>NC_092147.1:39402580-40002580 GCF_045791955.1 Oncorhynchus clarkii lewisi
TGGGCCTGCTTTTCTTCAGCAGGGACAGGGAAGATGGTTAAAATTGATGGGAAGATGGATGGAGCCAAATACAGGACCATTCTGGAAGAAAACCTGATGGAGTCTGCAAAAGACCTGAGACTGGGACAGAGATTTGTCTTCCAACAAGACAATGATCCAAAACATAAAGCAAAATCTACAATGGAATGGTTCAAAAATAAACATATCCAGGTGTTAGAATTGCCAAGTCAAAGTCCAGACCTGAATCCAATCGAGAATCTGTGGAAAGAACTGAAAACTGCTGTTCACAAATGCTCTCCATCCAACCTCACTGAGCTCGAGCTGTTTTGCAAGGAGGAATGGGAAAAAAATTCAGTCTCTCGATGTGCAAAACTGATAGAGACATACCCCAAGCGACTTACAGCTGTAATCACAGCAAAAGGTGGCGCTACAAAGTATTAACTTAAGGGGGCTGAATAATTTTGCACACCCAATTTTTCCGTTTTTGATTTGTTAAAAAAGTTTGAAATATCCAATAAATGTCATCCACTTCATGATTGTGTCCCACTTGTGGTTGATTCTTCACAAAAAAATACAGTTTTATATCTTTATGTTTGAAGCCTGAAATGTGGCAAAAGGTCGCAAAGTTCAAGGGGGCCGAATACTTTCGCAAGGCACTGTGTATATATATATACACACACACACACACTGCTCAAAAAAATAAAGGGAACACTAAAACAATCTTTACATAGTTGAATGTGCTGACAACAAAATCACACAAAAATGATCAATGGAAATCAAATTTATCAACCCATGGAGGTCTGGATTTGGAGTCACACTCAAAATTAAAGTGGAAAACCACACTACAGGCTGATCCAACTTTGATGTAATGTCCTTAAAACAAGTCAAAATGAGGCTCAGTAATGTGTGTGTCCTCCATGTGCCTGTATGACCTCCCTACAATGCCTGGGCATGCTCCTGATGAGGTGGCGGATGGTCTCCTGAGGGATCTCCTCCCAGACCTGGACTAAAGCATCTGCCAACTCCTTGACAGTCTGTGGTGCAATGTGGCGTTGGTGGATGGAGCGAGACATGATGTCCCAGATGTGCTCAAATTGGATTCAGGTCTGGGGAACGGGCGGGCCAGTCCATAGCATCAATGCCTTCCTCTTGCAGGAACTGCTGACACACCCCAGCCACATGAGGTCTAGCATTGTCTTGCATTAGGAGGAACCCAGGGCCAACCGCACGTCTCCAGACTGTCACGTCTGTCACGTGCTCAGTGTGAACCTGCTTTCATCTGTGAAGAGCAGAGGGGGCCAGTGGCGAATTTGCCAATCTTGGTGATCTCTGGCAAATGCCAAACGTCCAGCACGGTGTTGGGCTGTAAGCACAACCCCCACCTGTGGACGTCGGGCCCTCATACCACCCTCATGGAGTCTGTTTCTGACCATTTGAGCAGACACATGCACATTTGTGGCCTGCTGGAGGTCATTTTGCAGGGCTCTGGCAGTGCTCCTCCAGACACAGCAAACCTTCTTGCCACATCTCGCATTGATGTGCCATCCTGGATGAGCTGCACTACCTGAGCCACTTGTGTGGGTTGTAGACTCCGTCTCATGCTACCACTAGAGTGAAAGAAAAGCCAGCATTCAAAAGTGACCAAAACATCAGCCAGGAAGCATAGGAACTGAGAAGTGGTCTGTGGTTATCACCTGCAGAACCACTCCTTTATTGGGGGTGTCTTGCTAATTGCCTATAATTTCCACCTGTTGTCTATTCCATTTGCACAACAGCATGTGAAATTTATTGTCAATCAGTGTTGTTTCCTAAGTGGACAGTTTGATTTCACAGAAGTGTGATTGACTTGGAGTTACATTGTGTTGTTTAAGTGTTCCCTTTATTTTTTTGAGCAGTATATATATATATATATATATATATATATATATACTATCCTAGTTCATTGATCATTGAACAGGACTAAGTTAATCATGTACATTGTCACTGGTCGGGGTCGTTTAATAATGTGTGCGTGCGAATGAGCGAATTAATATAACGATGCGCTCCGAGATGTGTTCTGACTGATAGCGCAATAATGCGCAGTTGAGGTATAAGCTTTACTGGCATTTAAAACGCACTTCCGGGTTTTCCGATCACAAGTAAATCCAATTGCGAGTATTAAGTGTGATGATATAGATAGGTTTCTGAATACAAGTATGACGAGATCCTCACACCCCTACTCTCTATACGGTCTTGTTGTATATCTACAGCACATACTTCATTGTAATGTTCGATATGTACAGGCAGCAAGCACATAAGGAAGTCGGATTTTATTCTAACATTGCAAGACAGTAGAGGGAATATTGCTATTAAAGTGGCAAAACGCAAGAAATTTACCGTAGAACGTCGCATCAGGACAATACAAAAACCCACACATAACGCTGTACAATATGTATTTTCCTGCTATGTAGTTCTGTGTACTGTTATGTAGTGTTATGTGGTTCTCTGTAGTCTTCTATGTAGTGCTATATAGAGTTATGTAGTGCTGTGTAGGGCTGTGAACCCACCACAGATGAAGCAGGTGGTCTTCAGTATCTCCTCCTTCCTCTGCTTCTCGCTCCTCAGGTCAGCGAACGTATCGATGATGACGCCGAAGATGAGGTTGAGGACGATGATGATGACGATGAAGAAGAACAGCAGGTCATACACCACACGGGCCACAAACAGAGGATCCTGGGTAACGAGTGGACCGGTGAGAAACAACGAGAGAATGATCTTCAGCATCATCATTATCCACCTCGTGTAAAGTACTTAAGGAGTACATTAAAGTATTTTTTTGTGTATCTGTACTTTACTATATATATTTTTGGCAACTTTTACTTCACTACATTTCTAAAGAAAATAATGTACTTTTTACTCCATACATTTTCCCTGACACCCAAAATTTGGAAAGGAAAATGGTCCAATTCACACACTTTTCAAGAGAACTTCCCTGGTCATCCCTACTGCCTCTGATATGGTGGACTCACTAAAAAATGCTTTGTTTGTAAATTATGTCCGAGTGTTGGAGTATGCCCTGGCTATGCGTCAATAAAAAAAAAAGAAAGAAAATTGTGCTGTTTGCTTAAAATAAGGAAGTTTATATTATTTTACTTTTGATACTTAAGTATATTTTAGCAATTATATTCACTTTTGATACTTAAGTATATTTAAAACCAAATACTTTTACTCAAGTAGTATTTAACTGGGTGACTCACTTTTACTTGAGCCATTTTCTATTAAAGGTATCTATACTTTTACTCAAGTATGAAAATTGAGTACTTTTTCCACCCCTGCTATCCACATCCTCAATAATCATCATCCCGATTAATACCATCAATTGAACTGTAATCATCACCACCAGCATCACCATGAAAAATAGTTGGCCCTTTGTTTTAGTACATTTTATTAATGACTGGTTCATTGATCAATTGATTGATGGACTGACTGATTGGACAAGGTCACTCACGTCTTTGGAAGGTTTCCTCAGCACGTCTCCCACTCCCCCTCCGTTCCTCAGGCCCTGGTTCAGCACCGTCACGATACACATCAGCAGAGTGTCACACACACGCTCCGTCCCATCGTCCTCCCCCGCCATCACTGGACACACACATCAAAACATATAGCCATGAGGAGTGTGTCTCTGTGTGTGTGAGCGCAACGCAGCAGGGCAGGCCATTTTCCCCTCCTGCTACTCAATACTGTGTGTTGGGTAACTAATGATAGATGTACACATCAAAAGGTGGTAGTATCTTAAATCTACCTGACAACGAGTGACAAGTTCACAATTCCAAAAGCTGTACATGTCTATATCAGATTCAGGTTGAAAACCCCTCACAATAGTAGACTTCAACAAAAGCTTGTGCTCACAACACTGGATGAAAGAGTTTGAACACTGAAACGTGGGAGGATGTGACCCCTCTATGTGAAGATTTGAAAAGAAGGGAGGAGGGTTGTAAAGAAAACAGCGAGAGAGAGATCGAGAGGGTGAGAACATTGTCAAAGAAGGAGGGATAGAAATAGAGAGGAGCCGGTGAGGTCACGTGTCGAGGCCCCTGTAGTGCAGGTGATCCATAGACACACACTGGACTAGAGAACAAAGATGAGGACGATGAGTCATCCCCTATATACCTCTGCTTCTCCCTCTCCACGATTACTCTACACTAAGGACTGAGAACTAACTGAACTAGCTATGGTCTGAAAGTGCTGAAAGAGCAGTGGACCGGATTCAAACAAATACTGGCAGCGCAGTGTTTCCATTAGGAAAATGTGGCGGCGGACATTTGACCGGCAGCATTTTACTTTACAGAGCATGTAAGAAATTTACCGGACCCACATCTATCTGTTGCGCAACCAGATTAGGGCGTCCACGCACGGTTCTCAAAATGACATGTCTTAACAGGACATACAACTCGTATGCAACAGCAGGCATCATTCTTAATGAACTTCGATGAGCAATTTGAAGATGTTAGAATACATAGGCAGCGACTCCATAAGGCTAGAGAAGCTTTCCCTAAAGTACATCGAATTAGATTGTCAAAATTATATAGCCTAATCAGTTTACTCCTGTCGATACAGAAATAAATAAAATCAGTCAAAATAGGCTACTACACCAGAAAGCATGATTTGGCCACAGAGGATCATTAGGAAACCAATGATACTCGTATAGACTATAGTCAGAAGGGCCCGCAATTTGAGCAGAGCTTGCGGCAAATACCAAATCGATGATTGTTGAGTTGCGACTGTCAGTGAAAAGCAGAGACCCCCAGCCAGGCATATCGCAATATTTAAAAATACAATCTCTAAAAAACTGTTTGGAAAACAAATGGCTATTGCTGTAATGAGAAGACAATGAAAAGACTCCAATTTGTCTATTAATTATCAAGATTCTCAACTGAATTGAGAGAAAAGTAGTACTCTTATTGGCTGGCACCAGCGGTGAACATGTCTTTATCATTGGGTCAGTGCCACTTTTGTTTGTATTTGGACAATCATTTCCTCCTCCAGGTTATATAGACATTGTATTTGTGTTGCTCCTTTTCGTAATATATGGATCAGACAACGTCGTTTTTATTGATCTGTTTGTCAGTGTCAGCAGAGTAGCCTACCCTGTAATTTGTCGTATTAAAAAAGTTTCCGCTAATGTCTCCAGTCATACATAGTGTAGTAGAATTGCTTGAAATGTGTTTATAAAAAGGCCAATGTTTTCCTGTGCAAAAAAGGAGAATAAATTAAGGATAAAGCCTGCTATCTGATAGTGTAGCCTAGGCCTACCCTGAGCCACTACGACTATCCAACCTACTCATCACATTAGGAATAGTAGACTATCTTAGATAAGTCTGCAAATTTGAGGATGCATGGAATGCCTGCCATTATAAAAGGTGTATTTTTATGGTTAAAATTTGCTTTGCCAAACTTGAAACTCACATGCCGCCTATGTTAGAATAACTGCCCACATTTACTTTTCCTCAGCCAACAAGACAAACAGCAAAATCAATAGCCTATGTCAATCTGCTATCCTCCACAGTAGAAAAGTTGCCCTATTCTATTGGTCATCTTGTCATTCGGTACAAGAAAGAAATAGCCTTTTCCAAACAGACTCTGGGACAGTTGTTGGATGATAGAACCCAATACAACTAGTACGCCTAGGCTACATCCAATTATAAGCGCAGCAATGCACACAAGGCAGTAGGCTATGTGCGAATGAAAATATCTGTTAGAAATTTAGAAAGAGGGTAAATTTAAATATGCAACAACTAGCATGGGTTGCTAATGACTAGGATTGTGGCATTGGCTACTGGACAATTAAATCAAATTGATTTGAAAACCAATAGAAGATGAGAGAAAAAGGCTACTGGTTTCAATGGCATATAGAAGTCTTTAGAAAATAATTGCCTACACGTTTGGTTGGATTTTGCCTAGTCTAGTCAAGGTAAGACATGCCTCACAATATGCAGTAAAACGCTCAGGTTTCAAACAAATAAGGATATGTCTTCAAAACGGATACTGCCTCCAGTTCATTGCAAAGTGGTGTGTGACACGCTGAAGCCTGCCTAGTTGCCTATACACTTGAATGGCAAATGGGAAGCAAGCTTTAATTACCAGTTGAGAAATAAAAATGTATTTTTAATCGTGGCCATAGTTTTTTAAAAATGCGATTGGCTTTAGAATTGTTGTGCAATGACCGGTCTTATTAAAGCACATGTTTCACTCCAGCAGCAACAAACAGCTGTTTGAGCTGTATCAGCAGCTCTCACGCTACATCGACTGGTATTTCAATCAATGAAGTATAAAATGCATTATTTCGCAAAGGGATTTTTTTTCTCTCTCTCTCCCAGACAATTGGCTGGCACCAATAATAATAATAATATTTGTATTTTTTTTTAAACCGACCAAAAGCCGGCTATTACCGTCTAACGGAAACCCTGTGGCAAGTAAAGTCCAGGCCTGGAGCTCCCGCGGTGCACTCAGACAGCTCAGCCCACAGACAGACAGTACAATAAACACACACACCCAGACCAGCCGGTTATATAAGAGCGCCGCTCTGTTCTACGCTGCACGGCCACCACGCCAGATTATGCAACAGGTGCATATGTGCTGGTAAATTGTCTCTCCCGGACTGCCCGAGCGTTGTGCGAAAGCACACCCACACTCTTGTATGCATGCACTCACGCTCTGGAAAGCTCACACACATGGGGAAGTGTGCAACGGCACAGGCTATTAATGTTCCACCCACAGATGCATGAACGTATAAGCGTGCACGCACACAGTCAGTCAACAGAGACAGAGGTTGATCTTAAATCCATAGTCTTGTAAACTATGTTTAGTAAAATTGTGTTTACTAGTAATTACACATAGCTGTTATGACACAAAGCAAAAAATCCATCCTACTACTCAAAGTCTATATTCCTGTCAGTTCCAACTGACAACACTAAAATCTATTCTGTTTACTCTCCAGCCCTATTTCACTATTGATAAGCAGAGTGTCTGAAGAGAACAGCGGGTAATGATAAAATGAACCATCTGTCTCATGCTGTACTGCCGGGTGATAACTACCACCGGGTGATAACTACACAGTGGGTGATAACTACACAGTGGGTGATAACTACACAGTGGGTGATAACTACACAGTGGGTGATAACTACACAGTGGGTGATAACTACACAGTGGGTGATAACTACCACCGGGTGATTGATAACTACACAGTGGGTGATAACTACCACCGGGTGATTGATAACTACCACCGGGTGATTGATAACTACACAGTGGGTGATAACTACACAGTGGGTGATAACTACACAGTGGGTGATAACTACACAGTGGGTGATAACTACCACCGGGTGATTGATAACTACACAGTGGGTGATAACTACCACCGGGTGATTGATAACTACACAGTGGGTGATAACTACCACCGGGTGATTGATAACTACACAGTGGGCAAAAGGGATTGTACTGACGTCATTAGAATGTATTTTATTAATTTGTGGACAGGTTGTATACTGGCTGTATAAGGAGGTTCTCACGACCGTGGGACACAGAATTTACCTGAAAATGACTGAGGCCGGTCAGGTGTGGGTATTGAAGGAGGCCAGTTAGATGTGGGTGGGGGCAGGGTAGGCCTAATAGGAAGACTATGGGGCCTCAGTCCAGTGTAAAAGGAGTGCAGACATTAATCATCAGAGATCATGGACCTTCTAAGTGAGCAGTGACGAGATCAGTGATCAGCAGGACAGGCTTAGGAGGGTGGTGTGCTGCAGGGGAACAGAGTAAATGGACAGAGATGCCAAGGTAACCTGCCCAAATGATTATGCTGTTGCACACATCTACAGTTGTATGAAAAAGTTTGGGCACCCCTCTGAGGCTGCATAATAATTTACTCTGATCACAGTGGCATGCCATTCATTTTCTAATAAAAGCTGAGTACTGGGGGTATTGTCCAGACAAAGATTTTTAGTGTAGGAATATTAAGTTGTATGAAATTAAATCAGATGAAGGATGGTGAGAACGGTCAAAAACAGCCCACAGACCACCTCCAAAGACCTACAACATCATCTTGCTGCAGATGGTGTCACTGTGCACCGTTCAACAATTCAGCGCACTTTGCACAAGGAGAAGCTGTATGGGAGAGTGATGCGGAAGAAGCCTTTTCTGCACACACGCCACAAACAGAGTCGCTTGAGGTATGCAAACGCACATTTGGACAAGCCAGCTTCATTTTGGAATAAGGTGCTGTGGACTGATGAATCAAAGATTGAGGTATTTGGTCATAACAAGGGACGTTATGCATGGCGGCAAAAGAACACAGCGTTCCAAGAAAAACACTTGCTACCCACAGTAAAATTTGGTGGGGGTTCCATCATGCTGTGGGGCTGTGTGGCCAGTGCCGCTACTGGGAATCTTGTTAAAGTTGATTCCACTCAATATCAGCAGATTCTTGGGAATAATGTTGAAGAATCAGTCACAGAGTTGAAGTTACGCCGGGGCTGGATATTTCAACAAGACAACGACCCAAAACACTGCTCAAAATCTACCCGGGCATTTATGCAGAGGAACAAGTACAATGTTCTGGAATGGCCATCCCAGTCCCCAGACCTGAATATCATTGAGAATCTGTGGGATGATTTGAAGCGGGCTGTCCATGCTCAGCAACCATCAAACATAACTGAACTGGAGATGTTTTGTAAGGGGGAATGGTCCAAAATACCTTCATCCAGAATCCAGACACTCATTAGAGGCTATGGGAAGCTTCTAGAGGCTGTTATTTTAGCAAAAGGAGGCTCTACTAAATATTGATGTGATTTTTCTATTGGGGTGCCAAAATTTATGCACCTGTCTAATTTTGTTTTGATGCATATTGCACATGTTCTGTTAATACAATAAACCTCATTTCACTACTGAAATATTACTGTGTCCATCAGTTATTTGAAATATCAAAATGAAATTGCTGATCCAAACACCAAATTATTTATAAATGGAAATCATGGAAATTGTCAGGGGTGCCCAAACTTTTTCATACGACTGTATAGCCATGAAATTCTTTGAAAGGCTGGTCATAGCTAACATCAACACCCTGATCCCAGACACCCTGATCCCACTCCAATTTGCATACCGCCCAACAAATCCACAGATGACCGATCTCTATTGCACTCCACACTGCCCTCACCCACCTGGATGAAAGAAAAACCTCTGTAAGAATGCTGTTCATTGACTACAGCTCAGCATTCAATGCCATAGTCCCTTCCAAGCTCATCACCAATCTCAGGACCCTGGAACTGAACACCTCCCTCTGCAACTGGATCCTGGCCTACCTGACAGGCTGCCCCTAGGCGGTGAGGGTTGACAACACCACATCCACCACGCTGACCATCAACATGGACTACCTGTATTGACCCTTTTTATGCACTAACTCTTGCAATGACTATGCACACTCACTGGATTCTGTGTCCCTCGGCCACACACAATTTCACACTCATCACACATGGGGCGGCAGAAAGCCTAGTGGTTAGAGCGTTGGGCCAGTAACCAAAAGGTTGCTGGATCGAATCCCGAGCTGACAAGGTAAAAATCTGTCGTTCTGCCCCTGAACAAGACAGTTTTTAATTTTATTTTAACTAGGCAAGTCAGTTAAGAACAAATTCTTATTTTCAATGACGGCCTAGGAACAGTGGGTTAACTGCCTGTTCAGGGGCAGAACGACAGATGTGTACCTTGTCAGCTCGGGGATTTGAACTTGCAACCTTCCGGTTACTAGCCCAACGCTCCCCGGTAGGCCGTCATTGTAAATAAGAATTTGTTCTTAACTGACTTGCCTAGTTAAATAAAAGTTCAATAATCCCTCGTACCCTGCAAATAGACTCGGTACTGGTATACCATGTTATTTTTACTTATTGTCAACCACTGTGTATTTAATCCTTGTGTCACTACTTCAAATGTAAAAATAATAATAAATATATATATATAGTAAAGTGCTTACTTACTGGTCTTTTCCAACAACGCAGGGTTAAGGAGATGTGTGTGCATGTGTGTATATATATATATACATATACACACACACACACACACACACACACACACACACACACACACACACACACACACACACACACACACACACACACACACACACACACACACACACACACACACACACACACACACACACATACACACATATATATATATATATATATATACACACATGCACACACATCTCCTTAACCCTGCGTTGTTGGAAAAGACCAGTAAGTAAGCACTTTACTGTTAGCCTACACCTGTTGTTTACAAAGCAAGTGACAAATAACATTTGATTTGAGACCTAGGGTAGTATAGGGGCTGAGGAACAGTGTGTACTAACAACTAGGGGCAAAAGTGCAGAGACCTAGGGTAGAGCATAGAGGTGAAGGTAGTGAGTAGGGGGTGATTGTGGGTACTGAATGAAGGGGGGGGGGGGGGGTAATGGGATAGAGTACATGGTTCTGGGATGAAGAGGAGAGGGCGTCTATGGGCACTGACCTGGCAGACGTTGCACGTCCATGCGGAAGTCGTCCTTGAGGAAGAGGAAGCCCACGATGGAGAAGAGGTAGACCAGGATGAGGGCCAGTACAGCCGTGAGGACGATGGAGCGCCCATTACGCGTCACACTCTTGACCACATTCAGCAGGGTCTCCTCGCGGTTCAGCAGGTCAAAGAGCTGAGGGGCACAGACACACAGTCAGACAGATACAGACACAGCCACACAGCTGTAGAGGAACCAGACATCCCAAAGCTTCCGATTGGCAGCAATAGCAAAAATAGGAGAGGATGTGTCTTTTTGCAACTGTGTCTGAAAAACCTGGTACAAGGAGGAACAAGGAAACCACAAAGCTAAACGACATAACCACACAACAACCACCTGCTGTCATCACATGGCACCAAGAAAGGTCCAGACTTAAATCAAGACCATTGTCAAACGTCAATTTGAGGTTTTCTGAATAATAATCAAGTACTTTGAAGTTCAATGAATCCACTTTATTGAATTGAATGGATAAAATTTGTATAAATGAGTAATAATATCAAGCATGGTCTTTTTAAGTTTAATGGTAAAGTGCTGCAGAGAAGACCAGACAGAGAGATTGTTTCGACTAACCAGGAAGCTGTAGAAGAACTCGTGGACGAAGAGGCCCAGCATACAGACGATGACATAGCCCACGTGGTAGAGGAAGGGCATGTCCATGACCACCGGCTTGTAGCCCCGTGTGAACGTCCCCTGGTTGCCCACAAAGCTCACCAGGAACACAATCTTATTGAGGAGCTGGAGAGATGAGAGAGGAGAGGACTGAGCAATGGCTTCCATAGAAGACGATGCTGAAATCACAAGAAAATATTTGTGCACTGTAGGCTTGGGCAGTATATCGTATACCGGGGTATTTGGAAAAAGCCAAGCGACATGCGTTCTTCATGTCACCTCACATTATTATGAAGCTTACGGTAGTCCCCAGTCAAATGGTGTTAGTTTGCAAGCACAACGATGGGAGACCGGAGCCTTGTGATCTAATTACAGTACGGAATTCACAACATGTTTGCCAGCTAGATGACTTGTAACTATTAAGTTAACTGTCTAAAATGTGCTGAATGCTCTGCAGTTGTGCATTTGGTTTGCTAATTAGTAGCTAGTTAGCTATCTAGCTAAGAATTCGCTTGGTAACTTCAAAGAATCCCCTCCTGGATCAAGAGCCTTGCTGGCTAATATTTGTTTTGTGCCGCGAACTGCGAGTAGAATCTTTACAAAATGCTCGCAATGCACTCATTAGCATTTAGTTAGCATTCTCAATGGGAACTTAAATGTACTTGTTAACATTGCTAACCTTCGGATTACACCGTATCAGTGGGGTTTGAAAACAACGCCCCTTGTGTTCATTACCGAATATCCCAGTTTGGCACAAGGTCGGTATGAAGGTATGATAATCTGGATACTGCCCAATCCTAGTACACTGTACATTTACTTAAAAATATCTTGTCCGTATTTTACTGTTCTGTACTTTTTGCAAACAAATTGCCTCTTGGGAATAATAAAACATCAATAATATAATTAATTAACAACAGTAATTCTTATTTCCTGATATAACAATTCCAAAACCGGGAGCATCCCAGCCGTAGACGGGTTGGGGTTAACTTCTCTAGGATAGGGGGCAGCATTCAGAATCTTGGATGAAAAGCATGCCCAAATTCAACTGCCTGCTACTCATCCCCAGAAGATAAGATATGCATATTATTAGTATTATTATTAATATTATTAGTAATATTATTCGATTTGGATAGAAAACCCTCTGAAGTTTCTAAAACTGTCATGAATCATGTCTGTGAGTATAACAGAACTTATGTAGCAGGCGAAACGCCGAGGACAAACTATTCAGAATTTTTTTTTTTTTGAAGTCACTCTTTTCTTTCTTTTTAAAATTTGACCCCCTTTTATCTCCCCAATTTCATGGTATCCAATTGTTAGTTGCTACTATCTTGTCTCATCGCTACAACTCCCGTACGGGCTCGGGAGAGACAAAGGTTGAAAGTCATGCGTCCTCCGATACACAACCCAACCAAGCCACACTGCTTCTTAACACAGCATTTAAATAACAAAACAAATTGACAATACAACTTTCATAAGTTACATAACAATAAAAAGAGACTAGCCTGCTGGCCTTACTGGGTGGATAGGAACATTAGCACAAGCTATTTAGGAGGGATATCACACCTAGCACAAATGATTGTCTAGTTCTGTTTTTCCTGCCGAGGGGTGACCTATACCTGCGCCCAGAGGGTAGTAGTTCAAAGTCCGGGTACAGGGGGTGGCTTGGGTCTAAAATTATTTTGTGAACCTTATTTTGACCTCAAAGATCTCATCCAGGCCTGTCTGTTTGACTCCAAGTACCTGGCTTGCTGTGGTGATAATCCTTCTCAGCATATTTCTCTGGCTGACAGTGGCATTGCTAAACCAACAAACAATATAAAAAGTTTAAATACTCTCAATGAAATATGTATAAAACAGAGACAGCATAGTACAATTAACATTAAAAGATCCCAGCTTTTTGAGAAAGTACAGTCTCTGTTGACTCTTTTTGTAGATCAGGTCTGTATATTTACTCCACTGAAGCTTATTGTCCAAGAGGACACCCAGATATTTGTATTCCTCTAAAATCTCTATGTTCTGACCTCTGATAGATGTTGCAGAGGTAGGTGTTGCATGCTTCCTGAAGTCTATGCACATCTCTTTGGTCTTATTGGTATTGAGGACCAAGTGTGATTCGTCACACCACTCTACAAAGTCATTTAGGACTGGGCCATAGTGTTCCTCGTCATCATGCAACAGTGTCATCAGCGACACTGCCTTGATCAGCGAACTTAACGAAGTGTCTGTCAGGATGGCGTAAAGTGTCTTGCTCATGGGCACACCGACAGTAGGTAGCACATGGGATATTGATGCTAGCAAACCTCTGGGTGCCGGCTAACTCCCACCAGATTTACCCCATCTGCCCTGGGATTCGAACCTAGTACACTGCCCGCCTCTCTAACATCAAGGATATCGTTGCCCTCGGATAACTCTACTGTACTTACGTTGGCGGCGCCCAGTAGCAACAGGGTGGGGTCCAGGCCCAGTGTGTAGATGGAGCGCAGTATAACAGAGACCAGGAAGGGCCGGACACTCCCTGGTTTGGGAAGGATGAAGAGCATGGTGGTACACACCACCAACGCCACCCACAGCAGGATGGATACAAAGGGGGGCAGGATGCCTGGGGATGAGATATACAAGCAAATGTCAACAACAACAAAGACAGATTAAGACATTAGCGCTGTTCAGAGAGGTGGCATTTGGATTCATGTATTATGCAACAGAAGTGAGTGCTTCATTATAGCCTAGTCCCAGATCTGTTTGTGCCGTCTTGCCAGTTGGGGACAAGGCTATAGCTAAGATGCAACTGCCAACTGGCTAGACAACGCAAGCAGATTTGGGACCAGGATAGCACTTAGCTACACTTGGCACAACACTATGTTCTCTCTAGTCTCTCTCTCTCACAATGGGCATGTCCCAATGACCCTTGTGCCCCTCTTCAATTCTGTCTTCTACTTACCACGTGATCCAACGTTTAGTGTGATTATCACACACGTGGTCATGCAGAAAACGCCAAACAAGACTGGGACTTTCTCGCATCGTGACCTACCTAGTGCCTTTAGATTTCTCCGTGACTACTATCATGACATGCACAGTCATGTTTCCAGTCACAAGCAGGCTTTATTTAGCCTTTCCCCAAGAGGAACTGGCTGCAACTCACTAGTGGGTACCAGAGCCACTTGAGACACCTTGGGAACTACTTGCTCATGCTCATTAGGCGCCACACAGAAGACTGACCGACCAACAGGTAGGGACTACCTGATATTGTCCAATGAGAAACGCTTGTTTTCATGTTCCACTTGAAAATAAAAATGTATACCCCTTTTTCTCTCCAATTTCGTGATAGCCAATAGGTAGTCACAGCTTTGTCCCATCGCTGCGGAGGCTGAAAGCCATGCGTCCTTTGAAACACGACCCCGCCAATCCGCACTGCTTCTTGACACACTGCTTGCCTAAACCGGAAGCCAGCCGCACAAATGTGTTTGAGGAAACACCGTACAACTTGCAACCGTGTCAGCATGCATGTGCCCGGCCCGCCACAGGAGTCCCTAGAGCGCGATGGGACAAGGACATCCTGTCCGGCCAAACCCTCCCCTAACCCGGACGATGTTGGGCCAATTGTGCACAGCCTCATGGGTCTCAGAGACAGCAGGGGTTCAAGTTGTAGAACTCAGTTCCTACATTTGAATATAAAAATGGATTTGATCCGACAAAAATATGCTACATTTTATCTCTGGGACCCTCAGGATGACAAATCAGAGCAAGATTACTGAATGTAAGTACATTATTTACCATCAGAGGTGAATGCATCAAACCAGTTGTGGTGATAAAAGTTTGTTGTTGTGCACTCTTCTCAAACAATAGCATGGTCTTTTTTCACTGTGATAGCTACTGTAAATTGGACAGTGCAGTAAGAATAACAAGAATTTAAGTTTTCTGCCAATATAAGATGTCCTATGTCCTGGAAAGTTTGCTGTTACCTATGTCATTCTAGTCACATTAGCATACGTTAGCATCAACCATCCTGGTATCGGGACACCGATCCCATAGAGGTTAAAGTAATGATGATCTGTCATTTCTCTTTGCTTATTTGAGCTGTTATTTCCATAATTTGGACTTGGTTTTTTACCAAATAGGGCCATCTTTTCTATATACCACCCCTACCTTGTCACAACACAACTGATTGGCTCAAACGCATTATGAAGGAAAGAAATTCCCCAAATTAACTTTTAAGAAGGCACACCTGTTAATTGAAATGCATTCCAGATGACTACCTCTCTGGTTGAGAGAATGCCAAGAGTGTGCAAAGCTGTCATCAAGGCAAAGGGTGGCTACTTTTAACAATCTCAAATATAAAATACATTCTGATTTGTTAAAAAAAATAATTGGTTACTACATGATTCCATATGTGTTACGTCATGGTTTTGAGGTCTATTATTATTATTCCACAATGTAGAAAATAGTAAAAATAAAGAAAAACTCTTGAATGAATAGGTGTTTCAAAACTTTTGACCGGTAGAGAGTGGGAATACACACACACACACACACACACACACACACACACACACACACACACACACACACACACACACACACACACACACACACACACACACACACACACACACACACACACACACACACACACACACACACACACACACACGGGAGGATGCTCAAAAAGCGTAATTCGACATAAGAGTTGAAAGATGCACAGGATTACGATAAAATAAAGGAAGAGTTTCTGACTAGACTGGGAGTGACCGATACCGTGAGGGCACACTGCCTCCACCAGTGGGCCAACAGACCTGGACAAACCCCCTGAACACCAATGTTCGACTTGATTCACCTGACACGGAAACCTGTTCACCCGCCGAGATTGGCGAGACCATCATACTCGACCAGCGAGGTCTACCCTGAGAACTTCAATGATGGGTTGGCCAGTGTTTTGTGCATTCATGGGGAAACCCGCCCGTACCCCACAGCCTTAGTGAGCAGACAAACTGAGGACAGGCTGCTGGATTGAGGTCGACGTGGTCCCGAAGATGCCGTATGATGTAATACTGGGTAGATACAGTCCTAACTTTGCGAGATCAAGCTAAAATAACGGCATATTTGAGAAGACAAACACCCCTGACCATGCAGGAAGTAGCCCTCAACCAAAGTCAAGAAAAGAGAAGGTTTCCCAGGAGCCAACCTCACAGATGCTAGTAGGGGAGGATGAGGAAGAAGGGGCAGACCCTGTCAATAGCGAGCAGCCCGGTACTAGTGGGGCCAGGGTCGATCTGGATCCAGAGGCGACTATCTAGAACTAACAGACCTGCCAAGGTCCCTGACTAATTTCAGGACAGCCTAGAACCAGGATCCAACCCTGCAGCAAGCCAGAGCAGATGTCTAGATCGTAGATGGTACCCCCATAAATGATAAGATGATGCCTAATAGTTTCCCCCACTTCATGAAAAACGGGTTGGTGTACAGAGTCTCAAACATAGAGGTTGATGTAGTGAAACAGTTGATCCCCACTCGGTACTGGAGAACAGTATTCTGGGGGGACACCTTGGTATCAATAAAACCCGAGACCGGATTGTGAGGTTTTACTGACCAGGATTTCAGGCTGAGGTGGCTCGACATTGTGGAGAGTGCCCCGAGTTCCAGTTAACAGCTCCCAAACCAGCTGTTAGAAGCCCGTTAGTGCCAATCCCCATAATTGAAACGTCATTTGAGAGGATAGCAATGGATATAGTGGGCCCACTACCAAATCTGCCAGAGGGCACCAATACATTCTGGTCATCTTAGATTATGCCACTCGATACCCAGAAGCCATTCCCCTTCGGATGATGCCTTCCAAAAATATTGCCAAGGAATTAGTGCTCCTGTTCACCAGGTTAGGGATTCCAAGGAGATCCTACTGACCAGGGAGCCGCCTTTTTGTCCCGCCTTATGGCAGACTTTTGTAAGTTGTGGCAGGTGAAACAGTTGAGGACATCGGTTTACCATCCTCAGAAGAGAGAATCAACCATACTCTGAAGTCAATGCTCAGGAAGATAATCGATAAGGATGAGAGAACCTGGGATTGCATGTTGCCGTATCTGATGTTTGCCATTAGAGAGGTTCCCCTCACTGTGGTTTTCACCCTTTGAGCTGGTATATCAGATGCACCCCCGGGGAATCTTAGACTTCGCCCGGGAAACCTGGGAGAAGCAATCCACCCCTTACACTAGTGTTATAGAGCACGTCACAGCAATGCAAGACAAGACAGCCACAGTCACGCCCATCGCCAGAGAGAACGAGAAAAGCACTAAGAGCAACAGCGGCACACTTATAAACGGCAGGCTACCCTGAGGGGATTTCAACCGGGAGATCAGGTGTTATTGTTGGTCCCCACAGTAGAGTGTAAACTACAAGCTACATGGAAAGGACCATATGAAGTGCTGGAGAGAATAGGAGAAGATAATTATCGGATCCGACAGCCAGTCGTTGGCCTCCAGAACAGATCTATCACATTAACCTGTTAAAAGCATGGAGAGAGAGAGAAAAACACTAATTGTCACGTACCCCACACCCACTCAGGAGGCAGCCAAAGTGCATGTTTCACCTACTCTGTACCCATCACAAGTACAGGAAGTAAAGACCCTGATCCAGAAAAACAGAGATGTGCTTTCAGGGATACCAGGCCGAATTAAGGTTATGGCTCATGATATTGTTTCCCGACCAGGGAGAAAAGTGAGCATGAGGCCATATCGGGTACCCGAGGCTCGACAAGCTGCGATTAGAGCAGAGACTGAGAAAATGTTGGCACATGGAGTGGTTGTAGAGTTACATAGTGACTAGCCCAATTGTGATGATCTCCAAGCGGTTTTGTAATGATTTTTGGAAGGTAAATGAAATCTCCAAGTTTGATGCCCACCCCATGCCCTGAGTAGATTAACTATTGGAGAAAATTGGAAAAGCTTGGTACATCACGACCCTGCACCTAGCCAAAGGTTACTGGCAAATTCCTCTGACCCCCAGAGCCAAAGAAAAGACAGCCTTTGCAACCCCTGACGGTTTGTTTCAATACCCTGTCATGCCATTCGGAATACACGGGGCCCAGCCACCTTTCAATGGCTAATGGACCAGGTCCTAAAACCGCACGAGCTTACGCCACAGCCTAGTTAGATGACGTGGGGATCTACAGCCCAGATTGGGAATCCCACTTACCCCGGGTACAGACAGTGCTAGATGCCCTTAGGAAGGCAGGGCTCACGGCGAACCCTGCCAAGTGTTACTTGGGATAAGAGGAAACCGAATATCTGGGATACACCGTGGGAAGAGGGATAATCGAACCCCAACTTAAGAAGGTCTAGGCAATTTGAGAATGGCCAAAACCAGTAAATAAGAAGCAGGTTCGAGCCTTCCTAGGGTTGACCGGTTATTATCGGTAGTTCATCCCAAGTTATGCCACAGTGGCCGCCCCACTCACCGAAATGACTAGAGCCAGAGGGCCAAATATGGGATGAAAAGGCCACCAAAGCATTGAGAACATTACAGGAGGCTCTCTGCTGTAATCCAGTGCTGGTGGTACCAGACTTGAGAGCAAGTTCGTTGTTCAGATGGATGCCTCAGAGGTTGGCTTGAGAGCCGTGCTATCCCAAGAGGTAGAACACCCCATCCTGTTTTTAAACGGGAAGCTGAAACCATGGGAGACCAACTACTCAGTCGTTGAGAAAGAAACGCTGGCAGTAAAGTGGGCTCTAGAGAGCCTGAAATACTACCTGCTAGGACGCCACTTCACCCTCATCAGTGACCATGCTGCACTCACCTGGATGCATAGGACTAAAGAGAAGAATGCTCGGGTCACCAAAATCACCCCAGAATGAGAGTTCTTTCGAAAAGGACAGTACCTGTATGTTGGATTCTCTGTCCAGGCCGCAGGCGTGATAATGGATAGCAGGGTTTGGGACATGAATCGGGTTCCCGGTAGGTCCAGGTCCAAACGTCAACAGGTAAGTCCAAACAGTCCAGGTCATACACGGTAAATCCATCCGATATAAATGGTCTCTTTCTCTATGGTTCACAGATTCCCAGCCCCTTGGTCTCGCTCCTCCTGGTTTGTCTTAAATTGTTTAATTTGGGTCAAACGTTTTAGGTAGCCTTCCACAAGCTTCCCAAAATAAGTTGGGTGAATTTCGGCCCATTCCTCCTGACAGAGCTGGTGTAAATGAGTCAGGTTTGTAGGCCTCCTTGCTCACGCACACTTTTTCAGTTCTGCCCACAATTTTTCAATAGGATTGAGGTCAGGGCTTTATGACGGCCACTCCAATACATTAACTTTGTTGTCCTTAAGCCATTTTGCCACAACTTTGGAAGTATGTTTGGTGTCAATGTCCATTTGGAAGACCCATTTGCGACCAAGCTTTAACTTCTTGACTGATGTCTTGAGATGTTGCTTCAATATATCCACATAATTTTCCTTCCTCAGGATGCCATCTATTTTGTGAAGTGCACCAGTCCCTCCTGCAGCAAAGCATCCCCACAACATGATGCTGCCACCCCCGTGATTCACGGTTGGGATGGTGTTCTTTGGCTTGCAAATCTCCCCCTTTTTCCTCCAAACACAACGATGATCATTATGGCCAAACAGTTCTATTTTTGTTTCATCAGACCAGAGGACATTTCTCCAAAAAGTATGAACTTTGTTCCCATCTGCAGTTGCAAACTGTAGTCTGGCTTTATTGTGGCGGTTTTGGAGCAGTGGCTTCTTCCTTGCTGAGTGGCCTTTCAGGTTATGTCGATATAGGACTCATTTTACTGTGGATATAGATACTTTTGTACCTGTTTCCTCCAGCATCTTCACAAGGTCCTTTGCTGTTGTTCTGGGATTGATTTGCACTTTTCGCACCAAAGTACGTTCATTTCTAGGAGACAGAACGCGTCTCCTTCCTGAGCGGTATGAAGGCTGTGTGGTCCCATGGTGTTTATACTTGCGTACGGTTGTTTGTACAGATGAACGTGGTACTTTCAGGCATTTGGAAATTGCTCCCAAGGATGAACCAGACTTGTGGAGGTCTACAATTTTTTTGAAGTCTTGGCTAATTTCTTTTGATTTTCCCATGATATCAAGCAAAGAGGCACTGAGTTTGAAGGTAGGCTTTGAAATACATCCACATGTACACCTCCAATTGACTCACATGATGTCAATTAGCCTATCAAAAGCTTCTAAAGCCATGACATAATTTTCTGGAATATTCCAAGCTGTTTAAAAGCACAGTCAACTTAGTGTATGTAAACTTCTGACCCACTGGAATTGTGATACAGTGAATTATAATTTAAATAATATGTCTGTAAACAAAAATTACTTGTGTCATGCACAAAGTAGATGTCCTAACCGACTTGCCAAAACTATAGCTTGTTAACAAGAAATTTGTGGAGTGGTTGAAAACAAGATTTAATGACGCCAACCTAAATGTATGTAAACTTCCAACTTCAACTGTATGTCGCTGCTAAATGAATATAGGGGAAACACTGGCAACCATGTGCCCTAATGAATAAGACTCAGCTGTAGGCCAGTAGAAAATCTCACCTTCATCTTCGTCGTCACCGAAGGGGTAGAAGAGAGCCACGGCCACATTGACCAGCACTGCCAGGTAGAAAGAGATGCTTCCCCACAGAGAGATGTGCCGAGAGAACCAGAACAGAGCAAGGTTATCTGAGCAGACACAGGGGACATCTGGTTAATATCCGTGTACCACAATAAGTCTGGAAATGTCCCATTAGAAAGAGATTCCAGAATGTTTTGTCAGTGTAAATCTTAGTCTCTTACTGCGTATCTTCTTTTGCCAGCGCATCTCGTTGTAGAGGTCGTCGAACTGCGTGAAGAAGTCATTGACCTTGCTGCCTTGGTCGTCCCTCTCGGTGGTGGTGAACACGCGCGTTTTGGACTCCTCTGTCAGGTACTCACAAATGTTGGGCACTGGGAACACTATTTGCTCCATTGTGCGGTCGTGACGCACAATCTGAAGAAAGAACACTGTATGATGATAACTCTAAGACTAAGAACAAAAATTAGCTGTACTTTCAGGTAGGCTTGGGCGGTATACCGTATATCAAGGTATTATGCCGACGGTATGATTTGGGGTGCTTGCGTGATACAGTTATAAGCATGGGTGCAAGTTAACTATCTAAGATGTGCTAAATACATTATCTCCAGCTTAAGGCTTCAGTTACTGTATGCATTTGGTTTACTAACTAGCTTGCTAGCCTACATTTGTTTTGTGCATAAAAACAAACATAAACGACTGCTGGTTATACCGTATGCCTCGTTATGGTGAGGAAGTGTATGAAGGTATGAAAATCTGGATACCGCTCAACCCTACTTTCAGTGGTATATCTAATAGCATGTTCTAGCATCAAATCGGACAAACAGCAGACTTTCAGACCACAACCACTCAATCAAAGACAGTCCACTAGTTATCGGTTGGCATCATCTCAATGAATGCTTGTTACCATTGTATAATAACCCCTTTGGATTCATTGCTGATTAAACCACGCAAGAGTCAGCAAAATATGATACTCTGGGGTATATATATATATATATATATAATCTAATAATCTGTTATAGCACCAACAAATATATATTTTTAAAAAGGGCAAAAGAGGCCTGTAGCTTTCCAGAGGGCAAATACTGGTTGAAAGACAGTCATTATGATGTCATTTCAACCAGTATTCCCTGCTGGGTTGGGACAATGGGATGCGATGAACACTGTCTGGATGAGGCCTACCTCTATCTGAGCGGTGTGGTTGGCATAGTAACCGAGGGCGTCTTCTCCCTCTATTTTATGGCTCAGCAATAGCCCCGTCGCTGGCGGCCTCAAGCTCTGCTGCAGGAACTTACTGTGTCTGGCCAGCTGGAACACACACAGTACAGCCACTCAGTCAACACAGTACTTTCACTATGTATTACAGCTCTGAGTTACCCCACCCATTTGATCATCTGATTTGTTTGTAACTTCGTAACAAATGTCTAGCAATGTAAAACACACACAGAGTATACCAAACATTAGGAACACCTTCCTAATAATGAGCTGCGTGCGTACCCCCCCCCCCCCCCCTTTTCCCCTCAGAACAGCCTCATTCATCAGGGCATGGGACTCAATTCAAGGTCTTGAAAGCAGGGATGATTCCAATGCTTCTCACAGTTGTGTCAAGTTGGCTGAATGGTCCACCACCCAAAGGACATTCTTGATACACACGGGAAACTGTTGTGTGAAAAAGACAGCAGCTTTGCAGTTCTTGACACAAACAGGTGCGCCTGGCACCTACTACCATAACCCAATCAAAGACAAATATTTTCCTGCCCATTCCCCCTCTGAATAGTGTGCATGCAAAATCCATGACTCAATTGTCTCAAGGCTTAAATTGAAGTGGATTTAACAAGTGACATCATAGCTTCACCTGGTCAATCTATGTCATGGAAAGAGCAGGTGTTCTTTATGTTTTGTATACTCAGTGTACATTGAGAGGATATGTCTGTGTGTGAGTGTGTGTGTGTGTACGCACTTCCTTGCGTGCCAATGTGGGAGAGTAACACAGATGGTCTAATTGCCAAGGAGAAACATGAGATGTAAAGGAATACAGTCCTTACACTTTAACATTCTGCATTAAATCACCAAGCGGAGACATCATTCCCCAATCTGCTCAATTCCAAGTCTCTGTTGTTGACACTGTACTACTTATCCACTCTATCCAATGATGGATTAGGCTGCCTGTCTATTGCTCTTTCTGTGGTGATATAGACATCAGTGAGGGAGACAAATGATACAGTTGTCAGCTGTGATGCGGGTGATACTCAGCTGACTATGTCAGACACAGCTGATGTTAAGAAGTGTGGTGGCTTTTACTGATAAACAGGAACAAAGAAATTCTTGGGTTGTGTGTATATAGAAATGCTTGAGGCAGGAGTGTGGTATCTATGGTATGTTCATTTGCATATGTGGGGTTATACAATGGGGTGGAGTGTGTGTGTGAACTTCTGTACGCGCTCATGTGTGTACGTGTTATTTCAGAAGTACAAACAGTCAGCCCAGGAGACCTCAGTGGTCATGATGAAACCAGTCAGTTGGTGGGGTAGAAATACCGTCTGTCTGACACTCGGCTCGATTGTGAGTAAAAGACAGAAGTGAAAACGCGCTTGACCTTGTCTGCCCTTTCTACAGAGACACGTCTCTGTGTGGGTTTTCACTATGTCTCAACACAGGAACTGAACCATCTATTCCATTGAAAGTCACATCCATGATCACCAACTGAAATTACAAGAATAAGTAGACTTACCTGGCGGGGCAGTAAGAGTGTGTCACATAAGTGAATTACCTTTTTTTTCCTGTGACACTGATGTACTTATTGGGCCCTTTTTAAAGCACGAATATACATGGTGCACAAAATCTCTCCCACACACTCAATTATGCATGTTAAAAAACACACACACGTCATGGTGTTACCTGGTGGGCCAGGATGTAGATGTTGTGTCCTACATCTTTAGGTTTGATCTGGTCTCCTATAGCGTTCTCCTCAGCCTCACTTTCCAGCCCCTGGGCATATGCCTCCTTCATCACATCCACCTGGAACACACATTGTCAGTACGGTGTGTGTGTATATACATATTTTTTTAAATATTTTTTTTATTTAACCTTTATTTAACCAGGAAGGGCTCATTGAGATTAAAATCTATTTTCAAGAGCGTCCTGGCCAAGATAGGCAGCACCAAGTCATTACAGACAGACAACATGAAAAACTACATCTAGTGAAAACCATTGAATTTACAAGAGTATAAAACAGCAAATTAAAAACATTGACAGGTCAGGGAATCAGCCTCAAAATCCTTCATCAGTGATTTAAAATCACCAATCGAGACAAGTACTTCCAGTTTAAAAAGTATTTTGTAAGGTGTTCCAAGACGATGGCGCATAGTACAAAAAAGCCCTTTTACCAAATTCAGTTCGGACATTTGGAACAGTTAGCAGGATAAAGTCCAGCGAACGAAGAGAGTACCCAGAGAGAGAGAGAGAGAGAGAGAGAGACTCACCAACTCCATGGGCCTCATCTTGTAAAGGATCTTCTCGGCATTCTCACTGTCATGGCGACTCTCCATGATTGCCAGCAGCAGCTTGGAGGCGTTGTTCTAGCACACAGAGAGCATGTCACAATACGATCACATCCTAACCCACTACACAATATTCTGTTACCGGGAGGAAACAGACTTCAAATCAGTTCTAAAGTAATGAATGAACTGATGAATAGCTGAGATTACACTGAGGAAAGACATTTCTGAAAGAAAGGAGGAAAGAAATCGTGCACTAACATCTCAGCGGATATCACATTGTAAGGCCATAACTACACAGGACAAATGGGACTTTTAACAACAAATGTACTCTCAAATGATTGTCATTGATAGTGATAACTATGTGTGTGAAGTATGATTGTGTATATAGGGCTGGATGGTATACCTATACAATATTCATGTAGGTATAATGGGCTATTTCTCTGCTGCTTATCTAGCCATCGACTTCCACTGAACACGAGAAGGGGTCTCATATAGAGGCATGCTAACCTTGAGTTCCAGCACCAGGTCCAGTCGATGCTTCCCTAAAGGGTTGACGGGGTTGACTATTAGAGCTATGATGATGTCGATTCCGTTGGACTCGTGCTTGGCTATACAGGACTGGGACAGCAATAGGTTAGTTAGTGAGTGAGTGAGTGAGTGAAAAGTTCACTTTAAATGAGAACAACCACCATTGATTTAAAGAGATTGTTTCAATGACAAAACCCCAGGTACAATAAGTCGACAATAACCTTAGCGATTTATGAAAGTCGGGAAAATCCTTGTACGGACATTTTGTATTTGGTGGCATTATTTGACAATTTTATATATTGGAAAGAGTTGTTTTTAGAATGTTCCAAATATTTTACATTTAATACATTTCCATGTCAGCTCTTTGACCGGAAATGGACTTGTACGAAGCAAGGTTCCCAATTTCAAACTCTCCAAATAACTGTTTAAAAAAATTCTAAAAACTGGCAAAATTGAATATTAACTGAAAAAAAGATATTATGTAGTTTATTGCAATAGTCCTCTCTGACTTTAAAGAATATTTCTCAAAACTGTGATTACTAAAAAAAAAAAATTATAATATATATTTTTTAAGTGTCAGATTTGTCTAAAATCCTAAATTAAATCAGGAATGAGCAGGGTCAGCTATACCATAGGGACCCCTTATTCATGTCCTCCTAACATGTAGTGCAACAAGACCACTCATGGTCTATAAAGTTCTCTTCTTTTGATAGATTTAAACAAACAATATTAAAATCACCATGTCACAACCATAAACGGTCAACTCCATCACCCGGGTAGATTAAGACAGGATGTGAATTTTGGGTCAAAAATGTTTATCTTTAAATGAGGTTTTACAGTCATAAAGCAACTGAGAAAAAACAAAATTGCTACTTTGTATACCACTTGAATGAAGAAAAATTCAACTTTTGTCAACTCCGTTAAACATCAACGTCAGATTTTGTCTGGAGATTTTAAAATACATTATTTTCTCTATTTTACAAAATGTTTGTTTTGAACTTTTATTTTTAGAGGCAAAAATATGTCTGAGTGGCTTCTCAACTCCGTCACTGATGGCTGATTATCCCTTAGATAATCTTAAGGGTTAGCAATGTTTTCTTTAGAAATGTAGTTTTAACTTCTGAAATCTATAAAAACATGGAAAAATGCTAACAAAATTAGCTCTGGAGCGTTATATAGCGCCATAACACAGAAAGAAGTTTGGGGATTTGTATTACATCTAATGAACAAATATATAAACACCACATGCAACAATTTAAGATTTTACTGAGTTACAGTTAATTGAAGTAAAATGAATTCATTAGGCCCTAATCTATTGATTTCACATGATTGGTTGGCCCTGGCACCCCAATCAGAATGTGTTATTCCCCCAAAAAAGGGCTTTATTACAGACAAATACTCCTCAGCAGCACCCCCCTCCCTCCTAACATGATCCCCAGGTGAACCCGGACGTGGAGGTCCTGGGCTGGCGTGGTTACACGTTCTGCAGTTGTGAGGCCGGTTGGATGTACTGCCAAATTACCTAAAACGACGTTGGAGGTGGCTTATGGTAAAGAAATAAAAATGTAATTATCATCTGGCAACAGCTCTGGTAGACATTCCTGCAGTCAACATGCTAATTGCACGCTCCCTCAAAACTTGAGACATCTGTGGTATTGTGTTGTGTGACAACAGCACATTTTAGAGTGGGCTTTTATTGTCCCCAGCACAAGGTACACCTGTGTAATGACCATACTGTTTAATCAGCTTCTTGATATGCCACACCTGTCAAGTGGATGGATTATCTTGGCAAAGGAGAAATGCTCACTAACAGGGATGTAAACAACTTGGTGCACAACATTTGTGAGAAATAAGCTTTTTTTGCATATGGATTTTTTTTCCCAGCTCATGAAACATGGGGCCAACATTTTACATATGTTTCTATCTTCGTTCAGTATATTTGAATTATCTAATGTTAGAATTAAACAATCAAGGCCTTTAAACACTTATGGTGCCTGACATAGTTACTGAACACCCTCACATTTACTGTACATTCATTTAAAATGGTTTTCATGGCTACGCTTGAACCAAACAATCAATGCACTACCATCAATGTGACATACATCAGGGGTTTTTCCTGTGCTGTTCCCAACTGTGAAAGTGCTGATGTATGATTAATGTGAGTGGGAGCTGCATGTGATTCAAACATGGATGTCACATGGCTGTTACTGTACATGGTTGTCACATCGATGTCATGCTCACGTGTTGGACAGGCCTCCTGACCAAAACATTTGGGAAACACTGATGTAGCATACAGTTATGATCTTGCATGGTAGTAATCCAACTCCAAGACAACACTATTCATCATCTTCCATGGTAAAGTGAGCACAGCAACATTAGTCATCTGGTGTAACCGGTTGGTGGCCCCAGGGGACTCATTTACAACCGTTGTGTAAATTTAACACTAAATATCTGCGTGTGCCTTTCAGATTTATAAACTTGGCGTATCCCATACGCATAAATCAGACCTGTCATAAAACTTTGCGCTCGTGAACGAGCATTATAACTCCGCCAGAAAAACTCCCATCATTTACCTTTTATGGTGACAATAAAGCCCTTACTTGTTGAATACTTTGGAAGTGTTGGAATTAGGCCAAGACAGTATCTAAAGGAAATTGCAATACATGGCACACTTGATAAAATGTTGGCAGAATGATATCTTTTGCAGTGACATTTGCTGTATCTGACCGTTTCTGAAAGACAAAAACAATTGCAAATTGTTGTGGACCTGTAAACAGATTGTTTAAATGTAATAATGTTTTGAATTAACTTTTTCCATTACCTAAATATGCTGCACTGCCAGCAAATTCTGAAACGCTGTCTACTCTGAAAAAAATTAAATCTACAGTAGGCCTATTTACAGTGGTAGCATCCCAAACCCAAGCCATGGGACCTCCCTGGGTACACATTTTGGTTTCTGCCCAACCACTACAGAGCTGATTCAAATAATCAAACATTTGATGAGTTGGTTATTTGAATCAGCTGTGTAGTGCTAGGGCAAAACCAACAATCTGCACCCAGGCGGGATGGAGGGGGAGCAGGACCAAGTTTGGGAAACCCTGGCCTACACACTTCGACGCTAAATATCAATTCTCTACTCATCTGTTAAATTATACTGCATGTTATGAACCGCGATCCCTGTCAGGTGTATGAAATTTAATTTAGCCTATCTAATAGACCCAATTAGATGAGAGACACACATGGTTATTTGTTGCATGGCTACCTTGAGAATATGAACTCATGGCCAGAAAAGGTTATTCTGTAATGATGCAGTATTACGTTTTTAAATTAAATAATGTTTACTGGAGAAATTTGAAATAACACTATTCAAATGTATTAGCCTACAAACATCAATGGAAAAGGTGAACCACCTGTTCACCCATTAAACTGCGCTTTAGATCGAAAACAGCAAATTACTTGAAATGGCTTATCTATTTAATACTGTGAAGTGGGTCCAATTAAATGAGATATGGAACGAATAGATTAAAAAAATAAAAAACTCAATACTCCATAATGACGAAGCAAAAAAATAGGTTTTGGAAGTTTTTGCAAAATACATGAAAAAAAAACCTGAAATATCACATTTACATAGGTATTCTGGCCATTTACTCAGTACTTTGTTAAATCACCTTTGGCAGCGATTACAGCCTTGAGTCTAGAGTATGACACTTCAAGCTTGGCACACCTGTATTTGGGGAGTTTCTCCCATTCTTCTCTGCAGATCATCTCAAGCTCTGTAAGGTTGGAGGTGGAGTACTGCTGCACAGCTATTTCAGGTTGATCCAGAGATGTTCGACCAGGTTCAAGTCTGGGCTCTGGCTGACCACTCAAAGACATTAAAAGACTTGTCCTGAAGCCACTCCTGCATTGTCTTGGCTGTGTTTTTAGGTTATTTGTCCTGTTGGAAGGTGAACCTTCTCCCCAGTCTGTGGTCCTGAGCGCTATGGAGCAGGTTTTCATCAAGTATCTCTCTGTACTTTGCTCCGTTCAGCTTTCCCTTGATCCCGACTAGTCTCCTAGTCCCTGCCACTGAAAAACAGACGTGACGCTTTGCGTTTAGGCCAAAGAGTTTAATCTTGGCTTCATCAGACCAGATAATCTTGTTTTTCATGGTCTGAGAGTCCTTTAGTTGCCTTTTGGCAAACTCCTGTCATGTGCCTTTTACTGAGGAGTGGCTTCCATCTGGCCACTCTACCATAAAGGCCTGATTGGTAGAGTGCTGCAGAGATGGCTGTCCTTCTGGAAAGTTCTCCCATCTCCACAGAGGAACTCTGGAGCTCGGTCAAAGTGACCATTGGGTTCTTGGTCACATCTGTGAAAAAGGCCTTTCTCCCCCGATTGTTCAGTTTGGCTGGGTGGCCAGCTCAAGGAAGAGTCTTGGTGGTTCCAAACAACTTCAATTTAAGAATGATGGAGGCCACTGTGTTCTTGGGGACCTTCAATGCTGCAGAAATGTTTTGGTACCCTTCCCCAGATCTGTGCCGACACAATCATGTCTCGAAGCTCTACGGACAATTCCTTCGACCTCATGGCTAGGTTATTGCTCTGACATGCACTTTCAACTGTAGGACCTTATAAACTCAGCATAAAGATAAATGTCCCTTTTTCAGAACCCTGTCTTTCAAAGATAATTTGTAAAAATCCAAATAACGTCACAGATCTTCATTGTAAAAGGGTTTAAACACCGTTTCCCATGCTTGTTCAATAAACAATGAATGAACATGCACTTGTGGAATGGTCGTTAAGACACTAACAGCTTACAGACGGAAGGGTATTAAGGTCACAGTTATGAAAACTTAGGACACTAAAGAGGCCTTTCCACAGAATCTGAAAAACACCAAAAGAAAGATGCCCATGGTTCCTGCTCATCTGTGTGAACGTGCCTTAGGCATGCTGCAAGGAGGCATGAGGACTGCAGATGTGGCCAGGGCAATAACTTGCAATGTCCGTACTGTGAGACGCCTAAGTCAACGCAAAAGGGAGACAGGACGGACAGCTGATCATCCTCACAGTGGCAGACCACGTGTAACAACACCTGCACAGGATCGGTACATCTGAACATTACACCTGCGGGATAGGTACAGGATGGCAACAACTGCCCGAGTTACACCAGGAACGCCCAATCCCTCCATCAGTGCTCAGACTGTCCACGAGACGCTGGCCTGAGGGCTTGAAGGCCTGTTGTAGTAAGGCAGGTCCTCACCAGACATCACCGGCAACAACGTTGCCTATGGGCACAAACCCACCATCGCTGGACCAGACAGGACTGGCAAAAAGTGCTCTTCACTGATGTGTCACGGTTTTGTCTCACCAGCGGTGATGGTTGGATTTGCGTTTATCGTTGAATTAATGAGCGGTACACCAAGGCCTGTACTCTGGAGCGGGATCGATTTGGAGGTGGAGGGTCCGTCATGGTCTGGGGCTGTGTCACAGCATCATCGGACTGATCTTGTTGTCATTGCAGGCAATCTCAACGCTGTGCGTTACAGGGAAGAAATTCTCCTACCTCATGTGGTACCCTTCTTGCAGGCTCATCCTGACAATGCCACCAGCCATACTACTAGTTCTGTGCGTGATTTCCTGCAAGACAGGAATGTCAGTGTTCTGCCATGGCCAGCGAAGAGCCCGGATCTCAATCCCATTGAGCACGTCTGGGACCTGTTGGATCGGAGGGTGAGGGCTAGGGCCATTCCCGCCAGAAATGTCAGGGAACTTGCAGGTGCCTTGGTGGAAGAGTGGGGTAACATCTCACAGCAAGAACTGGCAAATCTGGTGCAGTCCATGAGGAGATGTACTGCAGTACTTAATGCAGTTGGTTGCCACACCAGATACGGACTTACTTTTGATTTTGTCCCCCTCCCCCATTTGTTCAGGGACACATTATTAATTTTCTGTTAGTCACGTGTCTGTGGAACTTGTTCAGTTTATGTCTCAGTTGTTGAATCTTGTTATGTTCATACAAATAGTTACACGTTAAGTTTGCTGAAAATAAACACAGTTGGCAGTGACAGGACGTTTCTTTTATTACTGAATTTATATGTGCCTTTCCAAATCTGGTCCAATCAATTGAATTTACAACAGGTGGACTCCAATCAAGTTGGAGAAACATCACAAGGATGACCAATGGAAACAGGATGCACCTGAGCTCAATTTCGAGTGTCATAGCAAAGGGTCTGAATACTTAAGGGAAAAAATGCAAAAAAAATCTAAAAACATGTTTTTGTTTTGTCATTATGGTGTATTGTGTGTAGGTTGATTTAATACATTTTATAACATAACAAATGTGGAAAAAGGGAAGGGGTCTGAATATTTTCCGAATGCACTGTATATACCACATTTGCACAAGGCTACATTTGTCTTCATGCCATGCAATAATTCAACCACGAGAAACTGTGCGTATGCATGGTCTAAAGTTTGCGGGACGATGAGCACATTCCCAAGTCAAGTTCAGTTTCTAGAAATGCAAATTGTTGCATGAAAACTTGCACATGCATATTTTGGGGGCCCAGGACTACTGTTCAATGTCTTAACCATTATACAAAGAGGAAATCCTTGTGGTACATTATATAATTTGGGTTTACAAGTTTCAGGCAGGCACACCACATCACAAGTGTGTGATTCCAAATAACCTCTACACTGGCACAGTTTTTGGTCCCCTACCTGGTTCTCGTGGCAGGGTCCTTGGCAGTACTCTGTGATGGTCTCCAGGGTCTGCCGGACCAAGTCCACGTTGCCCTCGTTTATGTAGAGGCCCAGCAGGCCCAGGCCTCCAGTGGTGCTGCCACACATGATGTCCAGGAACTGCAGCGTCTCACACACCAGGTTGTAGTTGGTCTTGTTGTTCTGGTTCCGCAGGAAGTTCTGGATTCAGGGACGAACCAGGAGGGGGAAAAAAGGTGGTTCATATTAATAGGATACTTGCATGACATCCTATCGGAGTGTGAGCACATCTGATCTGTGTTTAAAGCAGGGTGTGTCAACATTTCAGAATAAAAGCGTGAGACAAACACTGAGTGTACAAAACATTAAGAACACCTTCCTAATATTGAGTTGCCCTCAGAAAAGCCTCAATTCATTGGGGCATGGACTCTACATGGTGTGGAAAGCGTTCTACAGGGATGCTGGCCCATGTTGACTCTAATGCTTCCCGCTGTTGTCAAGATGGCTGGATGTCTGGGTGATGGATCATTCTTGATACACACGGGAAACTGTTGAGTGTGGAAAAACCCAGCAGCGTTGCAGTTCTTGACACACTCAAACCAGTTTTCCTGGCACCTACTACCATACCCTGTTCAAAGGCACATACATCTTTGGTCTTGCACATTCACCCTCAAATTGCACACATACACAAACCATGTCTCAATTGTCACGAGGCTTAACAATCCTTCTTTAATAACCCGTCTCCTCATCTTCATCTACACTGATTAAAATGGATTAAACAAGTGACATCAATAAGGGATCATTGCTTTCACCTGGATTCACCTGGTCAATCTATGTCATGGCAAGAGCAGGTGTTCCAAATGTTTTGTATACTCAGTGTATATTGACAATAATACTCTGTTACACCGGATACAAAACCCAGATGGTTACATAAACGCTGGATTCCTAAATAGAGGTGGTGCTATGATAGGCTGCTGTTAGATCTCTGTGGAGATTCTGACTCATCATGGAGATGAGAAGAAAAATGATAATGCTCAGCTCAGAATCTAATCTGTTTCCTCAAATGCAGTGGGCCTAACTGCTAATCCCTGTTGAGATTATTCACTTATGATTCACTCATCAGGTGAACATGGTAAACACCAGTAAATTCAGCTTGTGGTCAGAGGAACTATGATCTCTCCATACAGTGCCTATGCTGGTGACAAATCCTCAATAAGGTTTATTCAATTCAATACCTGCAGGTCCCTGTTGTGGTTCTCACAGAGCAGCTGCAGGTAGCGCAGGATAGGCTTCATGATGGTGATGGCCCGGCTCATCTGGGCCTCCTCCTCCCTCTCCTCGGCCCCTCCCCCGGGCCCCTCACCGGCCTGGCCCTCCAGGACCTCCAGGTCCGTGTCCCGCTCCTTCCGGAAGGAGACAAAGGCCTTGGAGGTGGCCGAGGACGCCTCGTTCAACTGGCCACGCATGTTGTCTATCATGTGCAGGGAAGAGTCTTTTGCTAGAGGAGACGGGGTGGGTCACTGAAGGGTTGCAAAATTCTGGAAACATTCCTAAACATTCACAGGTTTTCCAGAAATGTTGAGGATTTCTGCTGACCAGGGTTAAAGGTTGATTTCCTTTCAAGTCAGACAATTTTGCAGTGGAATTCAAATTCATGATTTGAAAATGTTGCATAACTTTTTTGATTATGTCATCACTTAAATTGCAATACACTTCCTGACCTGATATGGCTATATTGAAATGAAATTGACCCCAACCCTGGAGTTCACTGTGAGCCAATCGAACGTCATGAGTGTTTTTCAATGCTTCCCTCTCAGTCAAACTCATATGAAATCTTATCATGAAACAAACCCTTTTTTGTAATTATTCTCAAATTACCGTGACCCCTCTGACAACGGGTTAACTGTGTAGTTGGGTTTTCTGGTCAAAACAACAAATCTGGGTAGAATGGCCCTTTGATAGACTAGTGATGTGACCTCTCACATGGCCCCTGACTTGTGACCACAGGCATGGGAGCGAAACAGGAACAACAGATACACAATCACTCCAAACTACTGGGTCAGTGATACTACAGGGGAGATCACACATATTACATTTACTGTAGTCACACTGCTGATTAAATGGGTTAATGACCCTGCCAAAAGGATAAACTGAGCACTGGGAGTCTGATAATGTCAGCAAAGAGAGAAATGGAGGCGACCTTTGACCTTATGAGTCCCTTACTATTACTATGTAGGTATGGCTGGAGTTGTAAACCTTTGAAGAACAATGCATATACTACATTACTACACTACATTAATATACAGTATTACTTACTGTATATTACAGTATTAAATAATATTACATACGACTCAAATTTACACTCAAGGCCTATTACCTGTATGTGTGCATTGAGAGTCCTTTTCGGATCTCAGTGGCCTAAGCCCCATCATCTCCATGGAGGCTTCTAGGGTCATGTTCAGGGCATTACCATATGACTCAGCAGCTTTGAAACTTAGCTCCCTCTCCACCACTCATTCTCCCACCTTCCTCCCTGGTCCCTTGCTATTTAATTCACTCTCAACCTTCCACACCTCTCTGATCCTTCAGTCTGTGGAGCACTGGACAGTGGACATTTTACAATATCTGCTGCTTCACAGACAACATGGTTGGACTTGTTCTCCCATGAAACACGGGGAAGGCCAGTAAGGAGGGGAAAGACTGCAGTTGAGGAACTAAATGGAGAACAAGTAATAGAGAATAGGTATTGGAATCTAACAAATGTTACTGACCCCAAGTGGGGAAAAATAACAACAGCAGATACAGACAAAACATTCCAGCCACTGAGGTATACATCAGAACATAGACATACGTAAAGGTGCTTGATGGAACAAAGTATGTGGTATGGAGGAGAGGACCACCATTGGAATCAACTTGTATGGCCAGAGTGTTGTCACAATACCAGAAGTTTTTAATTCGATATAGACACCAGGTTTGGTATCCCAATACTAGATGCCATCACGATACTCGATACAAAAATGATACCAAAACAAAAAAATAAAGTCGTATTAGCCAATGTCACCGAATGGTGTTTGATCCAGACAATCTTTTGAGATCAATATCATTACAGCCACATATACATTAATGAATCAACTATATAATCAATTTGACTTTGTTTTTACCAAACTACATAACGCTAATTTATTTGAATGGTAAATCTCTATTGATAATCTGGGTAAATCAAGATGTAGCCCAGCCCAGGCCTATTCACAATACAAGTGAATGCATGCCTTGAGTTATTTAGCTGGTTTTGGCAGATTTCATTTTATTGTAGCGGTCAAAAATATGTGCATAGAAGAAGCAATCTCTTCTTTTAAATAAGTGCGCGATGTCTCTTTAAGACCTAAACACATTTGACAGAAGGTACCGAAAGTAAAAATTCAACTACCATACCATTTTTTGTGTTCTAGTATCAAAAAGTATAGATGTTTTGGTATGCCGTGCAACACTAGGCCGGAACAGAGCAATTTGAAATTACACTCATGGGGACACTCAATATGGCCGCCCTCCCACCCATCATGTAACAACGACTTGAAAGAGAATGTCAGTTCTAGTCATTCTATTTCTATTGAGACAAAAATAAAAAATAACATACGCGTTTTCCTGAGACGGATGCCACTGTGACTGACGTCGACGTCCTCGTCTCTCTTCCTGCTGGTGCCGACCTCGAACATGTTGACGGACACAGTGGCCCGGATCTCCTGCTGGGCCAGACGCATGCGGTCGTAGAACACCTTGAAGAAGTGCTCCGACTTCTTTTGCTTGTGCAGCTGGTGGTAGAACGAGTTCTGAAAGGGGGGAGAAGTGTAATCGACCCATCAGATAGAGCAGTGGTTCCCAAACCGTGGGGCTTTCAACTTACTCTTGAAAGTTGTACTAGTAGAATGCACAAAGTGCAATTTCAGAAATTAAGTAGTGCATCATCAGTTTTCTTCTTGTCATGTCAGTCCTTGCATACCTTAGAGAGCTTGTCAGAAATGTTCAGATCAACTAGCCCATGTCAACTAATGTTTTTTTAACCCATAGATTTTGTTTCTCTGTATCTGCGCATACATGCGTGCGGGCACCTGCGTATCTGTGTGAGCCCACCTCCTCCCCACCCACCTGTATCTGAGTGTTTCCCCCCTGGAGCAGGGCGTTGCCTAGCAGGATGCTCTCCTCGAACATGCGGTCGTTCTTGGTGCTGACGATAAGGTCTATGACCAGCTCTGAGGCTCCCTCACTGTCCAGCAGACACTGGATATCTACCATGCTGCTGCTCAACTTGTCAGAGTCCTGCACCAAAGAGCCACCTGCAAACGGACAGATATTAGACTGATTGGATTGGGGAAAATGGCAGGACATGATTTGGAACAGACCTTTGTTCAAATACTATTTGTTATTTTATTGTTCTTGCCTTTTTCTTAAAATGCCAATTTAAAATGTGTACATTATACTGCAAAAAACGTTGAGTAAAGTCAAGTCGATTGAGCTTGTCTGGCTTAATAGACCAATGGAATAGTAGCAAAAGTGCCAACCCCCGACACCAGGCAGTCTCAACACTGAGGTGTAAAAAGACTGGAGACTGCTTCCAATATGGACAGCCATTGTTTTCAACGTAATCGATCACATTTGCCGTTTGGTGGTCGCTGCCATGTGCTTACAGAGCCGATAACGTCTACATACTAGCACTTAACGCACACTGGAGCGAGAGCAGCGACATCATCATCCAGAAGCATGGCAGACATTGGATGAACATTGGATGAGCAGGTCTGATTTGGAACCAAGGGTTTGTATGTGTATGTCTTATATCCTCATAACTATCAAGAATAAGAAACAGTGGTTTTAGCCAATACATCATGTTATCTACTCGCTCCCTCTGAGTAACAGGGAATATTGTTAAAGGGATACTTCGGGATTTTGGCAATGATGCCCTTTATCTAATAAGGAAGTTTGAGGTAGTTTCTTGAGCCAATGCTAACTACTGTTAGCAAATAACTAGCCTGCTAACAGATACCCATAGATTACCAGTCATTGTGCTAACATTAGTTAGCAATTGTGCGAGCTCTAGTTAGCAACTTCCTTCAAACTGCACACAGAGACATAAAAATGGTATCCACGAGTTCATCGGACTATGGGGTAGTAGATAAAAAGGCTTCATTGCCAAAATCCCGAAGTATCCCTTTGAGGTTTTCGGGGTTATGTTCAGTACCTCCAGCTGAGCTGTTCCCGCTCCCAAACTCTGATTTGGAGTGAAGCCTTTGATTTCCAAAGTAGCGAGTGAGGAGAATCTTCCTTAACACGTTTCCCTACGGGAGGAGAGAAATGAAAAGATTAAACCCAGACCCGACTCTGAACGTGTCTGTTGTACGCCAGACAGAAACACACACACACACACTTTCTCTCGCACTATCTGTGTGTAACAGAGAAAAACAAAATTCCCCAAACGGCGGGGTTCACTCAGGTAACATTGTTTATGCTTCCCATCAACACTCTGAGACCCAGAAGAAAAACACATTTTCCATGCATTCTGTTTCAATCACGACAAAGGTTGCATCTCAAAATGACACCGGTTTACCAGGGCCCATAAGGAACTCCGGGACACAGTCATACATATTCAGTCTTATCAGTTTTATTAATTGAAACTTTTGCAAAAGATATAGAATTATAATACCATATTAAGTGTGTCCATGAGGGTACAGTCCAATTGTCGTGATCCGAGGGGCCTTGGCCATTCTCGTAATTCTATTTCTATGGCTTTTACATCCAGTGAGATGAGATGTCACCTGTAGTTGGCCTTTTCACATTACACAACTCTGTGGTACATCCAACACATATCCAGTACACTGTGGCTATATGGTGCCAATACTCAGTTGATGGGGTCATATAATAAAGACAACGTCACGAGGGAGATCGTTACATTAGCAACATGGATTGATGGAATCGTCAAAGTTACATTTTGAGAAGAAGCGACTCCTTCCACAGAGACCGAGAGAGCAAGAGACAGAGAGAGACCGCCTGACCGAGACACCGACCGAGAGACAGCGAGAGAGACCGACCGTCAGCGAGAGAGACCGACCGAGAGAGAGAGAGACCGAGAGAAAGAGACCGACAGAGAGAGACCGACAGAGAGAGAGAGACCGAGAGAAAGAGACCGAGAGAAAGAGACCGACAGAGAGAGACCGACAGAGAGACCGACAGAGAGAGAGACCGACAGAGAGAGAGAGAGAGACCGACAGAGAGAGAGAGAGAGACCGACAGAGAGAGACCGACAGAGAGAGAGAGACCGACCGAGCGAGAGAGACTGACCGACCGAGACTGACCGACCGAGAGAAAGAGAGAGACCGACCGAGAGAGACAGACCGACCGAGAGAGACAGACCGACCGAGAGAGACAGACCGACCCGAGAGAGACAGACCGACCCGAGAGAGACAGACCGACCCGAGAGACAGACCGACCGAGAGAGACAGACCGACCGAGAGAGACAGACCGACCGAGACACCGACCGAGAGAAAAAGAGACCGATCAAGAGAGAAAGAGACCGACCGAGAGAGACCGACAGAGAGCGAGAGAGACCGACCGAGAGAGACCGACCGAGAGAGACCGACCGAGAGAGACAGACCGAGAGAGACAGACCGACCGAGAGAGACAGACCGACCGAGAGAGACAGACCGACCGAGAGAGACAGACCGACCGAGAGAGACAGACCGACCGACCGAGAGAGACAGACCGACCGACCGAGAGAGACAGACCGACCGACCGAGAGAGACAGACCGACCGACCGAGAGAGACAGACCGACCGAGAGAGACAGACCGAGAGAGAGACCGACCGAGAGAGAGACCGACCGAGAGAGAGACCGACCGAGAGAGAGACTGACGAGAGAGAGACCGACGAGAGAGAGAGCGACCGAGAGAGACCGACAGAGACCGACCGAGAGAGACCGAACGACCCACCCGAGAGACAGAGACCTAGAGAGAAAGGCCGACAGAGAGGAAGAGGGGGAAGAAGGAAACTGGAGCAGAGCTGAATACGGTATACTAGCTACTGATCCTGTGTTTCCTGTGGGAGAATGTGTTACATAATGCCTAGTGGTTGCTGGCTTGGAAATGGCAAGGGAAGGCAAACACTAGCGACCTTCGCCCTCCCTAGAGAGAGCCACTGATATAACCACCCCCTCTCTCTCTTATTGCGCAATACAGCATGTGTGTGACTGAGGTATAAACCAGTCCTGCAGGTAGAAAACTTGTAAGCTCCAGAGGCTCCCTTTTCTTACCACCAATATGGATTGTGTAAGAGCACAGCAAATAAGGCATTAATGGAGAGAGGGATTGATGGAGGGAGCGAGCGAGCGATGAACGGACACATGGCAACCACCACAGAGGGCCGCGTCATGACAAACGACAGATCCTTTCTTGCATGTGATATCAGACGGGAAAACAGACATAGCGCACACCAAACACACAAAAGGATCCACTGGAGGAGTTCCAAATCAAATTTGAGCTGAAGCCCTTTAAATAAGCACACTGAGGAGAGGCACGGAGAGAAAAGGAGCCGCATTCTGGTGGAGGGAGCACGTGCAGCTGATGTTCCCCGTCTCAGTAAACACTAACTCATCTGCAGTCAGCAGAGACAGCAGTCTGCCTGCACCGTCTGGCGAAGAGCTGAGCCCTCACACACACAGGCTTGTGCACTAGTGCAGGCATGCACACACACGCACCCACCCATGAGCACACAGGCTCTCACTCACACACACACACACACACACACACACACACACACACACACACACACACACACACACACACACACACACACACACACACACACACACACACACACACACACACACACACACACACACACACACACACACACACTTCATGGACTGCAGGTGATGATTCAGTGAGCCAACTCGTGAGCCAACTCGGCTCATTCCCACTTAATCAGACATATATACTCCAAGCTATCCTTTACAGTAACTCAACAGCAATGAGTTAATTTTTTATTGATCGATTCCCCTTCTAAAAAAGGAGATGTCCGTCTCTTGCCACTCTTCTCACATCCTAAAAGAGTGGGATAGTGCAGCCAGGCTCCCCATGTCTCTTCCCCTAGCTGCCTCCCCCTTGGATGATGTGGTCAGCTGGCCATCTCTGCAGAGGGAGGAGGAGAGACCCTGCGAAAGAGTTGTGCCAGCCTGACTTATTGGTCTGCTGCTGCATGTAGTCATAAAAAAATCCAGTCAGGTGATGTGAGGACAGAGGGAGCGAGGTAGGGCAAGGGTTCGAAAGAGGGAGGGCGAGCGAGTGAGAGCGGGATCAGGAGCGAGAGAGATCGGGAGAGAGAGAAAGGGAGCGAGGGCGGATCGGGAGCGAGAGAGGGGGGAGCGAGAGAAAGGGAGCGAGTGAGGATCGGGAGCGAGCGAGAGCGAGAGATCGGGAGCGAGAGAGGGATCGGGATCGAGAGAGGCATCGGGATCGAGATCGATCGAGAGAGATAGGGATTGAGAGAGATCGGGAGTGAGAGAAAGGAAGCGAGGGCGGATCGGGAGCGAGCGAGAGAGAGAGCGAGAGAGGGAGCAAGAGAGAGGGAGGGATCGGGATCGAGCGAGAGGGAGGCATCGGGATCGAGATCGAGCGAGAGGGAGGGAGCGAGAGGGAGGGAGGGAGGGAGCGAGAGGGAGGGAGGGAGCGAGAGGGAGGGAGCGAGGGAGCGAGAGGGAGGGAGCGAGAGGGAGGGATCGAGAGGGAGGGAGCAAGCCGAGAGGGAGCAAGCGAGAGAGAGGGAGAGAGAGGGTGCGCGAGAGAGAGAGGGAGGGTGCGCGAGAGAGAGAGGGAGGGTGAGCGAGAGAGAGAGGGAGGGTGCGCGAGAGAGAGAGGGAGAGCGCGAGGGAGACAGAGAGAGCGCGAGGGAGACAGAGAGAGCGCGAGGGAGACAGAGAGAGCGCGAGGGAGACAGAGAGAGCGCGAGGGAGACAGAGAGAGCGCGAGGGAGACAGAGAGAGCGCGAGGGAGACAGAGAGAGCGCGAGGGAGACAGAGAGAGCGCGAGGGAGACAGAGAGAGCGCGAGGGAGACAGAGAGAGCGCGAGGGAGACAGAGAGAGCGCGAGGGAGACAGAGAGAGCGCGAGGGAGACAGAGAGAGCGCGAGGGAGACAGAGAGAGCGCGAGGGAGACAGAGAGAGAGCGAGGGAGACAGAGAGAGCGAGGGAGACAGAGAGAGCGAGGGAGACAGAGAGAGCGAGGGAGAGAGACAGCGAGGGAGAGAGACAGCGAGGGAGACAGAGAGAGCGAGGGAGACAGAGAGAGCGAGGGAGACAGAGAGAGCGAGGGACAGCGAGAGACAGCGAGGGAGAGAGACAGCGAGGGAGAGAGACAGCGAGGGAGAGAGACAGCGAGGGAGAGAGACAGCGAGGGAGAGAGACAGCGAGGGAGAGAGACAGCGAGGGAGAGAGACAGCGAGGGAGAGAGACAGCGAGGGAGAGAGACAGCGAGAGAGAGCGAGGGAGGCAGAGAGAGAGAGGAAAGGAGAGAGGGAGAGGGAGCCCTTTTGTGAGGAAACACATTCTGATTTGGTGGGCCTGGCTCTCCAGGGGGTGGGACTGTGCCCTCCCAGGCCCACTTATGGCTACACCCCTGCCCAGTCACTTGAACTCCAAAGATTAGGGCCTAATTCATTCATTTCAATTAATTGATTTCCTTATATGAACTGTAACTCAGTAAAAAAAAAATGAAATCGTTGCATGTTGCGTTTATATTTTTGTTCACTATAGATAAGCACTCCTACTATGAGATACTTTATGAATATGGAGCCAACTAATATAAAATCCATTTAGTTGATTACATCCTAATGAATACGATTTCATGGGGGAATCTGATAGTGGAGTGGGAACAACAGTCTAGCATTACACTAGAATACAATGTTCCCACCTGTGCTCCCATGGCTGCGCAGAAGTAGAGACTGGAAACAGGGTGGATCTAATAAACTATGGTTGGAGGGAAGTCTGTGTAACTAGCCCTATGGTGTACTGTATCATAGCACTATTCAACAGGTTACTAAAGCATAGGCTATCAACACAATATAACCATGAAAAACACTGAAACGAAAAGCAGATCAGAGGACGTTGATGTCAGAGAACGTTCGACAGAGCATTATCTCCCATGCTTGATTTCTTAAGTCTTAGATCAGAGGAAGTTTAAAAAACGAAAATCCAATTCAACTTACTGTAGACCTATACGTACATGCATATGAAATTGGTAAGATGAATGTGATCTATCACTGATCTATCACATTAACCAGCAGCATACCACCCTGCATCCCACTGCTGGCTTGCTTCTGAAGCTAAGTAGGGTGGCTTCTGGTTGGTCCCTGGATGGGAGACCAGATGCTGCTTGAAGTGGTGTTGGAGGGCCAGTGGGAGGCACCCTTTCCTCTGGTCTTAAAAAATATCCCAGGGTAGTGATTGGGGACATTGCCCTGCTTAGGGTTCTGTCTTTCAGATGGGACGTTAAACAGGTGTCCTGTGGTCACTAAAGATCCCATGGAACTTGTAAGAGTAGGGGTGTTAACCCCTGGTGTACTGGCTAAATTCCCAATCTGGCCCTCATAGCATCATGACCACCTAACCATCCCCAACTTACAACTGGTTCATTCCTCTCCCCTGTAACTATTCCCCAGGTTGTTGCTGAGAATGTGTTCTCAGTCAACTTTTCTGGTAAAATAAGGGTTAAAAAAACATTTCATATATCTGTTATTTTCTGGGCAGTGAAGGAGTTAACAGCCACTCTCTCAGCCCAAACCCAGACAGACACAAGAGAGAGCATCACCTAGTCATGAGACGCTTCTTTTCAAAGGAAGGAAAAATGATTACATGGGAGAAGAATTGATGCACCTAAAATCTCTTCATGTCATCTAAGCATGAACACTACAGCAATGCTATAGCAGCTGTTACCTCTTTTCTTTCCGTCTCGTGTACCCTACCTGCACCTCGTTCAATAGCTGCAGTCCTACAGCGCTCCTCCACTCCCTACACATGGCAGACGACTCGCCCCCGCTCTCACCCCCACCGTTTTCTGGTAAACAACCCCACCACACACACACACACACTTTTCCTTGCTTTTCCTCAAACCCCATTGCCATGCTCCTCTAGCACCGTTTTAAATGATTTCCCCTGTAAAGAGGTGCAGTAGCAAAACAACTTAACAGCTGCATGTGAGAGAAATTGGTGAAATTGGTGATTTTCAGGCAAATAGAAGACAAATAGCAGGATGAGCACATAAACAAGCATTCCTCCAATGCCTGACCCTTTTCCGGCGGGTTCTCTTTGGAAGTGGCGCATGTGATTTGCTAACATTGTTAGATGGGTTCCTGGCACAGCGGTCTGTTTTTGTCAGGAAGACTGTACGATGTCCAGAGGTCATATGGCAGGACACCAAGCAGCAAGGCTTGTTTGCCTCTCATGAAACACATCTATTGATAAAAAAATAAATCACATGCTTGGGGCTGTTACGGTGACCGTATTACCACCAAATAAGTCATGACCGTAGTCAAATTCCAGGTGACTGTTTAGTCAGAGCCTCAGGCTTCTCTAAGCTCAGATGCTGCTGATGGTCATTAGTAGCCTACCAAACTTGCTAACTGTCTGGTAGTCAGCACTCTATTGTCCCTCTAATCATTCTAATATCAATGCAAATGTGATGGAAAATCTAATCAAACACTTCATGAGAGCCCATGAGGTCATGTTGAGCAACATTTCTATAGGCTGTGCAATTGCGCGAGAAAACAGAGTGGTGGCCTTTATAAAATAGGAGGATCCCATCAGCTTTCTATAGGCTCGGCCAACTATATTCATTTCTCTACTTTCCTAATATTAAGCACATTGCTTCTATTTACAACAGGTGTATAGTCTACCTGGCTGGCATGAAAATAAACCACAGTAAAAGCATCTTCCATTCGCTGTTTAAGTGCAAAGAGGACATGTATTTTCCCCTGCTTCCTGTTCCGACAGGTGTATGATAATGGTCCGTTCTAAATCAAAACTCATTTCACACGTATATTATTTAGTATATAATTAATACAGCTTGGAAAAGCCTAATTACAGTGATAAACGGTCACGTGGAGTTTGACTGCCAGATGTGGTGGTAATATGGTCACCGCCCTAATGACGCCCTGTTTCTTTGTTAACCCCTCAACACAGAATAGCCACATGTGCTCACACCCTCTGAAATCATTTGGAGAAAATATCCTTTCTATTTTATTCAGCTTTGTTCAATTGTATTCTTCATACTATAAAATAATGCCACGGAATTGTAAACAAATTGTGTCTGCTAAATGAACTAGTGTATCCCTCAGCCATATGGCATAGCCAGATCAAGGCTTAACAATGTCTGAATATACTATCCTGTTCTTCTGAAATAGACTACATCTCCTTCATATCGTGTTTCTTTAGACCGGTCTAAAATAAAGAATGGATTTATTGTGATGGTGTCAGCTATTTTACATGGATTTATTAGACTTTTAAAAATGTAGAGGTTCCAAAGGTGGCCATCAGTAGCTTGTAGGCTGTTGGGGTCCAAATGTGCACTTCACATTTCCATGTCATATAGTGTCAACGTTTATGATCACTAAGTTGGACGTACAAGATGACATGGCGTCTGTTCTGAACAGAATGAGCCTGTTTGTCATTTGTGAAGTACGCACCTGAATGCAATTATGATTCCTTTTTATTTTACCTTTATTTAACTAGGCAAGTCGGTTAAGAACAAATTCTTATTTCCAATAACGGCCTAGGAACAGTGGGTTAACTACCTGTATAGGGGCAGAACGACTGATTTGTACCTTGTCAGCTCGGGGGTTTGAACTTGCAACCTTCCGGTTACTAGTCCAACTCTCTAACCACTAGGCTACCCTGCCGCCCCACGCACATTGAAAATTACAATCCGTTTCTTTGAATTTCCTTGTGAAAACCTAACACTGTAAGGTCATATTTTAGAACTTACCTAGTCATGTTGGCGATAGAACAAGCTTTCAAATGATTCCCACCAGACCCAGATTGGGATTTATAATGGGATGTTTTTGGAAGGCGTAAACAACAGTAATTGTGTGATGCCAGGGATGTGTTCCAAACAAAACAACTACAAGTTTGGTTGCGCTTGTTCCTTAAACGGCACAGCTAGGGAGCTCAAAAAAAAGCACCTTAAAGTTGAAGACTCTTCTACAAGTTACAAAAGTGCATTGAAATGACCCCGCAACTGTGCACACTCTGGAGATGTGTTGGGCCACCAAAAGACACCAGTTAGTTCTCTCACTAGATTTGATCAACAAATACAGCAAAAAGTACAATAAAATGTCGAGGACACATAGAACCAGTGTAATGGATTTAGTCTCGTCAGGTGACTGGTTCTGTCCACAACGTTGGTCTAATAATTGTCCCATAATCTCCAAACGGTTTCCTTTTAACTGCTACTGTGCTTAAACATTCAATATGTTTTCCTGTAAGAAACATTTCAATTTAGCCCATATACAAAGCCTTTAGAAAGTATTCATATCACTTGACTTATTGCAGATTTTGTTTTGTTACAGCCTGAATTAAAAATGTATTAAATATATGTTTTTCTCTCACCCATCTACAAACAATACCCCATAATGACAATGACATGTTTAGACATTTTTGCAAATGTATTGAAAATTAAATACAGAAATATCTCATTTACATAAGAATTCACACTCCTGAGTCAATACTTTGTAGAAGCACCACTGGCAGTGATTACAGCTGTGAGTCTTTCTGGGCAGTTCTCTAAGAGCTTTCCACATCTGGATTGTGCAACATTTGCCCATTATTCTTTTCAAATTCTTCAAGCTCTGTCAAATTGGTTGTTGATCATTTATAGACAACCATTTTCAGGTCTTGCCAAAGATTTTCCAAGAACATTTAAGTCAAAACTGTCACTCAGCCACTCAGGAACATTCATAGTCTTCTTTGAAAACAATTGCAGCGTAGATTTGGCCTTGTGTTTTGGTTATTGTCCTGCTGAAAGGTGAATTCATCTCCCAGTGTCTGTGGAAAGCAGACAACCAGGTTTTCCTCTAGGATTTTGCCTGTGCTTAGATTAATTCTGTTTCTTTTTTTGTCCTGAAAAACTCCCCAGTCGTTAACCTTTACAAGCATAACCATAACATGATGCAGCAACCACTGGTACTCAGTAATGTGTTGTATTGGATTTGCCCCAAACATAACACTTTGTATTCAGGACAAAACGTGAATTGCTTTAACAGATTTTTTGCAGTATTACTTTTGTGCCTTGTTACAAACAGGATGCATGTTTTGGAATAATTGTATTATGTACAGGCTTCCTTCTTTTTACTCTTGTCAATTATGTTAGTATTGTGGAGTAACTACAATCCCTCAGTTTTCTCCTATCACAGCCATTAAACTATGTAACTGTTTAAAGTCCCCACAGTGACTGTACGAACATACCCCAACCAGAAGCCATGGATTACAGGCAACATCCACACTGACCTAAAGGGTAGAGCTGCCACTTTCAAGGAGCGGGACTCTAACCTGGAAGCTTATAAGAAATCCCGCTATGCCCTCTGACAAACCATCAAACAGGCAAAGCGTCAATACAGGACTAAGATCGAATCGTACTACACCAGTTCCGACGCTCGTTGGATGGTTCTTGTGCCCAAGAACACTAAGGTAACCTGCCTAAATGACTACCGACCCGTAGCACTCACCATCAGAACCACAGATGACGCAGTCTCTATTGCACTCCACAATGCCCTTTCCCACCTGGACAAAAGGAACACATATGTGAGAATGCTATTCATTGACTACAGCTCAGCGTTAAACACCATAGTGCCCTCAAAGCTCATCACTAAGCTAAGGACCCTGGGACTAAACACCTCCCTCTGCAACTGGATACTGGACTTCCTGACGGGTCGCCCCCAAGTGGTAAGGGTAGGTAACAACACATCCTCCACGCTGATCCTCATCACAGGGGCCCCTCAGGGGTGGGTGCTCAATCCCCTCCTGTACTCCCTGTTCACTCATGACTGCATGGCCAGGCACGAATCTAACACAATCATTACATTTTCTGGTGACAACAGTGGTAGGCCTGATCACCGACAACGACGAGCCAGTCTATAGGGAGGAGGTCAGAAACCTGGCCGTGTGGTGCCAGGACAACAACCTCTCCCTCAACGTGATCAAGATAAAGATGATTGTGGACTACAGGAAAAGGAGGACCAAGCACACCCCCATTCTCATCGATGTGGCTGAAGTGCAGCAGGTTGAGAGATTCAAGTTCCTTAGTGTCCACATCACCAACAAACTATCATGGTCCAAGCAAGACAGGGCACGACAAAACCTATTCCCCCTCAGGAGACTGAAAAGATTTGGCATGGGTCCTCAGATCCTCAAAAGGTTCTACAGGTGGACCATCGACACCATCCTGACTGGTTGCATCACCACCTGGTATCAGCCGCCGACCGCAAGGCACTACAGAGGGTAGTGCGTACGCCCCAGTACATCACTGGGGCCAAGCTTCCTGCCATCCAGGACCTCTATACCAAGCAGTGTCAGAAGAAGGCCCTAAAAATTGTCAAAGACTCCAACCACCCTAGTCATAGACTGTTCTCTGTCCTACCGCGTGGCCAGCGGTACCGGAGTGCCAAGTCGAGGTCCAAAAGGCTTCTCAACAGCTTCAACTCCCAAGCCATAAGACTCCTGAACAGCTAATCAAATGGCCACCCAGACTGTTTGCTTTGTCCCCCACATCCTTACGCTGCTGCTATTCTGTTTATTATCCATGCATAGTCACTTTAACTCTACCTACATCTACTACCTCAATTACCTCGACTAAGCTGTGCCCCCGCACATTGACTCTGTACCGGTACCCCCTGTATATAGCCTTGCAATTGTGATTTTACTGCTGCTGTTTAATTATTTGTTACTTTTATTTCTTACTTATCTATTTTTTACGTATGTATTTTTTCTTAAAACTGCATTGTTGGTTAAGGGCTTGTAAGTAAGCATTTCACTTTATGGTCGACACCTGTTGTATTCGGCGCATGTGACGAATGCAATTTGATTTGGTTGGCCTCAAGGTGAAATCCCTAAAATGTGGTTTACTTCCTCGCCCGCAACGGAGTTAGGAAGGACGCCTGTATCTTTGTAGTGAATTGGTATATTGATGCACCATCCAAAGTGTAATCAATAACTTCACCAAGCTGAAAGTTATATTCAATGTCTGCTTTTTTCATTTTAACCCATCTACCAATAGCTGCCCTTCATTGTTAGGCATTGGAAAACCTCCCTGGTCTGTGTTTGAAATTCACTCCTCAACTGAGGGACAGAGATGTTAAACACAGAGTATTATGTAACTTATTTAGGCTTGCCATAACAAAAGGAGTTAAATACCTAATGACTCAAGACATCTCAGCTTTTAAATTTTAATTCATAATTCAAAAAATAAACAAATCCACTAACATGATGGGGTATAGGCCAGTGACAAAAACACTAAATTGAATCAATTTGAAATTCAGGCTGTAACACAACAAAATGTGTGAAAAGTCCAGGGATGTGAATACTTTCTGAAGGCACTCTAAGCCAATTCCCACAAGTGGAAAGGGTTAACGAATAAGAGTACATGAACCTGATCCGACTGGAGATCAGCACTCCTACTCTGAGGATACATATAAGGCCCGCTGAGTAACGGGGGAAACAGGTAAACACGTGCTAGTCCATCACCATGGAGACCACACACCTCCAGTCACATGACTGATAAAGCATTGAAGAGGAAGAGTAGGTGGAATAGGACGGCAGCCTAAACACACAAGTACACAAAACAAACCGACACAAAAGCCCAAACACTCATCTCTGATCCCCCTTGAAAGAAACATCTCAGTCCATCGCCTCTAGAAACTTCAATCAAAAATATGTAGCGTGGGTATAAGTATGTAGTTGATGTTAGGCTGCAGGTTTCGTGATGGAACACTTGTGACAGCAGGACTAGTTTCAAGTTTTAAAGTGTATTTTACACATTGTCTGGATACAGACTAGGGGCAGTCAGGGGTTAAGGCCTGTCTGGTATCAGTGAGCTGAGCTCACGCTGGCCTGGTTGGCTGCATGTGAATGACAGGATGAGAGGATGAGTGCAGGGATGTAGCTAAGCCATATTCCACTCTCTCACACTGGGAAAACCCCACAGGATGAGCTGAGCCAGCGTGGAGCAGCGTACGTGTGGTGTGTGTGGGTGTGTGTGCGTGTGACTAGCTTAGCGGTGAGAGAGGCTGGTAATCTGTAAAGCTGCTTTGCCTAGGGCGGCTGGTGTGAAACTTGCCAAGAGTGACGGAGAGAGAGCAGGAGGGAAAGGAGGAGTGTGAGAGAGGGAGGGAAAGAGATAGGTTGTGAGAGAGATTACATAAGAAGCTTTTTACTTTCCTTTGTCAACAAACACAGGAGCCATGTTTACGCACACACAGGACACACATGAACACACGTGCATGCACACAGACACACGGGGGAACGTGAGATAATGTCCTGGTTGTCATAACCTAAAAACCGTAGTCTCACGTTAATTGCCAATGGCCAGATTGCACAACAGACAGGTGTTTTCCCTGGTTATGACTTCTGCCCCAGATTAGATACTGTGATATCGTTAAAATGGTATCTAAAGAGTAAGGCACCGCTACTATCATATAGTTCCTGCACTGCAGTACACATTTTGTGAACAATATTTTCAGAAATATTCAGTTTCACCTGACTACAAAACATTTCAACTAAATTGATTGACTGGCTGTAAATTATTTCTAAAATTACATGATATAATTCAATAGCATTATCGTCGCTACTACTCATCCCCGTACACATAATTCACTACACTCCAATATGCCAAGCAACAGCAATCCTTCTTAGCCTACTGCAGATCCCTCAGTCAGTTCACTGTCTGCCCCTGCCACGACCCAGAGAGAGAGCGCGAGAGACCCAGAGAGAGAGACCGAGAGAGAGGGAGAGAGAGGGAGAGAGAGAGAGAGGGAGAGAGAGAGGGAGAGAGAGAGAGAGGGAGAGAGAGGGAGAGAGAGAGAGAGAGAGGGAGCGAGAGAGCGCGAGAGAGCGCGAGAGAGAGAGAGAGCAGGAGAGAGAGAGAGCAGGAGAGAGAGAGAGAGCAGGAGAGAGAGAGAGAGCAGGAGAGAGAGAGAGAGCAGGAGAGAGAGAGAGAGCAGGAGAGAGAGAGAGAGCAGGAGAGAGAGAGAGAGCAGGAGAGAGAGAGAGAGCAGGAGAGAGAGAGAGAGCAGGAGAGAGAGAGAGAGCAGGAGAGAGAGAGAGAGCAGGAGAGAGAGAGAGAGCAGGAGAGAGAGAGAGAGCAGGAGAGAGAGAGAGAGCAGGAGAGAGAGAGAGCAGGAGAGAGAGAGAGCAGGAGAGAGAGAGAGCAGGAGAGAGAGAGAGCAGGAGAGAGAGAGAGCAGGAGAGAGAGAGAGCAGGAGAGAGAGAGAGCAGAGAGAGAGAGAGAGCAGAGAGAGAGAGCAGAGAGAGAGAGAGCAGAGAGAGAGAGAGCAGAGAGAGAGAGAGCAGAGAGAGAGCAGAGAGAGAGAGCAGAGAGAGAGAGCAGAGAGAGAGAGCAGAGAGAGAGCAGAGAGAGAGAGCAGAGAGAGAGAGCAGAGAGAGAGAGAGCAGAGAGAGAGAGAGCAGAGATAGAGAGCAGCGAGAGAGCGAGCGAGCTAGGAGAGAGAAATAATTGAGGCAAACGGCATTGTGATAGAAAGAGAGAGACAAAGCAAGGGAGGGAGAGGCTCACACTTGTTCGAGTGAGAGAGAAAGAGAGAGGGTGGGAACGTGATGGTCCGCGTGACGCTGGCTCAGACACTGCAGGCGGTTACGTAAGTGTACCCCCTGCCCTGTCTCCTCATGGACTGAGCAGACACCGCTCTCCTCCAATCCCTCACTCTGCAGCCGCGGCCCGCTTTTCTCCCCTCAGCTCACATGGCTCCTCACATGCTCCCTCCCCCTCTTACTCGTTCTCCCTCGCCTGCTCGTTCCCTCTCTCTCTCCTCCTCCCACTCACTGTGCCCCAGGGGAGCCACCAACCTCTGCTGTCGCTTTTCTCTTTCTCTCGCTCTTTCTATTTCCTCGCTCACTTCTGTGGAGTGAGACAGCAGCTCCACGCTCAGGGCAACAGGGATATGACACACACACAAAAAAGACAAATACACACTCAAACACTCCCGGAATACGTGAAAGGACACACAAGCACATATCATTCTTAGGCTTTTTAAAACATGCCAACATGTTTTGGCACAATATGTAAATGTCAGTGCTGTTGACTGCATCATATACCCTGTGAATTCTATCATATCAGAGTACAACCTATTTGAGTATGATACTGATTGACATTTAGCAACAGGACATGATCTCAATACTTGTGCTATTCTTCAAAAGGCAGTGGCATATCAAGGCAGCGCTACTTCTACTGTATGTAAACTCTTCAACGTCTCGTCTCCCTATCCTCCTCTACTAAGACCTGCAGCACACATGCTTCACTTTACCCTCCAGAGTTGATCACCCTGGAACTTTGTCTAGTTATTCAACAACCCTCCCCTCATATCACTCCCACCCTCTCTCCCCCTCCTCCCAAATTCACAGGCCCATGGTGGAGAGAGAGATGAGATAAAGGAGAGAGAGAGAGAGAGAGAGAGAGATGAGATAAAGGAGAGAGAGAGAGATGAGATAAAGGAGAGAGAGAGAGAGAGAGAGAGAGATGAGATAAAGGAGAGAGAGAGAGATGAGATAAAGGAGAGAGAGAGAGAGAGAGATGAGGTAAAGGCGAGAGAGAGACTTCTACTTCCCCAGAGTCAGACACATCGATGGCTCTGAACGAACTTTATTTAACTCTCTGCAAACTGGAAACGATTTATCCGGAGGCTGCATTCATTGTAGCTGGGGATTTTAACAAGGCTAATCTAAAAACAAGACTCCCCAAATTTTATCAGCATATCGATTGCGCAACCAGGGGTGGAAAGACCTTGGATCATTGTTACTCATTGTTACTCTAACTTCCGCGACGCATATAAGGCCCTGCCCCGCCCCCCTTTCGGAAAAGCTGACCACGACTCCATTTTGTTGATCCCTGCCTACAGACAGAAATTAAAACAAGAGGCTCCCACGCTGAGGTCTGTCCAACGCTGGTCCGACCAAGCTGACTCCACACTCCAAGACTGCTTCCATCACGTGGACTGGGAGATGTTTCGTATTGCGTCAGATAACAACATTGACCAATACGCTGATTCGGTGTGCGAGTTCATTAGAACGTGCGTTGAAGATGTCGTTCCCATAGCAACGATTAAAACATTCCCTAACCAGAAACCGTGGATTGATGGCAGCATTCGTGTGAAACTGAAAGCGCGAACCACTGCTTTTAATCAGGGCAAGGTGTCTGGTAACATGACCGAATACAAACAGTGCAGCTATTCCCTCCGCAAGGCTATCAAACAAGCTAAGCGCCAGTACAGAGACAAAGTAGAATCTCAATTCAACGGCTCAGACACAAGAGGCATGTGGCAGGGTCTACAGTCAATCACGGACTACAGGAAGAAATCCAGCCCAGTCACGGACCAGGATGTCTTGCTCCCAGGCAGACTAAATAACTTTTTTGCCCGCTTTGAGGACAATACAGTGCCACTGACACGGCCTGCAACGAAAACATGCGGTCTCTCCTTCACTGCAGCCGAGGTGAGTAAGACATTTAAACGTGTTAACCCTCGCAAGGCTGCAGGCCCAGACGGCATCCCCAGCCGCGCCCTCAGAGCATGCGCAGACCAGCTGGCCGGTGTGTTTACGGACATATTCAATCAATCCCTATACCAGTCTGCTGTTCCCACATGCTTCAAGAGGGCCACCATTGTTCCTGTTCCCAAGAAAGCTAAGGTAACTGAGCTAAACGACTACCGCCCCGTAGCACTCACATCGTCATCATGAAGTGCTTTGAGAGACTAGTCAAGGACCATATCACCTCCACCCTACCTGACACCCTAGACCCACTCCAATTTGCTTACCGCCCAAATAGGTCCACAGACGATGCAATCTCAACCACACTGCACACTGCCCTAACCCATCTGGACAAGAGGAATACCTACGTGAGAATGCTGTTCATCGACTACAGCTCGGCATTCAACACCATAGTACCCTCCAAGCTCGTCATCAAGCTCGAGACCCTGGGTCTCGACCCCGCCCTGTGCAACTGGGTACTGGACTTCCTGACGGGCCGCCCCCAGGTTGTGAGGGTAGGCAACAACATCTCCTCCCCGCTGATCCTCAACACTGGGGCCCCACAAGGGTGCGTTCTGAGCCCTCTCCTGTACTCCCTGTTCACCCACGACTGCGTGGCCACGCACGCCTCCAACTCAATCATCAAGTTTGCGGACGACACAACAGTGGTAGGCTTGATTACCAACAACGACGAGACGGCCTACAGGGAGGAGGTGAGGGCCCTCGGAGTGTGGTGTCAGGAAAATAACCTCACACTCAACGTCAACAAAACTAAGGAGATGATTGTGGACTTCAGGAAACAGCAGAGGGAACACCCCCCTATCCACATCGATGGAACAGTAGTGGAGAGGGTAGCAAGTTTTAAGTTCCTCGGCATACACATCACAGACAAACTGAATTGGTCCACTCACACAGACAGCATCGTGAAGAAGGCGCAGCAGCGCCTCTTCAACCTCAGGAGGCTGAAGAAATTTGGCTTGTCACCAAAAGCACTCACAAAATTCTACAGATGCACAATCGAGAGCATCCTGGCGGGCTGTATCACCGCCTGGTATGGCAACTGCACCGTCCTCAACCGTAAGGCTCTCCAGAGGGTAGTGAGGTCTGCACAACGCATCACCGGGGGCAAACTACCTGCCCTCCAGGACACCTACACCACCCGATGTCACAGGAAGGCCATAAAGATCATCAAGGACATCAACCACCCGAGCCACTGCCTGTTCACCCCGCTATCATCCAGAAGGCGAGGTCAGTACAGGTGCATCAAAGCTGGGACCGAGAGACTGAAAAACAGCTTCTATCTCAAGGCCATCAGACTGTTAAACAGCCACCACTAACACTGAGTGGCTGCTGCCAACACACTGACTCAACTCCAGCCACTTTAATAATGGGAATTGATGGGAAATGATGTAAATATATCACTAGCCACTTTAAACAATGCTACCTTATATAATGTTACTTACCCTACATTATTCATCTCATATGCATACGTATATACTGTACTCTATATCATCGACTGTATCCTTATGTAATACATGTATCACTAGCCACTTTAAACTATGCCACTTTGTTTACATACTCATCTCATTTGTACATACTGTACTCGATACCATCTACTGTATCTTGCCTATGCTGCTCTGTACCATCACTCATTCATATATCCTTATGTACATATTCTTTATCCCCTTACACTGTGTACAAGACAGTAGTTTTGGAATTGTTAGTTAGATTACTTGTTATTACTGCATTGTCGGAACTAGAAGCACAAGCATTTCGCTACACTCGCATTAACATCTGCTAACCATGTGTATGTGACAAATAAAATTTGATTTGATTTGATTTGAGAGAGGTGCACCCACGGTCACTGCAGTATTGATTTGTTTGTTCAGCGTTTGCTCCCCCCACCCTCCATCTCTCCAACCCTTTCTCCCTCACAGTGTGAGCTTGTCCTCGAGTGCCACCCTGCCTTATATAAAAGCATGTAGAGGCCCACAGACTACTGATGATGAGGAGTCTGGGCTCAGGGACCACAGAGAGAACGCGAGATGCAGAGAGACACAGAGAGAGCGCGAGACACAGAGAGAGCGTGAGACACAGAGAGAGCGCGAGACACAGAGAGAGCGCGAGACACAGAGAGCGCGAGACACAGAGAGAGCGCGAGACACAGAGCCTACAGCACCGTGGGCAACAACTGATCTGAGTGCAGCCCACCCAGTCCATCATGACAGTACAATATGAACCAACCAATCTTCATCTTCATTTGCTTTCACTTGTAACTGCAGCCACATAGTGTGGTTGATACAACACGGTATATTCACATTGCTGCTACACTGGGGAAGTGGTTTATCCTTCTAAAAAAAGGTAACGACTGCAACACCTAAAGATGAACACACAACCAAAGCCGTTACTGTGACACCTAAGTCTGTGACAATACATCCATTCATGAAAGTCTCAGTATACAGTATTTTGTATCCAGGACGTTGACATTGGTTACAGAGGGTAGTGCGTACAGCCCAGTACACTGGGGGTGAGATCCCTGCCATCCAGGACCTCTATACCAGGCGCTGTCGGAGAAAGGCCAAAATAATTGTCAAAGACTCCAGCCCCCCTAAGTCATAGACTGTTCTCTCTGCTACCGCACAGCAAGTGGTACCGATGCACCAAGTCTGGAACCAACAGGACCGTGAACAGCTTCTACCACAAGACTGCTAAATAGTTAACCAAATAGCTACCCAGACTATCTGCATATACCCCGTTTTGCACCAACTCCTCTGATTCATCACATACGTTGCTGATACTATTCATTAACTATCCCTTTGCCTAGTCACCATACCCTACCTATATGTACAGTACAGGGATTTCACCATGAGGCCAATTGTCACTTTAAAACAGTTACATAGTTTAATGGCTGTGATAAGAGAAAACTGAGGATGGATCAACAACATTGTAGTTAGTCAACCTAATTGACAGAGTGAAAAGGAAGCCTGAACAAAATTTAAATTTTCCAAAACATGTGTCCTGTTTGTAACAAAGCAAATCCCCCAAATATATTACAGAGTACCACTCTCCATATTTTCAAGCAGAGTGGTGGCTGCATCATGTTATGGGTACGCTTGTAATCGTTAAGAAATGAGAGGTTTTAGAAGATAAAAAAGAAACGGAACGGAGCTAGGCACAGGAAAAATCTTGGAGGAAAATCTAGTTCAGTTTGCGTTCGACCACACACTGGGAGACTAATTCACCTTTCAGCAGGACAATATCCTAAAATACAAGGCCAAATCTACACTGGAGTTGCTTACCAAGAAGACAGTGAATGTTCGAGTGGCCGAGTTACAGTTTTGACTTAAATCTGATTGAAAATCTATGGCAATACCTTAAAATAGTTGTCTTGCAATGATCAATAACCAATTTGACCGAGCATGAAGAATTTTGAAAATAATAATGGGCTACTTTTGTACAATCCAGGTGTGCAGAGCTCTTAAGACTTACCCAGAAAGACTGCTGTAATTGCTGCCAAAGGTGATTGTAACATGTTTTGACTCAGGGGTGTGAATACCTATGTAATCTAGATATTTTTCTGTATTTCATTTTCAATAAATTAGCAAAACATTTTGAAAACATGTTTTCAATGTCATGGGATATCAATTTAATCCACGTTGAATTCAAACTGTAAAATGTGGAATAATTCAAGGGGTATGAATACTTTCTGAAGGCACTATAGTATTCATTTTCTATATCTGTGACCATATTGTCCAGGAGTTTCTAGTGGATAGACATATGGTTCAGGAGAAACTAATGAACTAATGAAAAAAGCATCTAATCAACAATCACTATTTTCAATTAACTCTGCACCTCTTCCAACACAACTATTTACTTTTTTCACAACTGCCACCAGTTTTTACTTTTTTTTGTTTACATATCTATTTGACTAAGTGTGTAAAATAAAAAAGAATGTTAAAACTCATTAAAACACCAATGTTATTCACTAAATTGATGGTTTATACGGTTTTTAGTATAATGTTTATAGCTTTGTCATAAAACATTTTGTAAATGTTTTATTTGATTATTTTATATATTGTACATGTGATAAGTAATGTTCGATGTAAATTTTGTGCGCGTCCGAGCACTTCTTCCAGGAGTGCTGCACAGAAGAAATGCCATACTGTACAGAGATGCAAGAGACAGAACTTCACGGAGTTCGCCCCATTAGTTTGCACTATATGGATCAACGTTTTTTCTGTGATCAAATCAACATGATATCAGCCCCATTTCAATGCAACAAACCAAAACAAATCTAACTTTGCAAGATTGAGCGCAACAGAGTTGAATTCTATTGGCGGGTAGCCCACGAGCGGACTTTCCATCAACTGCAAGTGAATGCGCTTTTCAGATCAGTTCAGATTTTTTTTTACCTTTATTTAACTAGGCAAGTCAGTTATTAAGAAGAAATTCTTATTTACAGTGACGGCTATAGCTAGAGGGTTTATTTTCATATTCAAAGCTATAGCTAGAGGGTTTATTTTCATATTCAAAGCTATAGCTAGAGGGTTTATTTTCATATTCAAAGCTATAGCCAGAGGGTTTATTTTCATATTCAAAGCTATAGCCAGAGGGTTTATTTTCATATTCAAAGCTATAGCCAGAGGGTTTATTTTCATATTCAAACCTATAGCCAGAGGGTTTATTTTCATATTCAAAGCTATAGCCAGAGGGTTTATTTTCATATTCATATAGCCAGAGGGTTTATTTTCATATTCAAACCTATAGCCAGAGGGTTTATTTTCATATTCAAAGCTATAGCCAGAGGGTTTATTTTCATATTCAAACCTATAGCCAGAGGGTTTATTTTCATATTCAAACCTATAGCCAGAGGGTTTATTTTCATATTCAAACCTATAGCCAGAGGGTTTATTTTCATATTCAAACCTATAGCCAGAGGGTTTATTTTCATATTCAAACCTATAGCCAGAGGGTTTATTTTCATATTCAAACCTATAGCCAGAGGGTTTATTTTCATATTCAAAGCTATAGCCAGAGGGTTTATTTTCATATTCAAACCTATAGCCAGAGGGTTTATTTTCATATTCAAAGCTATAGCCAGAGGGTGTATTTTCATATTCATATAGCCAGAGGGTGTATTTTCATATTCATATAGCCAGAGGGTTTATTTTCATATTCAAAGCTATAGCCAGAGGGTTTATTTTTATATTCAAACCTATAGCCAGAGGGTTTATTTTCATATTCAAACCTATAGCCAGAGGGTTTATTTTCATATTCAAAGCTATAGCCAGAGGGTTTATTTTCATATTCAAACCTATAGCCAGAGGGTTTATTTTCATATTCAAAGCTATAGCTAGAGGGTTTATTTTCATATTCAAACCTATAGCCAGAGGGTTTATTTTCATATTCAAAGCTATAGCCAGAGGGTTTATTTTCATATTCAAACCTATAGCCAGAGGGTTTATTTTCATATTCAAACCTATAGCCAGAGGGTTTATTTTCATATTCAAAGCTATAGCCAGAGGGGTAGCCTAGATTGTCTAACTATCTGTATGGTAATAATAATAATAATAATAACATTTTATTATGTAAAGTGGTTTCTCGCATCAAAACACAATATAAGTAAAACAAATGTTTTAATGTCAAGTTCCTCATCATGTAAAAACATTTTTTTTAAGTCTCAAGCAATTTAGGCCTGCATTGAACACCACATATAGGCTAAAGTAGGCTATATCACAGAAAATAAAAGCTATTTCCATGTGAAAATATTATGGGATTTGCTCTCTAGACACGCCACCAAACTCTAGGCACATGACACAATGTATACAATACCTCTGCAGTACAGTGTGTGTGTGTGTGTGTGTGTGTGCGCGCGCATTCCAGTAGAGGCTCCTCAGAGGAAGGCGAGGATACGAATCCTATGCAGTGAAAAATGTAAAAAATAAGTTATCCTTTTTAGATAAAACTATTTGCTCCATTGGTTTAGTTGGTAGGCCTACATTATGCTCCAAACGCCACAATAGCCTATTATATTAATAGCCTGTCTTAAACTGTAAGGGTCAAGCCTGTGTTCACTGTAAACGCACGCCGGAAGTTGCAAAAAATTCTCACAGTGTTCAAGTTTCCACTCACAAGACCTAACATTTGCTCAGTACCCCAAAGAAGGGGGGGGGGGACCGAAAGAATTACAAACACCTGTGACAATCTGAAATACCCAAAAAGGCCCCTAGATGTCATATTATAAAATTCCCCCCCAAAAATGTGAAAGTTACCAAAGTTCGGTTAAGTTTACTGATTAACTTAGAAAGTTTCCAGTAATATACCCTTGTCTTGTTGTCTTGTACACCCCTAAACACCCTGTATGTAACACACCCTTGTCATCATGTCCTGTACATCCCTAAACACCCTGTATGTAACACACCCTTGTCATCATGTCCTGTACATCCCTAAACACCCTGTACGTAACACACCCTTGTCATCATGTCCTGTACATCCCTAAACACCCTGTACTTAACACAACCTTGTCATCATGTCCTGTACATCCCTAAACACCCTGTACGTAACACACCCTTGTCATCATGTCCTGTACATCCCTAAACACCCTGTACGTAACACACCCTTGTCATCATGTCCTGTACATCCCTAAACACCCTGTACATATCACACCCTTGACATGTCTGGTTCAGTACTCACAGGCTCATCAAAGGCCTCCTTCTTGTTCAGCATCTCTCGGAGTGTCTGCAGGATCTTAATGCACAGCTTTTCCTCCTTGTCCATCAGCTTCTTGGTGTGTTTGATCAGTCTGAATGACAAAGGTAAGAGTACAAACGAAACATCAGTACCATGGCTTTAAGTCATCTAAGCACACCAACGGACGTGTGACCTTTGACTGGAAGTTTGTGAGGACAGAAAATAATAAACAAAACCCTTTTTTGGGAAACATTTAGGAAAAGTCAGAAGTCGAAATTAAAACACAAAGAAGAACAATGGATGGCCAAATGCAAACTTGGCACTGGTGTAAACGCTCAAGAAATGCAGCCCATAGATTATGTTTGTGATGGTGTGTCTGTCTGATCAGTGTTTGTGACTGCATCTGTACCTCTGCCACACTCACTTGGACATGAAGGCCCCACTCACACAGCGCAGTCTGGCAGCCTCTGGGAACAGCAGCTCAGGGCTGTGTAGTACATCCACCAACACAGAGAACTCAGCCTGCACCATAGGACTGAACTGCTCCTCTAGACACGCCACCACACCCTGGACACATGACACAATGGATACAATACCTCTGCAGTGCAGTGCAGTGCAGTGTGTGTGTGTGTGTATTCCAGGGGAGGCTCCTCAGAGGAAGGGGAGGATAATAATCCTATGCAGTGAAATATTTAAAAATAAGTTGTCCTTTTTTTAGATAAAACCATACTAAATATATATTACATGTCACCAAATAACTGATTAAAACACACTGTTTTGTAATGAATGTCTACAAGTAGACTCAACAGCACCATCTAGAGTAGCACCATGGTGTAGCTGGAGGACAGCTAGCTTCCGTGGGGTACATTGACTTCAATACAAAACCTAGGAGGCTCATGGCTCCCACCCCCTTCCATAGACTACACAGTAATTATGCCAACTTCTAGAGGATGTCCTTCAACCTATCAGAGCTCTTGCAGTATGAAGTAACATCTTGTCCATCCAATCAAAGGATCAGAGAATGAATCTAGAAATGAAAGCACAGGCTACAGCTAGCTAGCACTGCAGTGCTTAAAGTCTGGTGAGTAGTTGACTTAAAGAGAGAAAGACAGTAGTTGAACAGTTTTGATTTTGAACAAACTATTTTCTTCAAAAATTAAGGAGAAGCAGCAGAGTGAGAGAGCTAGCTATATTTTGTAGGTTTTTACCTTCTTAGTTTACCTTTTACTTATGCAGCTAATTCAGTTAATTTGCCTACTCAACAACCTGACTCAAACAGAGGAATGCTATTTACGGTGCCTTCGGAAAGTATTCAGACCCTTTGACTTCTTCCACATTTTGTTAGATTACAGCCTTTTTCTAGAATGTGTTGTTTTTTTTCAATCTACACACCATACCCCAAACAGGGTTTTAGAAATTGCTGCTAATTTATTAAATATAATGAACTGAAATATTACATTAACATAAGTCTGAGGTCCTGAGGACTCTGGATCAGGTTTTCATCAAGGATCACTCTGTACTTTGCTCTTTTCATCTTTACCTCGATCCTGACTAGTCTCCCAGTCCTTGCAGCTGAAAAACATCCCCACAGCATGATGCTGCCACCACCATGCTTCGCTGTAGGGATGGTGCCAGGTTTCCTCCATAAGTGACACTTGTCATTCAGGCCAAAGAGTTCAATCTTGGTTTCATCAGACCAGACGATCTTGTTTCTCATAGTCAGAGTCTTTTGGTGCCTTTTGGCAAACTCCAAACAGGCTGTCTTGTGCCTTTTACTGAGGAGTGGCTTCTGTCTGGCCACTCTACCATAAAGTCCTGATTGTTGGAGTGCTGCAGAGATGGTTGGCCATCTGGAAGGTTCTCCTATCTCCACAGAGGAACTCTGGAGGTCTCAGAATAACCTTTGGGTTCTTGGTCACCTCCCTGAACAAGACCCTTCTACCCCGATTGATCAGTTTGGCCTGGCGGCCAGCTCTAGGAAGAGTCTTGGTGGTTCAAAACTTCTTCAATTTAAGAATGATGGAGGCCACGGTGTTCTTGGTGACCTTCAATGCTGCAGTCATTTTTTGGTACCCTTCCAGATTTGTGCATCGACACAATCCTGTCTCGGAGCTCTACGGACAATTCTTTCGACTTCATGGCTTGGATTTTGCTCTGACATGCACTGTCAACTGTGGGACCTTATATAGACAGGTGTGTGCCTTTCCAAATAATTTTGGATTTACCACAGGTGGACTCCAATTCAGTTGTAGAAACATCTCAAGGAAGATCAATGGAAACAGGATGCACCTTCGCTCAATTTCGAGTCTCATAGTAAAGGGTCTGAATACTTATGTAAACAGGTATCTGTATCAGTTTTTATTATGAATAAATTAGCAAAAATGTCTATAAACCTGTTTTCGCTTTGTCATTATGGGGTATTGTGTGTAGATTGCCGAGTTGTAAAAAAATATATAAGGCTGTAACATAACAAAATGTGGAAAAAGTCAAGGGGTCAGAATACTTTTCAAAGGCACTGTATGTTAGCTTGCTGGCTAAGGCTAACCAACACTGCAACTCTTCCAAGTCAAGGTAAGCTTTCATTTTAGAAATGAATTGGCACCGGACCTGCCGGTGTAACTGCTACAATTTTTGCTGTACACTGTACTGTGTGATTGTACACATGGCAAGAGTGTGCAAGGCGGTTTTGAATATTTCACTGTCTCTCTCACCTTGATTACTCCAATTTGTCTCTCGACTTTCATTTTTAAGCTATGTTGTAGCAACCTCATGATGGGTATTATATAGGGCAATTTCGAGTATGATGTAGTAGCCTAAACCTATGGATGTTACATTGAACTGGGTGAATGGAATATGAATGACAGTCATCCAATATGCTGTAATAGAAATGAGGCCATTGTCATAAATATACAATACCCCCCTAATCTTGAACGGCAAGAACCGCCAGTGGCATATTCATGTATATTTGTGAGAGTGCATATTTCTGTGTGTGTGTGTGTGTGTGTGTGTGAGGGATCACCTGCAGCTTCTCGATGATGCTCTTGTAGTCAGGCACTCCCAGAATCTCCTTGCGGACCCGGGTGCGTGCTGAGGTTCTCCAGTCCTTGACGGCACGCTCCACCCTGTAGGTGTGGGCCTTCAGAGACAGAGTGTTCACCTGGCTGTCCAGATCCACCGGGATGGCTATGGCACGCGCCTTAGCTGGAGAGGAGACAGGGTGGAGGCCTTATAACTAGGAACTGAAGGAGCCTCAAAGTTAGAGTGCTGATATCGGTTTAGCCTTGTAGACCATATCGAATACTCTGAATCGCTTTCTGAAGATGGGCCCATATCTCTCCCAGACACACACATTCACACAAGCTGACATGACACCCATTCAACCAACAGAGAAAGGCATTGGTCTACTTTCTGTATTGTCTGCATACACAGTGGCGGCAGACTAACATGTACAGGGCTTATTGGGTGAGATTTAAATACTTGCAATGTCTCCCTGTCATTATAGAAATCATTGATGTTTCCAGTCTACAAACCTTAGTCAAGGCCTGTCAAAGTGCAATCATTGGGCTGTGAGACTCACCCACGTCAGACAGTGTTTTGATGCAGCCCTCGATGTTGTTCTTCTGGGCCGAGCTGATCCAGGTGCAGTTATAGATCCTGAAGGAGGACTGGAGCAGCTGGATGAAGATGGGCTGGTGGGTCTGACATAGAAGAGAGGGAGGATAAACAGTCACTAAAACACTCCATAAACAAACACTTCAATGGCACTCAAAAATGTTGTGCCAGCACCTACCAGATGGATAAGCATTTGCCTCAAGTGCCTGAACTGACTGAATTGAAACACGAATGGCCTGAGGAAGGTATTTAAATACCCATGTACAAGGTTAACCTCTCTCCCAGGAATACCTGCAGGTTGGAGTTGTTGACAGGGAACTGGGAGCTAAAGAAGCCCTTGACGATGGCCATCACCGTCTCCGTCACGTACCTCTCCAGGGGAATGTTGGCATGGTTACGGTCCGTGGTGCTGTTGCACACCTAAAACGACAGAGGAGAGGGGAATGTCTGTCTGTCACTCAGGAGTGAGGGGGGAAGAGACTGACCTAGGGTATCTCTCATGTTTTAGTTGTAATATTTTATATGACAAACAAAAACATACATAGACAAAAACAATAGACAACTTAACATACATACATACTTACAAACATACATACTCTACATATCCACAAACATTAACGACATGACAATTGCTCAGACACACGTGCCCACAGTATCCACAACATTGTTTCTACTGCTTGTAAGACTTTGCCCCATATGACGTAAAATTGTATTATGTTGTTTTTGTCTGTAGACAGATTTTTTCCCATATTTAAATAACGCATTTGATTCTTCCATTCTCTTAGCTAGCCTACCGTACATCCAATGTCTCGAAATATTCAGAAAGACGGATTAAAAGTCAACTTGCTTTGTAAATCTTATTAGACAGCTTTTTAACGCTGCCCATAAGTTTTGGAACGTATAGTACTCCAAGAAGGAATGAATTCCTGAGTCGTTAGTTTTACACTTAAGACATGACTGCCATTGTGCTGTAGAATGTGTGAAATTGGTCTCTTGTATAATAATATCTATACATTACTTTCTACAGGATTAAGCTTACATTTTCGTTATTTGTAATTTTGTTCATTATGTTCCAACACTCCCTCCATCGTTTGTCAATACCAGTTATTTTTAAGTCTTGGTTCCAATAGATTGGACAGGCTCTCTGCAAGGTTTTGTATACATCTTACCTATCATATGACTAACTATCTTCTTCTGACTCATTTTTGGTTTCTATGCCTTTAGTTTGTGGGCCAATTTATCTGTGAATTCTGAAAAGCTTGAATTCTGAAAAGATTGTTCCATAGGGGTGTGTTTTTATGGAGTGATATTGGTTCTTGAAGAATCCGTTTAATTTTCTTCCATCTTGTTCTAATTTTCTTGATTATGAAGTTGTTAATGTTCTTTGCTCCATCCTTTGAAAACAGACACGTGAAAAGATTGCACCTCTTCATTATGTAGCATGCACCTCTACATTATGAACCCATTGTTCCTCTTTACTGCATTTAACTATACATCGCAAGTAAAAGCCTTGGGTGGCGAGTTGATACAATTCCAAATCTGGAAGGTTAAAACCACCCTCAGATTAAAACTTTGCTTTAGGAGTTTTATTTGTCTTATACACTTTTTTTAAGAACGTCTTCGATGGGGTAATTCTACCTGTAAGGCTTATGGGGAGATTGTTTCATTTAATTAGATCTGCTTTCATGTTGTTGAGTAATGGGATAAAGTTATTTGTCATCACTTCAAATCAAATCAAATCAAATCAAATTGATTCACTTATTAAGCATCCTAAGTATTTCATATTTTTTGTGGTCCACTTAAAGCAGGGTTTGTCAACTAGGTTCGGTATCGGGCCAAATTTTTATTGAGCTAATAGTCGGTGGGCAGAACATAATTAGTATATAATATTAACACAAATATTTAGCCAACACTACAAATTGAACAACATCCAATTAGTAGGCTTCATAATAAATTCAGTGACAATTACATAATTTCTATCTGATTACGCTCATAAAATCACCATGTCTCCATAAAGATGGCGCCGAAGAGGATGGCTGACATTTTACAAGCTCCTAACCAATTGTGCTATTTTGTTTGATTTTTTGCGTACTTATTTTTTAAACTTATTTTGTAAAAAATGTTGCTGCTACCGTCTCTCTTATGACCGAAAATGACTTCTGGACAACAGAACAGCGATTACTCACCACGAACTGGAAGAAGCTTATCTCTTTAATGAGTCCGACGAGAAGGATATACTGCTCTCCATGGACAACAGGCAACATCCGCATTGAGCTAAAAGCTAGAGCTGCCGCATTCAAAGAGTGGGACACTAATCCGGATGCTTATAAGAAATCCCGCTATGCCCTCAAACAAAACAACAAACTGGCAAGCGTCCATACAGGATTAAGATTAAATCCTACTACACCAGCTCTGATGCTCGTCAGATGTGGCAGGGCTGCCCAGTGACGCGAGCCTACCAGACAAGCTAAATGCCTTTTACGCTCGCTTCGAGACAAGCAATACTGAAGCATGCACAAGAGCACCAGCTGTTATGGATGACTGTGTGATAACGCTCTCCGTAGTCGATGTGAGCAAGACCTTTAAACAGGTCAACATTCACAAAGCCGCGGGGCCAGATGGACTACCAGGACGAGTACTCAAAGCATGCGCGGACCAACTGGCAAGTGTCTTCACTGACATTCTCATCCTCTCCCTGTCTGAGTCTGTAATACCAACATGTTTCAAGCAGACCACCATAGTCCCTGTGTCCAAGGAAGCGAAGGTAACCTGTCATTCAAGGCGGTCAAAAGCCTTTTTGGCATCAATAATGAACGAGGTGGAAGGTGTGTTCCACAGCACACTAGCGAGAGCCCTGGTAGAAATGTGTTCAACATCCACTGTAGTAGCTAGCAAGTTTACTAGATAGCTACAGTAGTTGCCGTGGTAACCAAACAAACAGACTTGCTAGTTTTACCTAACCAAACCATCAGTACTAGCTTGCCATTATGAAAATCAAATTCAACAATGCCATAATGTTTTAAAATTTGACTTTTGCTTTCAAAAGCAGCATAAACATAGAACATATAAGAATGAACTATAGCCATTGAATTCTACCGTGCAAATATACCATGTGTTATTTAAGCAATAAGGCCTGGGGGGGTGTGGTATATGGCCATATATCACAAACACCCGAGGGGCCTTATTGCTATTATAAACTGGTTACCAATGTACTCCGAGCAGTAAAAATACATATTTTGTCATACCTGTGGTATACGGTCTGATATGCCACGGCTGTCAGCCAATCAGCATCCAGGGCTCAAACCACCCAGTTTATAAAGAGAAATAATGCACACTCTAGAATGCCCTTCAAGCCAATCAGAAACAAATATTCAACAATGCAATGGTATAAGGATAAATCTGCATCTAGTTTTTAACATATTGTATTATACTGAAACATGTTCTTGTATTTGTTTCTAAGTGTCCATGTTAAATAAACCCTGTTTGATTAATATTTATCAAGTCTGGTAAGACTTTTGCCATTCTGTTGCTTAGGAGTTTTGCTATTTTATTGTCATAATTTATTACATGGGTTTGTAATATCTGCAGGGGACTCTCCAGATTTTTCTGGTTTTATCTGCAGGGGACTCTCCAGATTTTTCTGGTTTTAATATAACTGAAATAACAGTTCAATACATGGAACTCTGAATTCCTAAATTGAGTGACGTGTGTTGTCATTTGAGTAAATAAGGGCGGTACTTTGTCCCAGAATATGAAATAAAACGATAAGAAAGCCATCGATCCCTGGTGCTTTTCTCTGGGTGAAGATTTTTACAAGTGTCTAACATTTCTTTTTGGGTGATTTCCATTTTTAGCCTGGTGTATATCTCAATAGTCTAAAGAACTTATCTTCTCCTTTCCCTCATCTACACTGAACTGGACTGGGGAAAGGCCCATTCCCTGAAGGGACCCACCATGTTGAATTCACTTACACTGAGTCTACAAAACATTAAGGACAGCTGCTGTTACCATGACACAGACTAACCAGGTGAATACAGGTGAAACCCCTTATTGATGTCACTTGTTAAATCTACTTCAAATCAGTGTAGATGAAGGGGAGAAGACAAGTTAAAGAAGGATTTTTAAGCCTCGAGACAACTTGTCTACAGTAAATTGTCTACAGTATGTTGTGCCATTCAACATGGACAAATGGACAAAACAAAAGATTTAAGTGCCTTTGAATGGGGTATGGTGGAGATGGTAGTAGTAGTAGTAGTAGTAGTAGTAGTAGTAGTAGTAGTAGCCAGGAAAACACTTTCGCCACCTTATAAAGTCCATGCCACGAGGCTATTCTGAGGGGGGTAGTGCTATGAGGAGGACCTTAGTGAGGACGTTACCCGTGCCATGTCCACCAGGAAGTTCTCAAAGAGCTTCCATATGTGGTGGCTGGTGTAGATCTCCTTCATCTCCACCTCAGTGTCCACGTAGCAGTGGTTCACAAAGTTCACGTAGGCCGTCTTCACCTGGGGAGGGAGGGCCAATAGAAACCATGCATTCAGATGATTGGCAGGTGTGAAAGATTACACTGAGGTGAATGAATGCTAGGCTATATCAAGGCTGGCTGTTCTGGAATCAAATGTTATGCATCTGTATGCAAACAATGGGTGCATGCCAATTGTCTATAATGGAATATTATCTTGCTTTACTTTCCCTCATCTGCACTGATGCAGATGCAACTCCAATTCACAGTACGCATATACCAAGCGTCATGCCACTCTTACCTATCCTGTGTATCCTCAGATTAGTGCAGATGAAGTTGAATACAAGGCTAGAAAATCACACACTACTGAATCACACCTCAGCACCAAATGACAAAGCCTCTCAATATGACCCCACCCCTTCCCCTGTACCTCAGGGATGCAGTCTTCGTGGGTGACCACTTTGACAATGTCGTCGAGGGGCAGCAGGGAGTTACATTTCAGCTCGGTGTATACGTTCTTGCCCTCGGTGCAGACAGCGAGGAGCTCTACCAGAGTGTTGTGGTAGGCCAGGGCGCCGCCCTCGTCCCTACGCTCCATCTCGCAGCACATCATCTGGAACAGCACCGGGAAGGAGGAGCGGTCGTTGTAGAACACCAGCACGTCCTCGCCACCGTTCACCAGCTGGGGGTGGGATGGACAGAAAAGCAGACAGACGAGTGGAGATTAGACAGGGAATACCTTATCACTAGTGGGGATAACCAATATTGATAATTCAATATGATATTAAAATGTGATATTCGTGATATTGGTTAATTATTCCAGTTAAACTAAACTGAGACTCAACATGCAATGACTTCCTGTAACGCCCTCAACCAAGATTCCAACCAACGTCTATGGGCAAATAAATAAATTCTTCCACAAGGTATCTCTAAAAGTAGTCACATTTTAAGTCTCTCGTGTTTCAAACATCTCTAGCAAACCCTGGCTAGTTTGGAGATAGTGGTAGTGGAAACCATGCTATTGTGGGGTCTCCACAGCCTTATAAAGATAGCATCATCATCATCCCTCGCCCACCTCGGTCATGACCTTGTCCTGGCACTTTTTCACGTACTTCCCGTCGGCCTTGACGATGGTCAGGAGGAACTTGAGGTACTGGACGTGTCGGCCGTGCGTCTCGATGCAGTGGACAAAATGGTGGACCACGCGGTCGCTGATCTCGTTGCACAGGTGGAAGTTGTTCATGAAGATGTGGCGCATGGTCTCAGCCTCCAGGAGCTGGAGAGAGGGAGAAGATGTGCACAGTGAATTCACATTCATTGACATATGGATATCCAGTAATAGAATGCATTTATTGAGTTGAAAATTAGTAAGAAGTGAACAAACATGTACAGTACCAGTCAAAAGTTTGGACACCTACTCATTCAAGGGTTTTTCTTTATTTTAACTATTTTCTACATTAATAGTGAAGACATCTAAAGTATGAAATAACACATATGGAATAATGTAGTAACCAAAAAAGTGTGAAACAAATTAAAATATATTTTATATTTGAGATTCTTCAAAAAGCCACCCTTTGCCTTGACAGCTTTGCACAGTCTTGGCATTCTCTCAACCAACTTCACCTGGAATGCTTTTCAGTCTTGAAAGAGTTACCACATATGTTGAGCACTTGTTGGATGCTTTTCCTTCACTCTGCACTCCAACTCATCCCAAGCCATCTTGATTGGGTTGAGGTGAGGTGATTGTGGAGGCCAGGTCATCTGATGCAGCACTCCATCACTCTCCTTCTTGGTCAAATAGCCTGTAGGTGTGTTGTGTCATTGTCCTTTTGAAAAACAAATGATAGTGGTACTAAGCCCAAACCAGATGAGATGGCGTGTCGCTGCAGAATGCTGTGGTAGCCATGCTGGATAAGTTTGCCTTGAAATTCTAAATAAATCACAGAAAGTGTCACCAGCAAAGCACCCCCACACCTCCTACTCCATGCTTCACGGTGGGAACCACACATGCGGAGATCATCTGTTCACCTACTCCACGTCTCACAAAGACACGGCTGTTGGAACCAAAAATCTCAAATTTGGACTCAGACAAAAAATAATAATCCACCGGTCTAATGTCCATTGCTCGTGTTTCTTGGCCCAAGCAAGGGTCTTCTTCTTACTGGTGTCCTTTAGTAGTGGTTTCTTTGCAGCAATTCAACCATGAAGGCCTGATTCATGCAGTTGCCTCTGAACAGTTGATGTTGAGATGTGTCAACCCTGTGAAGCATTTATTTGGGCTGCAATTTTTGAGGCTGGTAACTCTAATGAACTTATCCTCTGCAACAGAGCTAACTCTGGGTCTTCCTTTCCTGTGGCGGTCCTCATGAGAGCCAGTTTCATCATAGCGTTTGATGGTTTTTGCGACTGCACTTGAAGAAACTTTCAAAGTTCTTGACATTTTCCACATTGACTGACCTTCATGTCTTAATGTAATTTCTCTTTGCTTATTTGAGCTGTTTCTTGCAATAATATGGACTTGGTCTTTTACCAAGTAGGGCTATCTTCTGTATACCCTTCCTTGTCACAACACAACTGATTGGCTCAAATGCATTCAGAAGGAAAGTTAAAAAGGCACACCTGTTAATTGAAATGCATTCCAGGTGACTACCTCATGAAGCTGGTTGAGAGAATACCAAGAGTGAGCAAAGCTGTCATCAAGGCAAAGGGTGGCTCCTTTGAAGAATCTCAAATATAAAATATATTTTGATTTGTTTAACAATTTTTGGTTACTACATGATTCCATATGTGTTATTTCATAGTTTTGATGTCTTCACTATTATTATACAATGTAGAAAATAGTCTAAATAAATAAAAACCCTCGAATGAGTAGGTGTGTCCAAACTTTTGACTGGTACTGTATGTCCCGTGTATGTGTTTGTGAGTGTGTGTCCATACATGCATACAGTGTGTGAGTGTGTGTGTGCAAGCACAGTGGGCATGAACGAATGCGTGCATGCATGTTTGTGTTAGCGTACCCCTGGTGTAAGGAACAGGTTGAGGTATTTGTGGAGCAGAGCCTGGTTCTGGCTGTTGCCTCTACAGAAGTACTGCAGGAATACATGGGCCAGTGTCATGATCTCATTCATCTTCTCATCACTCTGGGGACAGACATGAGTCACAACACGCTTTCACAATTGCATCACCACAAAATCAATCCATACAGATGGTCCAACAAAGCTACCAGGGCAGTTTTTATATATCTAGTCAAGTTTTATCCAGGTAAGGTCTGGTTATTGAGCATGACAACATCCATGTAAGGCTTTGAGGGGCCTCATCTGAAGCATTTATTTTAAGCCCAAATGGACTGGGCGCCTATGTGTGTTTGACACTTACTGTAATGACTGAAATCTCTAAATGTGATGACGTGCTCACCTTCTCATAAGGTATCTGGAGCAGGTCCAGCACCACAGAGTGAGCCCCCATGTTCTTCAGCAGCCTCTGCTGCTGCACACAACTCTTCTTACTGGGGTAACACAGCTTACTGAGCCGCAGCAGGATCTACAGACCACACGTACACACAGATCAGACAAACACATACAGCACATTCAGAAAGTATTCAGACCACTTTTTCCACTTAATTACGTTACAGCCTTATTCTAAAATTGATTAAATTGTTTTCCCCCCCCTCTCATCAATCTACAAACAATACCCCATAACGTCAAAGCAAAACGTTTTTTTTTAGAAATGTTTGCTCATAAAAAATACAAATGAAATATCACATTTGCATAAGTATTCAGACCCTTTACTCAATACTTTGTTGAAGCACCTTTAGCAGCGATTACAGCCTCGAGTCTTCTTGGGTATGATGCTACAAACTTGGCACACCTGTATTTGGGGAGTTTCTCACATTCTTCTCTGCAGATCCTCTCAAGCTGTCAGGTTGTATGGGAAGCGTCGCTGCACAGCTTCTTTCAGGTCTCTCCGGATATGTTCGATCGGGTTCAAGTCCGGGCTCTGGCTGGGCCACTCAAGGACATTCAGAGACTTGTCCCGAAGCCACTCCTGCATTGTCTTGGCTGTGTGCTTAGGGTTGTTGTCCTGCTGGAAGGTGAACCTTTTCCCCAGGCTGTGGTCCTGAACACTCTGGAGCACGTTTTCGTCAAGGATCTCTCTGTACTTTTCTCTGTTCATCTTTACCTCGATCCTGACTAGACTCCCAGTCCCTACAGCTGAAAAACATCCCCACAGCATGATTCTGCCACCACCATGCTTCATGGGATGGTTCCATGTTTCCTCCAGAAGTGACACTTGGCATTCAGGCCAAAGAGTACAATGTTGGTTTCATCAGACCAGAGAATTTTGTTTCTCATGGTCTGAGAGTCCTTTAGGTGCCTTTTACTGAGGAGTGGCTTCTGTCTGGCCACTTTACCATAAAGGCCTGATTGGTGGAGTGCTGCAGAGATGGTTGTCCTTCTGGAAGGTTCTCCCATCTCCACAGAGGAACTCCCTGATCCAATGCCCTCCTCAACCGGTTGCCCAGTTTGGCTGGGCGGCCAGTTCTCGGAGTCTTGGTGGTTCCAAACTTCTTTCATTTAAGAATAATGGAGGCCACGGTGTTCTGGAAGGACCATATACTGCAGACATTTTTCTGTGTATCGACACAATCCTGTCTCGGAGCTCTATGGACAATTCCTTTGACCTCATGGCTTGGTTTTTGCGCAGACAAGCACTGTCAACTGTGGGACATGATATAGACAGGTGTGTGCCTTTCCAAATCATGTCCAATCAAGTTAAAGAAACATCTCAAGGATAATCAAATGGAAACAGGATGCACCTGAGCTCAAATGAGTCTCATAGCAAAGGGTCGGAATACTTATGTAAATGTTTTTTATTTTTAATACATTTGCAACATTTTTTTTTAAACTGTTTTTCCCTTTGCCTTTATGGGGTATTGTGTGTAGATCCATTTTAGAATAAGGCTGTAACATAATTTGGAAAAAGTCAAGGGGTCTGAATACTTTCCGAATGCACTGTACATGCATTTAATGGCTACATAGCAATAAGTCTAAACTACACTTTTTCAGCTGCTTTAATTTAATGTTACTGAAGCTCATTCAATTCAATGTTATTGTATCCATTCAGGAGCATTTGATAAAGGCAAGGCAGGTTACAAGGCAGGCAAGTCCAACTCATGTTGGCCACACATTGGCCAGTGATGTGAGGTCTGTAAATTGTTAGTGTGCAATCAATAACCCCAGGGTCATGATGTATTTTCAGACTGCACTGACTAATTGATTACACTGCCAATACCACACACACTATAAGGGGACAGAATGGCAGCCCACCTCTTTGACGATGTTGTAGTTGTTAGCTTTGTTGCTGTCTATATGAGGCTTCACATCCCCATCCTGTACTGGACTCAGGATGCCCGCCTCCTGTCATTTACACAACACAAAAATATTTGGAAGTTAGGATTCAGCCCTCCCTTAGCCATAAGTGCTGTGTGGCCTTTAGGGGGCATACTATACTGTACGATAGTGTACTATAGTATACTGTAAAGTATAGTGTTGTACCTCCATGGTCTGCTCCTTGACCTGGCTGTCTCCTATGTCCTCACTGCCGTAGCCTCCACTCTTCTCCACCCACAGTTCAGACTTCTCCACCGCCAGCCTGAGCTGGTCCAGGTTAGTCTTGATCTGCTTGTAGTTCTCCACATCCTGCTCCGAAACCAGCAACTGCACCTGCAGGAGACCACAGGAACACACAGTGAAATCAGACACACACATAAAAACAGATCAGGCGCACACTCATGAACCACCAACGGTGCCTTTACCTGTTTGAAGGCCTGTAGGACCTCGGCTCTCTGGCTGAAGTGTTTGAACATGAGCTGCAGCGAGCCGGACACCAGCGGGGTGTAGTCCTGCATGATGAGATGGATCAGTACCCTCAGGAAGGTCCTGCCTCCCTCGTCATCCAGCTCCACAGCACTACACTCTGAACTAGAAGCACCAGAAGAAGGGTTAGAGAGAAAAATTGGTAGACACGGCACGACACACTGAATTGGAAGCACCAGACTCAGGGTTAAAATAAAATATAATTTTTCACGTGCCGAATACAACGGGTGTAGATTTAACATGAAATAATTGCATACGAGCCCTTCCCAATCAAGCAGAGTAAAAAGAAAATGTGAATATAAAAATTAGGAATACATAACAGGGGTATGAGGTAATTGAGGTATATATTTACATGAAGGCAGGGTAAGGTTACTACAGTTGAAGTCCGAAGTTCACATACATTTAGATTGGAGTCATTAAAACTCATTTTTAAACCACTCCACAAGTTTCTTGTTAACAAACTAAAGTTTTGACAAGTCGGTTAGGACATCTACTTTGTGCATGACACAAGTAATTTTTACAACAATTGTTTACAGACAGATTATTTCACTTATAATTCACTGTATCAAAATTCCAGTGGGTCAGAAGTTTACATTCACTAAGTTGACTGTGCCTTTAAACAGCTTGGAAAATTCCAGAAAATTATATCATGGCTTTAGAAGCTTTTGATAGGCTAATTGACATAATTTGAGTCAATTGGGGGTCTATCTGTGGATGTATTTCAAGGCCTACCTTCAAACTCAGTGCCTCTTTGCTTGACATCATGGGAAAATCAAAAGAAATCTGCCAAAAATTGTAGACCTCCACAAGTCAGGTTCATCATTGGGAACAATTTCCAAATGCCTGAAGGTACCACGTTCATCTGTACAAACAATAGTACGCAAGTATAAACACCATGGGACCACGCAGCCGTCATACCGCTCAGGAAGGTAGACGTGTTCTGTCTCCTAGAGATGAACGTACTTTGGTGCGAAAAGTGCAAATCAATCCCAGAACAGCAAAGGACCTTGTGAAGATGCTGGAGGAAACAGGTACAAAACTATATCCACAGTAAAACGAGTCCTATATCGACATAACCTGAAAGGCCACTCAGCAAGGAAGAAACCGTCATAAAAAAGCCAGACTACGGTTTGCAACTGCACACGGGGACAAAGAAGGTACTTTATGGCGAAATGTCCTCTGGTCTGATGAAACAAAAATAGAACTGTTTGGCCATCGTTATGTTTGGAGGAAAAAGGGGAAGGCCTGCAAGCCGAAGAACATCATCCCAAACATGAAGCACGGGGGTGGCAGCATCATTTTGTGGGGGTGCTTTGCTGCAGGAGGGAATGGTGCACTTCACAAAATAGATGGCTTCATGAGAAAGGAAAATTATGTGGATATATTGAAGCAACGTCTTAAGACGTCAGTCAGGAAGTTAAAGCTTGGTCGCAAATGGGTCTTCCAAATGGACAATGACCGCAAGCAAACTTCCAAAGTTGTGGCAAAATGGCTTAAGGACAACAAAGTCAAGGTATTGGAGTGGCCATCACAAAGCCCTGATCTCAATCCTACAGAAAAATTGTGGGCAGAACTGAAAAAGCGTGTGCGAGCAAGGAGACCTTCAAACCTGACTCAGTTACACCAGCTCTGTCAGCAGGAATGGGCCAAATTCACCCAACTTATTATGGGAAGCTTGTGGAAGGCTACCTGAAACGTTTGACCCAAGTTAATCAATTTAAAGGCAATGCTACCAAATACTAATTGAGTGTATGTAAACTTCTGACCCACTGGGAGTGTGATGAAAGTGCTCTCCCCTCTTTCTCTTGTAGTCCATGATCAGCTCCTTGGTATTTCTGACATTGAGAGAGAGATTGTTGTCCCGGTACCACACGGGCCAAATCTCTGACCTTCTCCCTGTAGGCATTCTCATCACCGTCAGTGATCAGGCCTACCACCGTCGTGTTGTCAGTAAACTTGATGGTGTTGGAGTCGTACGTGGCCACGCAGTCATGGCTGAACAGGGAGTACACACACCCCTGAGAGGCCCCCATGTTGAGGGTCAGCGTAGCAGAGGTGCTGTTGCCTACCCTTACCACTGGGGGCCGTCCCGTCAGGAAGTCCAGGATCCAGTTGCAGAGGGAGGGGTTCAGTCCCAGGGTCTCCAGCTTGGTGATGAGCTTGGAGGGGACTATGGTGTTGGACACTGACCTGTAGTCTATGAACAACATCCTCACTAGTTATTTCCCCTCCTGTCCAGGTGGGAAAGGGCAGTGTGAAATGCAATTGAGATTGCGTCATCTGTGGACGGTATGCGAATTGGAGTGAGTCCAGGGTGCCTGAGATAATGTTACTGATGTGTGTAATGAGAAGCCTTCCAAAGCACTTCATAATTACAGATGCAAGTGCAACAAGGCAATAGTCATTTAGGCAGGCTACCTTGGAGTTCTTGTTACAGACACAGCACAATGTTCTGAACTGGAGGCATACACAGGGTTCTAGACAGACACTGGGACACAGACATATAGGCACACACACACACCACCTTTCTCTGAACTAAAACCATAGTGCACCCTTTTTCTCACACACACGTATGTAGTCCAACAGTTGATTTACCTTCCAGCAAACATTGTCTCTGCTTTGGCTGCAATCTCATCAATGTCTGGATCTGAAACTGTACAAAATATTGTGAATCACTGAACCCAATTGTAGAAAGTCCAATTACAAAAAGTAATTGGTGCCTGTGACAGCACAGCGCAAACAATTGATTACAACAGCAATCAACAAACCAGCAGGATTCCCCTCAGATATTAACTGAAACACTCAAGATTCCCCCAGCCTGGTCCTAATTTGAGCATAGGAGTTGGCAAGATAGTACAAATAGATCTGGGACCACGCCAAGATGTCCCTATGTAATGATAGAGCTTTACCTGACATGGAGGGAAATTCAGACAATGACATAGAGCTGTCCGGTAGATTACTGTCCCCAAACTCTTTCTTATAGATGGACAACAGGTAGGTGATCCTATAGTCCAGTCGCACACTCAGAATAAACTGATGGGAGAACAAGATGGAAGCAGATCAAAGGATCACCATGTTAAATACCTAAATGTACACAAAGCTAAAATAGTGAAATCAGAGACCTTGAACAGTGTTTACCAACTGTTTGTTATTGCGTATTCGCACATGATATACATCAGGGGTAGATAGGCAACTAGATTCAGCCGCAGGATGATTTTTGTCAAAGCGGATGGTCGGGGGCAGGAACAAAATTATAATAATTTGTACACTACAAATTGACCACAACTAAGCCCAATAACAAATTGTATTTGAAAATAATAATTTCATACTTTGATTGTACTGAGTCACGATCACGTCTCTTTTTTTATTCGTGGAAATACTTGGGAACAGACTTCTTAAATTAAACTAATTTTCAGCTGAATTCCTGGAGATTTTTTCCTGGAGATTTTTTTACTAAAAACTTGTGGGGCAAAATAAAATAAAAATCACTTGTGGGACGGTTTTGGTTCGTCTGTTGCCGACCCCTGGTACACACCGTCCAACCAAATGCTTACTTGCAGGTTCCTTCTCAACAATGTAACAACAATAAGAAATAATACAAGTACAAAGTAAATGGTCCGGTAGAATAGAAAACATTTTAGCATGTGTATAATAAAAGGCACAGTTTATAGTACATTATTGTACCAAAAGTATACAATCAATCACTTCCCCTCAAGAATTTAAAATGCATTGGAGACCGGTATAGAGGATTTGACCACAGCCAGCCTCAAGCCACAACAGTTACAGGTAACTGGCCCTCCAGACCACATGGTGGAGCTCCACTCACTTGTAAAATCTCAATGATTTTGAGCTTGGTGTCCATGACCATGACATCCTCGTTGTCTGTCAGACAGAGTGGTTGTTTTCTGTCCTGAAGGGACGGGGGCGTGTTCGGGAGGTGGTGAGGCTGGACGTGCCCTCGACTCAGCACCATCTGAGTCATCATCTCTCCCACACCGTGGATGGTACGAAACACGTTGTTCCCTGGAGGACAGAGAGACAGACTGAAAAAGACAGGGACTACATGGCAACATTTTCTGTTGTGTGTCCTAATGAACACGATCCAGGACATACAAGCTCTTTAGACAACAGTAGCTTTAACAAAGAGATGGGGATCAGAACACATGTCTCTTAAAGTTGTTTCTGATTGTGATCTGGACACTGTCATCTACAATGAACAAAAATATTAACGCAACAGTGTTGGTCCCGTTTCATGAGCTGAAAAAAAAAAGAACAAAATAATTTGACATTTTCCAAAATCAAAAAAAGCTGACTTCCCCTGAGAAATATTTTTTCTGTGATAAAGCCCTTTTGTGGGGGAAAACTCATTCTGATTGCCTGGGCCTGGTTGCCAAGTGAGTGGGCATATGCCCTCCAAGGCCCACCCATGGCTGCACCACTGCCCAGTCATGTGAAATCCATAGATTAGGGCCTAATGAATTTATTTCAATTGACTGCTGTCCTTCTTTGAACTGTTACTCTGTAAAATCTTTGAAATTGTTGCATGTTGCATATATATTTTTGTTTTGTATACTCATATCTACTCATGTACCATTTCATCTATCTATCTATATTGCATTATTCAATATGAAATGTGCATGCTTAATAAATAAATACATTGTTTTGTGATTTAATGAAATGTTTTAATCCGTTATTTAATTAATTAATTTTCTGTGTGACTGACCTGCCTCTGGGCTCTTGCTGAGCTCGGCCATGTCGTTAAGCGGGTGCTGGACAAAGTCCAGGATGGCCAGCAGAGTGCGTGTGAGACGCAGCAGCTCACTGAAGCTGTAGAAGCCAAAATAAACCAGGTTACGGGCCAGGTGCACCACCTACAAGACAGGAGAGGAGAGAGACGTGGATTTCCCCCCACAGAGGCCAGAGTTAGACACAACTTGACATCAGAAAGTAATCATGTCCATTACCATCTTTGGTCACCACTGGGTGGGGTGGGAGATCGACTGTTCTAAGAGTTGTATTATTGTGTCTTTGCGAAAATACAACAAAAAGAAAGTAAACATGTCTACATCCATAGTTTGGATTACAACCAATCACATGCACCCTGCTGGCCATCCACACAAATAATTGTGTACTTTCTTTTACCTCCAGAGTCAATTCATTCTTCTCTTCGTCTCCAAAGGGAAAGGGCTGGCTGACCACGTCTTTGAGGTATTCCTCTACAAACTCCATGGTGGGGGCAAACTTCCTCTTCATCTCCTCTCTGGAGGTGTCAGTGAACTCGTACTCATACCTTGGGCGACAGTTATAGAGTATAGTTACTGTATAGCGTAGAAACTCCAGTCTTTACATGAGAAACGAATGAACAGAGAAATGAACTTGTTTAAAACTGTGAAAGAGAGCTTCAGCCGAGAACATGACTGCCATGATTCTGTAGAGAAAATAAAGTGCTGTCGCTACCTAGACGCATTAAAGAAATGTAGCAAACCGAAGATGCAATCCACCTGCGATGATTCTCTACCTAGAGGTCATTTTCTTTCAGGTGGTGTGGTGTGCCAGTTACAGATCCGTTATTGCCAAATCCTCAGATCCCAAAGCCACACATCGAAGCACCCCCCCCCCCCCCCCACCCACCAGCCACGCCACACTCACTCGTGGATGGTGATCTTGGAGGGGATCTCGGTCCAGAGGCGGGCGTAGCGCACGGCCACCACTGCCTCCTGGGGCTCGCGGTCCACGTGCATGTGCAGCATGAGGCGGCAGAAGGAGGCGCGCAGGTTGTAGGGCAGGCATTCGTCAAACATGCAGCGCAGGATCAGGTCCACGGGCAGCTGGCTGGACACCTGGTTGATGGCCAGGTACTGGCGGTCCAGACACATCTTGGCAAACAGGTTGAGCTGGTATCTGGAAGGTGGATGGGGAAGATGGATAGGAAATACATGGAGAAGAGGTGTCATAGAAATGTAGAAGAAATAGCGCCTGCACACTCATAAAGCCCCATAGAAATATGCCATGCTGTAGTATAGGGATCATCAACTAGATTCAGCAGCGGGCCTATTTTTTCTAGAGTGGATTGTCAAGTGGCCGGAACATAAATCACAAATAATATGTAGTCTGCAAATTGTCCACAAAAAGCTGAAACAGATTGACTAAAACAATATTTTCAAACCTTGCTTACATTTGTTTTACGATCACATCTGTCTACTATGCATGGGAATATTTTGGAAAAGATTTCCAAAAATATAAATCACTTGGAGCTGATTTGCTGGTCCAACAATTAAAACATTTTTATTTTCTCAGAGAACGTGGGAGGCCAAATTAATTAAACCCTGGCTCGCCAGTTGGTGAACCCTGACAGTAAACTTGTGTCAATCAATGGAAAGAAAAAAGTTATTTATTCACAAAGTAGGAGCTGAAAACACACACTCAAATGGTTGACACAGTGTAGATTAAAGGACCATGAATACTTGATACATAAAAAAATTGGAGAACCAATGTTTCAGCACTAAGTGTCTAATAAAGATTCCCAGAATGCCCTGCTGCAGTAGCTGTCTAGTACCTGTAGTAGGTGATGACGTCGTTGTCCAGCTTGTGGTTGCCCTTTGCATCCTGGGCCAGGTGGCGGATGGACTTGCCGTGTGGCTCCTTGTGGCTGTCAATCCAGTAGAGCCACACCTCCTCGTCCTCCTCGGTGTCCTCCTGCAGCATGGACGACTGCAAGGTAGTCTCCATGCTGGGGATGAGCCTGGGGGGGGGGGGGGGGGGGCAAAGGGGGAGAGGGGTGGAGGTTGGCAGTTGGCCAGAGGAGAAGAGCATTCGGATACATAGTGCCTACTACTATACTGTAGTGTATTTGAACTGTGTACAATTCTGCATACACCAGCTAACTGATATTCATCCAAGCTGTATTTTAATATAGATGTACCAGCATAATGGAATGTGAATTAGTGTACAACAGAGTCATGCCCAACGTCAGCGCTGCCCCATTGCACGGTAAAAAGACAAGTAACAGTCCCCAATCTGAGAAACTGATTCTAAACAGACTGTGCACTACAGTGTTAGGTAGAGAGCACAGGATGTGTGCGAGACTCACTTGGTCTGGATGAGGATCTCAGCGTTGGCGGGGTTCAGAATGAATTTACAGATGAGCTCCTGTGTCACTGGGATGGCCGTCTTATTGGACACGCACAGGTCTGACAGGTAATCCAGAAATCTGATAGGAAGACAGAGGACAACCAAACTCAATGGACTTAATCTGCTGAAAGACTATGAACCCAGTAGAGTGGCTTTAAAAAAATCTCACAACCACAGGCAACACAAACATACAGTATTAGACTTTTATTTTTTTTGCACATTGTGCATTATAGCCCCAGTTTGTATATCTAACTCAAACATTGGGATCATTGTGGATAAAATGTGTGTGTGTGTCATATGCATATTATAATGTGTGTTATGTATTGTACATCCCTCCTCTGCCCTGACCTGGGCTCTCGGTTGCGACGCAGCAGATTGACGAAGGTCTCGATCTCCTTGGCTGTGATGTGTTTCTCCAGCAGCTTGCGGTTGTTGTGGAGCAGGGCAGTGATGGTGTCCTCCGCCAGGATTTCATAACCGATCTGAGACTGCATGATGGAGAACTTCTTGGCTATGTACTCCTGGAGGGCAGAATGAGACCAATCGATACCATCACAGGAAAACATACGTTCTAGAAGGATAGCAGAGTGAAGAACATAGCAATGGAACTGCTAGAATGGGAAAGCCCCTCAGACCACAACAATTTGACTTCACTCTCATGGGTATCCTCTAAATGACAGACATGGTATTCTCTCTCTACATTAACCAAAACACAACAATGGATTTTCATCTCTCACATTCATGTGACTGAATTAACTAATGATGAGATGTGAGATACGCTAAAACACGTCGATATACTAGTATGGTACTACAGTCACTGAAGTTATTGACCAAGTAAGGTAGGTTTTGAGGACAACTACAGTAGGGAGGACTACTAGCCTGGTTCTTGCGGTAGTCCTGCTGGGAGTGGCGCAACACTCGGTAGCACAGCCGCAGCATGTACTTAAAGGGAGCGTAGCGCTGGTCCCCCAAGTCCTCCAGCTTCAGCATGGGACCCTCCCCCTGGTCTGTGAACGGGGCCTTCAGAATACCAAAAATCTGGAGACAGAGACATTTCAGAGGTTACAAGATTATGACATGATAACTTGCTGATGCCAAAGAAAACGCACTTCAAAAGGAGATGTTGTTGATGTTGTCCGCATCCTCCCTAATCCCGATAATGACCACTGCCAGCATCATTAGCGCTAACAATGCTATTAGCGGGCCTTTGGCATAATGGACTGGAGTTATTGCTCCCTTGAATTTCTGCTATCAGATGGACCGCTTACTCCCTGCACTCTAATCCCCATAAGTCACAGTGTAATGATCATGAGGGAAGAGACAGTGAAATTCACCTTCCTCTAGCTATGCGTGCCTGTCTGCTTCTGCGCTAGCATATATGTCTGTGACGTCAAAAGAAATATGCACAGTTGTTGTTAACTTTAACAGCTGTTGAAGATGTAAATCTGAAACGGTCAATGAAGAAAAAGTGATAAAGGTCTGCATGCATCGCTGTCATCATTACCCAATATATTTGTTAAGACAACGACAAACAGCACAGAAACTGGCCAAAGCAGAAACAAGACCAAAGCTAGAGGATACATGTTCAGGTGATATTCTGGGAGTGTGTGTGTGTGTGTGTGTGTGTGTGTGTGTGTGTGTGTGTGTGTGTGTGTGTGTGTGTGTGTGTGAGAGAGAGTATGACTGAGCTGACCTGGGCTAGAATGTTCTGTTCCCTCATTAGTTTCTGCCTCTCTCTGTTCGGGTTGGAGATGACCACAGACAGTACGTCCTGACCGTTGTTGGGAACCTCACACACAAAGAAGATCAGGTCCTCCAACAGCTTGGTCACAAACCTGGGAAACACGGGCCCGCAAAAGAGCATTGTTACACTTGCTTCAGCACTCTGAAATAGAGGTCGACCGATTATGATTTTTCAACCGATTATTGGAGGACCAAAAAAGCTGATACATCGGCCGATTTTTATTTATTTATTTGTAATAATGACAATTACAACAATACTGAATGAACAGTTATTTTAACTTAATATACAGTGGGGCAAAAAAGTATATAGTCAGCCACCAATTGTGCAAGTTTTCCCACTTAAAAAGATGAGAGAGGCCTGTAATTTTCATCATAGGTACACCAACTATGACAGACAAAATGAGAAGAAAAAATCCAGAAAATCACATTGTAGGATTTTTAATGAATTTATTTGCAAATTATGGTGGAAAATAAGTATTTGGTCACCTACAAACAAGCAATATTTCTGGCTCTCACAGACCTGTAACTTCTTCTTTAAGAGGCTCCTCTGTCCTCCACTCGTTACCTGTATTAATGCACCTGTTTGAACTTGTTATCAGTATAAAAGACACCTGTTCACAACCTCAAACAGTCACACTCCAAACTCCACTATGGCCAAGACCAAAGAGCTGTCAAAGGACACCAGAAACAAAATTGTAGACCTGCACCAGGCTGGGAAGACTGAATCTGCAATAGGTAAGCAGCTTGGTTTGAAGACATCAACTGTGGGAACAATTATTAGGAAATGGAAGACATACAAGACCACTGATAATCTCCCTCGATCTGGGGCTCCACGCAAGATCTCACCCCGTGGGGTCAAAATTATCACAAGAACGGTGAGCAAAAATTCCAGAACCACACTGGGGGACCTAGTGAATGACCTGCAGAGAGAGCTGGGACCAAAGTCACAAAGCCTATCATCAGTAACACACTACGCCGCCAGGGACTCAAATCCTGCAGTGCCAGACGTGTCCCCCTGCTTAAGCCAGTACATGTCAAGGCCCGTCTGAAGTTTGCTAGAGAGCATTTGGATGATCCAGAAGAAGATTGGGAGAATGTCATATGGTCAGATGAAACCAAAATATAACTTTTTGGTAAAAACTCAACCCGTCGTGTTACGAGGACAAAGAATGCTGAGTTGCATCCAAAGAACACCATACCTACTGTGAAGCACGGGGGTGGAAACATCATGCTTTGGGGCTGTTTTTCTGCAAAGGGACCAGGACGACTGATCCGTGTAAAGGAAAGAATGAATGAGGCCATGTATCGTGAGATTTTGAGTGAAAACCTCCTTCCATCAGCAAGGGCATTGAAGATGAAACGTGGCTGGGTCTTTCAGCATGATCCCAAACACACCGCCCGGGCAACGAAGGAGTGGCTTCGTAAGAAGCATTTCAAGGTCATGGAGTGGCCTAGCCAGTCTCCAGATCTCAACCCCATAGAAAATCTTTGGAGGGAGTTGAAAGTCCGTGTTGCCCAGCAATAGCCCCAAAGCATCACTGCTCTAGAGGAGATCTGCATGGAGGAATGGGCCAAAATACCAGCAACAGTGTGCGAAAACCTTGTGAAGACTTACAGAAAACGATTGACCTCTGTCATTGCCAACAAAGGGTATATAACAAAGTATTGAGATAAACTTTTGTTATTGACCAAATACTTATTTTCCACCATAATTTGCAAATAAATTCCTTAAAAATCCTACAATGTGATTTTCTGGATTTTTTTTCTTATTTTGTCTGTCATAGTTGAAGTGTACCTATGATGAAAATTACAGGCCTCTCTCATCTTTTTAAGTAGGAGAACTTGCACAATTGGTAGCTGACTAAATACTTTTTTGCCCCAGTGTAATACATCAATAAAATCAATTTAGCCTCAAGTAAATAATGAAACATGTTCAATTTGGTTCAAATAAAGCAAAAACAAAGTGTTGGAGAAAAAAGTAAAAGTGCAACATGTGCTATGTAAGAAAGCTAACATTTCAGTTCCTTGCTCAGAACATGAGAACATATGAAAGCTGGTGGTTCCTTTTAACATGAGTCTTCAATATTCCCAGGTAAGAAGTTTTAGGTTGTAGTTATTATAGGAATTATAGGATTATTTCCCTCTATACCATTTGTATTTCATTAACCTTTGGCTATTGGATCTTATTGGCACTTTAGTATTGCCAGTGTAACAGTATAGCTTCCGTCCCTCTCCTCGCTCCTCCCTGGGCTCGAACCAGGAACACAACAACAACAGCCACCATCGAAGCAGCATTACCCATGCAGAGCAAGGGAAACAACCACAGGCTCAGAGCGAGTGACGTTTGAAACGCTATTAGCACGTTCTAACTAGCTAGCCATTTCACTTCGGTTACACCAGCCTAATCTCTGGAGTTGATAGGCTTGAAGTCATAAACAGCGCAATGCTTGACGCACAACGAAGAGCTGCTGGAAAAACGCAGGAAAGTACTGTTTAAATGAATGCTTACGCACCTGCTTCTGCCTACCACCGCTCAGTCAGATACTTAGATACTTGTATGCTCAGTCAGATTATATGCAACGCAGGACATGCTAGATAATATCTAGTAATATCATTAACCATGTGTAGTTAACTAGTGATTATGATTGATTGTTTTTTATAAGATAAGTTTAATGCTAGCTAGCAACTTACCTTGGCTAACTGCATTCGTGTAACAGGCAGTCTCTTTGTGGAGTGCAACGAGAGAGAGGCAGGTCGTTATATTGCGTTGGACTAGTTAACTGTAAGGTTGCAAGATTTAGATCCCCCGAGCTGACAAGGTGAAAATCTGTCGTTCTGCCCCTGAGCAAGGCAGTTAAGCCACCGTTCCTAGGCCGTCATTGAAAATAAGAATGTGTTTTAACTGACTTGCCTAGTTAAATAAAGGTATAATTATTAATATTATTTTTTTAATCGGCGCCCAAAATTACCGATTGTTATGAAATCGGCCCTAATTAATCATCCATTCCGATTAATCGGTCGACCTCTAGTCTGAAAGTATGTTTTATGGTAGTTGGAGAAGAACATTGGTGGATGTGACAGTAGTACACAGAACACCTTGTCTGTCAGAGAGCCATGGTTGTTGCGGACATAGAACAGCCACAGGGAATGAGGAAATGAATAAACCTGATTGGTTTGTTAAGAATACTTAGTAATCCAAATACACAGCGTAAGTAACCCTTTTGGATGTGTCACTAGGGGGCATACTGTCCCTCCTAAACTGACTGAAGGCCTATCACATGTTGTGTTGTCCTCAGGAGCTATTTTCAATTACATTGCTCTGTCTAAAAAACGTTGCTAGCAGTCAAATCCTGTTTGGAGAAAAGTTAGGCTTAGATGGTTTCTTTACAGATATTCACACATTATACAATCCGGATGGACGGACAAGGAGATACGGATTATAGATATGCCTTCAGTGAGAGGATTTTCAGGAAACAAGTAGCCCCTAAAAAAACGTAACCAGTTATTTACCAGGCTCTGCATTGTAGCCTTCTAGGACACCCATGCACTGAAGCATAGCATCCTACATAGAGCTAGACTGTTCTGCACCTCCTATTGTTGTGAGCAGAGCCCTATATAGAGCTAGACTGTTCTGCACCTCCTATTGTTGTGAGCAGCATCTTATATAGAGCTAGATTGTTCTGCACCTCCTATTGTTGTGAGCAGAGCCCTATATAGAGCTAGACTGTTCTGTACCTCCTATCGTTCTGAGCAGAGCCCTATATAGAGCTAGACTGTTCTGCACCTCCTATCGTTCTGAGCAGAGCTCTATATAGAGCTAGACTGTTCTGTACCTCCTATCGTTCTGAGCAATGTTGCCACACTGCAGCTGCCTCACGGTCGACTCCAGGACCTTGTTGGCATCGTTAGCAAAGTCCAGGTCTCGGACCTCAGACAGGGGAACAGAGACAATAGCAAATGCCTCCTTGTCCTCCTTCGTACGGCAAGTGCCAATCTGTGGGTAGAGGGCATTCATTATCAGCCTATAGACTCAACCACAATCCTTCCAAACCCCACAACAAACCCGAGTTATAATAGTTACTTACAATGGGGAAAGGGGTGGGGGGGGGTGGGGGGGGTTGTGACTACATTTGATAAGTGAGTTTTGATGCACAAAAAAGCAACAATCGTGGAACTGAAACAGCAGGGGGGTAATGTGGGACCTTGAGCATGACGGGGCGCTCTTCCTCAGTGTCGATGGGAAAGTTGGTGCTAGTCACCCAGGTGTTGGTACACAGGTGCCTCAGCCGTACGTAAGAGTTCCTGTTGGGAAAGCAAAATAGTGTTGAAAGTTTATTAGGCTGTAATTGAAATCTCTTCCAAGAGTCCTTTAAAAGTGTTCCAAGAGTTTTGGATATCTTAAGTGTGTTTCAGGGGTCAGTCTGACCTGGGCACTAGACAGTCAGCCCTCTGCAGCGTGGTGGCGTCCAGCTCAAACAGAGAGGCGATGTCGTTGCCATGGGGCACAGACACCAGGGTGTAGGCTATCTTCTCTGCAGCCTGACGCTTCCTCTGGGAGTACACTGTATCCATCTCCGTCTAGATAGCACAGACACACACAAGGAGGTGGATACCAAAGTTCTTACGACTAGCATTCTCAATGCTAATATCAAAAAGCCTGTGCCACAGATCTACAGCACTGTAGAAAAAAACAAACAATGGCAGCTTAGGGAATAACAATGAGACAGTGCATGAGGTTTGGACTGCACTGTGTGGATGCTGCAGACAGATAATAGGACAGCACAGAGTTAACCGCTGCAGCGTGCTCCGCATGTCAATGGGAAGTAGCTCCACTGAACCACCCCCCCCCCCCCCCCCCCCCCTTCCCTCTGGTGACTCACTCCATCCAGCAGCATATAACAGCAGAGCAGAGCAGACAGCACGTCTGTCTCCCTCCCTCACTGGGCACCCCCACACCCAGACGTTATGTAAGTAGCCCCCTGAGTGTCTGAGCCACGGGGTGTGTGTGTGTGTGTGTGTGTGTGTGTGTTGCTGCTTGCGGAGGCAGAATACCAATGCAGAAGGTGCAGACAAAAAGTGCAGAAAAAAGCTGTCTGGGAATAAATGTGGTACATTGTGTGTGTGTGCGCATGTGAAAGTGAGTGACCGAGTGAGTGAGAAAAGGTCTAGAGAGAGAAGAGAGAGAGAGTTTGGATGCAAGCAGAAGCATCTGTTCTTGCTGGTGAGTGTGAGAGAGGATTGTGAAATAGGACTTGGAGGTGGTGTGAGAGAACAAGGTGGCCCAGTGTTTGACAGGCAAAATCCCTCTTCCAATGGAGAGAAACGCACACGCAAAGTCGCTCTCTTAGCAGAAACACACTGTTTGTAGAGGATTCACAGGTCCCTAAGCTTTTGATCTACCCTTTATGCAGTACTGTTTGTATTATCTTATCACGGATTGCATGACATTTTCTAGGAGAGACCATTGTCATGTGTTGTTCAACTGCTCAAACAAAGCTATTGAATAACCTTCATTTATCATTAAGTAAACATCACACATAGCAGAATACTCAGATACAGCGCATTCGGAAGGTATTCAGACCCTTCACTTTTAGCATTATTACATTACATTCTAAAAATTGGATAAAAATCTATACACAATAGCCCATAATCACAAAGCAAAAACAGGTATTCAGACCATTTACTCTGTACTTTGTTGAAGCACATTTGGCAGCGATTACAGCCTTGAGTCTTCTTTGGTATGACGCCACAAGCTTGGCACACCTGTATTTGGGGAGTTTCTCCCATTGTTCTCTGCAGATCCTCTCAAGCTCTGTCAGGTTGGACAGGGAGTGTTGCTGCACAGCAATTTCCAGGTCTCTACAGAGATGTTTGATCAGGTTTAAGTCCAGGCTCTGGCAGGGTCACTCAAGGACATTCAGAGACTTGTCCCGAAGCCACTCCTGCGTTGTCTTGGCTGTGTGCTTAGGGTTGTTGTCCTGTTGGAAGGTGAACCTTTTCCCCAGTCTGAAGTCCAGAGCACTATGGAGCAGGTTTTCATCAAGGATCTTTCTGTACTTCACTCCGTTCATATTTCCCTTGATCCTGACAAGTCTCCCAATCCCTGCTGCTGAAAAACATCCCCTCAGCATGATGCTGCGACCACCATGCTTCACCGTAGGGATGGTATTGGCCAGGTGATGAGCAGTGCCTGTTTTCCTCCAGACGTGACGCTTGGCATTCAGGCCAAAGAGTTCAATCTTGGTTTTATCAGACCAGAGAATTTGTTTCTCATTGTCTGAGAGTCCTATAGATGCCTTTTGGTAAACTCCAAGCAGGCTGTCAAGTGCCTTTTACTGAGGAGTGGCTTCCGTCTGGGCACTCCACCATAAAGGCCTGAATTGTGGAGTGCTGCAGAGATGGTTGTCCTTCTGGAGCTCTTTCAGAGTGACCATCGGGTTCTTGGTCACCTTGACAAAGGACCTTCTCCCCCAATTGCCCAGTTTGGCCGGGCGGCCATCTCTAGGAAGAGTCTTGGTGGTTCCAAACTTCTTCCATTTAAAGAATGATGGAGGTCACTGTGTTCTTGGGGACCTTCAATGCTGCAGACATTTTTTGGTACTCTTCCCCAGATATGTGCCTCAACACAATCCTGTCTCGGAGCTCTACAGACAATTCCTTTGACTTCATAGCTTGGTTTTTGCTCTGACATGCGCTATCAACTGTGGGACTTTATATAGACAGGAGGGTGTCATTCCAAATAAAGTCCAATCAATTGAATTTACCACAGGTGGACTCCAATCAAGTTGAAGAAACATCTCAAGGATGATCAATGGAAACAGGATGCTCCTGAGATCAATTTCAAGTATGATATCAAAGGGTCTGAATACTTACGTATATATTTAATACATTTGCAACATTTCCTAAAACCTGTTTTTAGTTTGTCATTATGGGGTACTGTGTGTAGATGGATGAGAAAAAAACATATTTAATCAATTTTAGAGCAAGGCTGTAAAGTAACAAAATGTGAAAAAAGATCAAGGGGTCTGAATACTTTCCGATTGCACGGTATACCATTTTGTTAAAATCAGTGGACCTGAGGTCCAGACTAAGGTCCATCAGACAGGACTATGAAAACATGAATAGTGTATCACTGACCTGACTCACCTCTGCTTTAGAATCCAAACTCTCATCCCGGAAATCAGGATTCATCTATAGGAAGAGAAGGATTTCAGACCCACACACAGCACACCAATGACTGACAAACCATTCTACAATAACATATTGTTGATTGTGACTAAGTTGACCGATTTGATCAACTTTATTATAGCCTTGGGGAAATTCTTATTGCAGTGCTGCACCTGTACAACACAATACAGGACACTGCAGAGAGAGGACCATAACAATGGGAACACCGTCATCAACAGCACGTCTGGAACCTCAACATCTGCTCACCTCTCACTACTAGCCTTATCCCAGACATATAATGAGACTAAACAGTCGGTAACAAGAGGCCTAGCCAAATCACAACTCCTCTGATTACATTTTTCATGCCACACATGAGTACATCAGTAGAGCACACAAAGTACACACAGTATTCAGAAAGAGTCTGATATAAGAGAGTAGAAGTGCTGATATAGGATCAGTGTTTACTTTCAGATCACAAGGAATAAGATCAGCACCCTCAAAACCAGGCCACTGAGAGGACTGACATAAGAGACAGTACAGAGACAGCAGTCTAGACAGAGAGTTGCATTGTGGTGTGTCGGCATCTCTCAGTTCCATGTGAGGTAGGCATTATAAACCAGTAGGGACAGGATGTTAACCCGAGTTGTTAACACCCATACACTGGCAATCAGTCAAGTCAGAAAAAATGATCTAATAAGGGTTGGGTAGTGTCGGTCATTTGAATAATTCCACGTATTTAGTCAAATATCTTGTGATAAGGAAAGCAATGTACATGTGATAAGGAAAGTAATGTACGTGAACAACACCCTGTAATACCGATGAGTCATTCATGGTTAGTCTTTAAAATGATCGGTATTCAAATTCAACCACTGACCGAACAGCAAAGTCAAAACACACTGAATAGACAACACAGCTGAACTAATACTGCAAGACATTTAAACAAAAACTATAGCCGTCTGACTGTCAATTGTGTGTGTGTGTGTGTGTGTGTGTGTTATGTGTGTGTGCGTAGGCAGTATACCTTATACCGGAAAATTTGGAAATAGCCACGGGATGGCTTGTCAATACCATCAAAACTATTTCTTTCAAGGTTTTTTAAAAATAAATTGTAATATTTGTAGCTACTTTGAAATGAAATACCTACAGTGAACTTGTGTAATACATTGAGATAAAAAAAATATTGCCTTGTTAATTTCACCTGTCACATAATTTTGCATTCTGAAGCATACAGGTAGTCAGTCCGCAGTCAAGTGATGTTTACAAATATACCGGATCCTTGTGAGTCACTCACTGTCGTGCAGCACGCGTCAGGTGATCTAGTTACAGTACGGAATTCACAACTAAATGTTTGCCAGGTAGATATCTTATAACTATTAAGTTAAAATGTCTAAAATGTGCTAAACGCTCTACAGTTGCACATTTGGCTAGATAATTTAGTAGCTAGTTAGCCATGTAGCCAAGTGGTTAGCTTCTCCAAAATCAAACTTTGCTTGGTAACAGCAGAGAATCGCTTCCTGGATCTAGCCTTACTGTCTAATATTTGTATCTAGCGTGCAGCAAACTGTGAGTAGCAGTTTTGAGTTAATTGTATAACTTTATGAGCTGGGATGTCTGTCCTGCAAATCGTTCAGGTCAGACTGTATAAACAATTTCGCAATGAGTTCTCTATGGAATTTGAGATGTACTTGTTAGTACTGCTAACCTTCGGATTACAGAGGCTCAGTGGGGTTTGAAAAAAATAAAACGACCCTAGTGTTCAGGATGGCACAAGGTTGGCATGAAGGTGACAGCCTGGAAACCGCCTAAGCCTGTGCGTGCATGTGTGCGAGTGAGCGAAGAGAAATGAACAGCCTACCTCTGCAGCCAGGTAGCTCCCAGTGGCCAGGTGTTTGAAGCGAAACAGGCTGTTCCACTGGCCAGCACCCCCTCTGCAGGGGTCGTAGTGCACAACCTACAATGGAGAAAAACATTTTTTTTTAAACGCACAAATCATACCAGAAAGATCCCACAAAGCCACTCACAATGGCCCTTACTGTCATCACTAGTCAGCCAATTCATAACACTATGATGTAGGACTTAATGTATTTGTTCACAAGGTAGATACTCATTTCAAATCTTAAAATAGGTGTTTCGGGGGCCTCCCGGGTGGCGCAGTGGTTAAGGGCGCTGTACTGCAGCGCCAGCTGTGCCATCAGAGTCCTGGGTTCGCGCCCAGGCTCTGTCGTAACCGGCCGCGACCGGGAGGTCCGTAGGGCGACGCACAATTGGCCTAGCGTCGCCCGGGTTAGGGAGGGCTTGGTCGGTAGGGGTGTCCTTGTCTCATCGCGCACCAGCGACTCCTGTGGCGGGCTGGGCGCAGTGTACGCTAGCCAAGGTGGCCAGGTGCACGGTGTTTCCTCCGGCGCATTGGTGCGGCTGGCTTCCGGGTTGGATGTGCGCTGTGTTAAAGAAGCAGCGGCTTGGTTGGTTGTGTATCGGAGGACGCATGACTTTCAACCTTCGTCTCTCCCGAGCCCGTACGGGAGTTGTAGCGATGAGACAAGATAGTAGCTACTACAACAATTGGATACTACGAAATTGGGGAAAAAAAGGGGTAAAATTCAAAAAAATAAATAAAAATAAAAATAAAAAAATAGGTGTTTCTACTTGTCAAACCATATCAAGAGCTAAATTCAGAGCAGACAAAGTACTTCTTGCTCCGTCTCAATTCCATGTCCTAAGTATGCACTTGTTCAATTGTCTTTGTTGATTTAAAAATAAAATAAATGGTGTAAGAAATATGGTGGAAACTCCCTCTAACCCACACATGTGTGGGGAGGAGGGCACTTTTGGAGAAATGGAAGGCAATCATTGCGATGCGAACAGTAGGGTACCTCTATTTCCCAGAGTGCTTTGGAGCTGGTGGCGGAGGTGGCAGACTGTCGCAGGGTGGTCCTGAGGAAGATGTGCTGCTGATTCCTGTACTCGTCACATGTCAGGAACTTCTCCTGCTCGGCGTGGAACAGACGCACCACATCACCCTGACCAATAGAGAGACGACAACATGGTTTAGCTGTTTGGGATAAGAAACTGAAAGGAAACACTTCGATTAAATGAACACTTTATTTGAGTGAGTTCTTATAAACTGAGAAAAAAAATTTCTAAATGATGCTAAAACAACATTTATTATCTTTCTTTAGGGGGCAGATAAGATTTAATATTGCAGATAGATTGAACCTTCCATCAATTTCATTTCTAATCCGTGAAATAAATAAATAAATAAATTACATACATACATACATACACACACATACAGTTGAAGTCAGAAGTTTACATACACCTTAGCCAAATACATTTAAACTCAGTTTTTCACAATTCCTGACATTTAATCCTGTCTTAGGTCAGTTAGGATCACCACTTTATTTTAAGAATGTGAAATGTCAGAATGATAGTAGAGAGAATGATTTATTTCAGCTTTAATTCCTTTCATCACACTCCCAGTGGGTAATAAGTTGACATACAATCAATTAGTATTTGGTAGCATTGCCTTTAAAATTGTTTAACTTGGGTCAAACGTTTTTGGATAGCCTTCCACAAGCTTCCCACAATAAGTTGGGTGACTTTTGGCCCATTCCTCCTGACAGAGCTGATGTAACTGAGTCAGGTTTGTAGGCCTCCTTGCTCGCACACACTGTTTCAGTTCTGCCCACAACTTTTTTATGGGATTGAGGTCAGGGCTTTGTGATGGCCACTCCAATACCTTGACTTTGTTGTCCTTAAGCCATTTTGCCACAACTTTTGAAGTATGCTTGGGGTCATTGTCCATTTGGAAGACCCATTTGCGACCAAGCTTTAACTTCCTGACTGACGTCTTGAGATGTTGCTTCAATATATTCACATACTTTTCCTTTCTCATGATGCCTTCTATTTTGTGAAGTGCACCAGCTCCTCCTTCAGCAAAGCACCCCCACAACATGATGCTGCCACCCCTGTGCTTCACGGTTGAGACGGTGTTCTTCGGCTTGCAAGCCTCCCCCTTTTTCCTCCAAACATAACGATGGTCATTATGGCCAAACAGTTCTATTTTTGTGTCATCAGACCAGAGAACATTTCTCCAAAAAAGTACGATCTTTGTCCCCATGTACAGTTGCAAACGGTAGTGTGGCTTTTTTATGGCGGTTGTAGAGCAGTGGCTTCTTCCTTGCTGAGCGGCCTTTCAGGTTATGTCGATATAGGACTTGTTTTACTGTGGAAATAGATACTTTTGTACCCGTTTCCTCCAGCATCTTCACAAGGTCCTTTGCTGTTGTTCTGGGATTAATTTGCACTTTTCACACCAAAGTACATTCATCTCTAGGAGACAGAAGCTTATCCTTCCTGAGCGGTATGAGGTATGTGGTACCTTCAGGCTTTTGGAAATTGCTGCTAAAGATGAACCAGACTTGGCTAATTTATTTAGATTTTTCCATGAAACACATCCACAAGTACACTTCCAAATGACTCAAATGATATCAATTAGCCTATCAAAAGCTTCAAAAGTCATTTTCTGGAATTTTCCAAGCTGTTGAAAGGCACAGTCAACTTAGTGAATGTAAACTTCTGATCCACTGGAATTGTGATACAGTGAATTTTAAGTGAAATAAACTGTCTGTAAACAATTGTTAGAAAAATGACTTGTGTCATGCACAAAGTAGATATCCTAACCGACTATAGTTGGTTAACAAGAAATTTGTGGAGTGGTTGAAAAATGAGTTTTAATGACTCCAACCTAAGTCGAAGTTGGAAGTATACATAAACTGTACACACACACACACTATCATTCAAAAGTTTTCGTTCAACGAGAAACGTCCTTGTTTTTTTTAAACGAAAGCAAATGTTGTTGTTCATTAAAATAACATTAAATTGATCGAAAATACAGTGTAGACATTGTTAATGTTGTAAATGAGACTATTGTAGCTGGAAACGGCAGATTTTTATGGAATGTCTACATAGGCGTACAGAGGCTCATTATCAGCAACTATCACTCCTGTGTTCCAATGGCACATTGTGTTATCTTATCCAAGTTTATAATTTTATAAGGCTAAGTTATCATTAGAAAACCATTTTGCAATTATGTTAGCACAGCTGAAAACTGTTCTGATTAAAGAAGCAATAAAACTGGCCTTCTTTAGACTAGTTGAGTATCTGGAGCATCAGCATTTGTGGGTTTGATTACAGGCTCAAAATGGCCAGAAACAAAACACCAGTCTCAACATCAACAGTGAAGAGGCGACACCGGGATGCTGGCCTTCTAGGCAGAGTTCCTCTGTCCAGTGCCTGTGTTCCTTTGCCAATCTTCATCTTTTCTTTTTATTGGCCAGTCTGATATGGCTTTTTCTTTGCAACTCTGCCTAGAAGTCCAGCATCCCGGAGTAGCCTCTTCACTGTTGACGTTGAGACTGGTGTTTTGCGGGTACTATTTAATGAAGCAGACAGTTGACGACTTGTAAAGCTTCTGTTTCTCAAACTAGACACTCTAATGTACTTGTCCTCTTGCTCAGTTGTGCACCGGGGCCTCAGACTCCTGCTTCTATTCTGGTTAGGGCCAGTTTGCGCTGTTCTGTGAAGGGAGTAATACACATCGTTGTACGAGATCTTCAGTTTCTTGGAAATTTCTCGCATGGAATAGCCATCATTTCTCAGAACAAAAACAGACCGACAAGTTTCAGAAGAAAGGTTTTTGTTTCTGGCCATTTTGAGCATGTAATCGAACCCACAAATGCTGATGCTCCAGATACTCAACTAGTCTAAAGACGGTCAGTTTTATTGCTTCTTTAAATCAGCACAACAGTTTTCACCTGTGCTAACCATTTCAAAAGGGTTTTCTAATGATCAATTAGACTTATAAAATGATAAACTTGGATAAGATAACACAACGTGCCATTGGAACACAGGAGTGATGGTTGCTGATAAATGTAGATATTCCATTTAAAAAAATCTGCCATTTCCAGCCACAATAGTCATTTACAACATTAATAATGTCTATACCGTATTTCTGATCAATTTTATGTTATTTTAATAGACAAAAAAAGGTGCTTTTCTTAAAAAAACTAGGACATTTCTAGGTAACCCTAAACTTTTGAAAGGTAGTGTATATTTAAAACATCCTGCTCTCTTAATTTCCATAATTAACCAATAATATTCGTAATAATGTAGGCAGTTCATGCAAAGGATTGTTACCTCTAATCAGGATTGCCATTACAAAAATTTATTTTTTGGCAAGCAATTATTATTTTAGCAAATAATTACTGTGATTCATCCTATATTTTCCCGAACATCTTTACTCCCTAGCAACAGTTGTTGGACACACACACACACACTATCCCTTTCCCCCACAAACAACCATAAACTCAGATCATCAGCTCCCCATCTCTGAGACCAACTCAAGACAATACTTGATTTGCATATACTGCATATACAGTTCTAGCTGTTTGAGAAGACATGCAAAACAGAGCTAAAACAGGGAGATTTGATTAACCATTGCCAAGTACTAGGTGAAGGAGATCAGATACACCCCCTTCCCCTGAAACACACATGCTGGTCCCCCGCTGTGACCATCTTCCCCAAGCATCTCTGTGCAGTCAGACCTTTGATTATTTTGTGCCACCAGGGCCACAATAATATGCCCCCTCTCTGATTGTCAGAGTGTGACACCCTCCCCATGGGTTACTGCAGCTAGTGTTGCCAGCAGTGCCACTACCTGGGTGGGGGCACCCCACCGGAATCCCCACCGGCTAGGTATAAGGTCGTCAAGGTTCCCATTAGCAGCTTTGAGAATTTCCTTGTACATTATGCTCTCCCATCAGGGGGCTTTGGCTTTGTAAGACCAACCCTGCCAGACAGGCTCAGGAACTTGAGGGGGGGGAGGGGGGGGGGGGGGGGGGGGGGGGGCTGCTTTAGTAGGTCTCTGACCGCATTCATCTTTCTGATTTGGCTGCATACAGGCTACTTACAGTAGGCCCATAAAACATATAAGGACTCCTTAGTGTATGAGTCGCTCATGTGGGTGCCTAGGGTATAGGGTTGGAGACCGTTCCATCATGATAGGGCAATAAATAAATATAGTTATTTTAAAATGTATATCCCATATCTGCACAAAATTAAACGCTCTCACAACCCCTGCTCACAAACACACCTGGGCTCCGGGATTTGCAACCATCATCCTTTTTCACTCACTAAACTCCACACTTTTCCTAACACAAAAACTCACCCCACCTTCCATCACAATACATCCGCACATACTTCGGGAAGTATTCAGACCACTTGAATTTTCCACATTGTTACGTTACGGCCTTATTCTAAAATGTATTAAATGTATTGTTTTCCTCGTCAATCTACACTCAATACCCCATAATGACAAAGCAAAAACATGTTTAGACATTTTTGCGAATTATTCCCCCCCCACCCCCATAAAAATATATCACTTTTACATACAGTATAATCCACCATAATTTGCAAATAAATTCATAAAAAAATCCTACAATGTGATATTCTGGATTTGTTTTCTTCTAATTTTGTCTGTCATAGTTGAAGTGTTCCTATGATGAAAATGACAGGCCTCTCATATTTTTAAGTGGGAGAACTTGCACACTTGGTGGCTGACTAAATACTCTTTTGCCCCACTGTAGGTATTCAGACCCTTTACTCAGTACTTTGTTAAATCACATTTGGCGCGATTTCAGCCGAGTCTTCTTGAGTATGACACTACAAGCTTGGCACGCCTGTATTTGGGGAGTTTCTCTCATTAATCTCTGCAGATCCTCTCAAGCTCTGGTCAGGCTGGATGTTAGATCGAGTTCAAGTCCGGGCAATGGCTGGGCCACTCAAGGGCATTCAGAGACTTGTCCCGAAGCCACTCCTGCGTTGTCTTAGCTGTGTGCTTAGGGTCGTTGTCCTGTTGGAAGGTGAACATTGGCCACAGTCTAAGGTCCTGAGTGCTCTGGATGAGGTTTTCTTTAAGGATCTCTCTGTACTTTGCCCCGTTCATCTTTGCTTCTATCCTGACTAGTCTCCCAGTCCCTGCCGGTGAAAAACATCACCACAGCATGATGCTGCTACCACCATGCTTCACCGTAGGGATGGTGCCAGGTTTCCTCCAGACGTGACGCTTGGCATTCAGGCCAATGAGTTCAATCTTGGTTTTATCAGACCAGTGAATCTTGTTTCTCATGGCATGAGAGTCCTTTAGGTGTCTTTTTGGCAAACTCCAAGCGGGCTGTCTTGTGCCTTTTACTGAGGAGTGGATTCCCTCTGGCCACTCTACCATAAAGGCCTGATTGGTAGAGTGTTGCAGAGATGGTTGTCCTTCTGGAAGGTTCTCCCATCTCCACAGAGGAACTCTAGAGCTCTGTCAGAGTGATTGTTGGGATCTTGGTCACATCCCTATCCAAGGCCCTTCTACCCCAATTGCTCAGTTTGGCAGGGCGGCCAGCTCTAGGAAGAGTTTTGGTGGTTCCAAACTTCTTCCATTTAATAAGAATGATGGACTCAGTTTTCTTGGGGACCTTCAATGCTGGAGACATTTTTTGGTACCCTTCCCCAGATCTGTGCCTCGACACAATACTGTCTCGGAGCTCTACGGACAATTTCTTCAACCTTATGGCTTGGTTTTTGCTCTGACATGCACTGTCAACTGTGGGACCTTATATAGACAGGTGTGTGCCTTTCCAAATCATGTCCAATCAATTGAATGTAACACAGGTGGACCCCAATCAAGTTGTAAAAACATCTCAAGGATGATCAATGGACACAGGATGCACCTGAGCTCAATTTCGAGTCACAAAGAGTCTGAATACTTATGTAAATAAGGTATATTTTTTATATTTTAATACATTTGCAAAAATTCTAAAAACCTGTTTTCACTTTGTCATTATGGGGTATTGTGTGTAGATTGCTGAGTATTTTATTTTATTTGATACATTTTAGAATAAGGCTGCAATGTAACAAAATGTGGAACAAGTCAAAGGCTCTGTATACTTTCCAAAGGCACTGTATGTCCTCTGTTTCCTGCTATTTGTAAATCAAACAGTTGTAGCCTAAACGTGGGTGTGCAAGCAGAGCCCTCATCAATACACTGTGTATACAACCCTCTGCATAAAAAAGGTAAGCATAGATGGGAAGCATTTAGGTAAGATAAAGTACACTCACTCCTTTGAGGACGTCCTCTCTGTAGTCACTGAACTTCATGAACAGAGTGACCTTCCAGCTGGTGTTGCAGTTCACAGCATTCACCTACAGTTCAACCAAGGAGAGGAGCAGGGAGGAGCAACAAACTGTCATGACTATACACATCTTTGCAGAGCCTCAGACACAATATACAGTGGGGAGAACAAGTATTTGATAACCTGCAAAATCGGCAGTGTTTCCTACTTACAAAGCATGTAAAGGTCTGTAATTTTTAGCATAGGTACACTTCAACTGTGAGAGACGGAATCTAAAATCCAGAAAATCATATTGTATGATTTTTAAGTAATTAATTGTCATTTTATTGCATGACATAAGTATTTGATCACCTACCAACCAGTAAGAATTCCGGCTCTCACAGACCTGTTAGTTTTTTTTTAAGAAGCCCTCCTCTTCTCCACTTATTACCTGCATTAACTGCACCTGTTTGAACTTGTTACCTGTATAAAAGACACCTGTCCACACACTCAATCAAACAGACTCTCCACAATGGCCAAGACCAGACAGCTGTGTAAGGACATCAGGGATAAAATTGTAGACCTGCACAAGGCTGGGATGGGCTACAGGACAATAGGCAAGCAGCTTGGTGAGAAGGCAACAACTGTTGGCGTAATTATTAGAAAAGGGAAGACGTTCAAGATGACGGTCAATCACCCTCGGTCTGGGGCTCCATGCAGGATCTCACCTTGTAGGGCGTCAATGATCATGAGGAAGGTGAGGGATCAGCCCAGAACTACACGGCAGGACCTGGTCAATGACCCGAAGAAAGCTGGGACCACAGTCTCAAAGAAAACCATTAGAAACACACTACGCCGTCATGGATTAAAATCCTGCAGCGCACGCAAGGTCCCCCTTCTCAAGCCAGCGCATGTCCAGGCCCGTCTGAAGTTTGGCAATGACCATCTGGATGATCCAGAGGAGGAATGGGAGAAGGTCATGTGGTCTGATGAGACAAAAATTGAGCTTTTTGGTCTAAACTCCAATCGCTGTGTTTGGAGGAAGAAGAAGGATGAGTACAACCCCAAAAACACCATCCCAAAAGTGAAGCATGGAGGTGGAAACATCATTCTTTGGGTATGCTTTTCTGCAAAGGGGACAGGACGACTGCACCGTATTGAGGGGAGGATGGATGGGGCTATGTATCACGAGATCTTGGCCAACAACCTCCTTCCCTCAGTAAGAGCATTGAAGATGGGTCGTGGCTGGGTCTTCCAGCATGACAACGACCCGAAACACACAGCCAGGGCAACTAAGGAGTGGATCCGTAAGAAGCATCTCAAGGTCCTGGAGTGGCTTAGCCAGTCTCCAGACCTGAACCCAATAGAAAATCTTTGGAGGGAGCTGAAAGTCTGTATTGCCCAGCGACAGCCCCGAAACCTGAAGGATCTGGAGACTGTCTGTATGGAGGAGTGGGCCAAATCACATGCAAACCTGGTCAAGAACTACAGGAAACGTATGATCTCTGTAATTGCAAACAAAGGTTTCTGTACCAAATATTAAGTTCTACTTTTCTGATGTATCAAATACTTATGTCATGCAATAAAATGCAAATTAATTACTTAAAAATCATACAATGTGATTTTCTGGATTTTTTAGATTCCGTCTCTCACAGTTGAAGTGTACCTATGATAAAAATTACAGACCTCTACATGCGTTGTAAGTAGGAAAACCTGCAAAATCGGCAGCGTATCAAATACTTGTTTTCCCCAATGTATATACAAAAAGTATGTGGACATCCCTTCAAATTAGTGGATTCCGCTATATCAGCCACACCCGCTGTCTACAGGTGTATAAAATAGAGCACACAGCCATGCAATCTCCATAGACAAACATTGGCAGTGGAATAGCCTTACCGAAGAGGTCAGTGACTTTCAACGTGGCACCGTCATAGGATGCCACCTTTCCAACAAGTCAGTTCATCAAATGTATGCCCTGCTAAAGCTCCTTCGGTCAACTGTAAGTGCTGTTATTGTGAATTGGAAACGTCTTGGAGCAACAACGGCTCAGCCGCAAAGTGGTAGGCCACCCAAGCTCACAGAACGGGACCACCGAGTCCTGAAGCGCATAGAGCATAAACATCTCCTGTCCTCAGTTGCAACACTCAATACTGAGTTCCACACTGCTTCTGGAAGCAAAGTCAGCACAACTGTTAGTCGGGAGTTTCATGAAAAGGGTTTCCATGGCCGAGCAGCCGCACACAAGATTAAGATCACCATGAGCAACGCCATGCGTCGGCTGGAGTGCTGTAAGACTCGCCATCATTGGACTCAGTGGAAACGCGTTCTGGATTGATTAATCACGCTTCACCATCTGGCAGTCTGACGGACGAATCTTGGTTTGGCGGATGCCAGGAGAACGCTACCTGCCCAAATGCATAGCGCCAACTGTAAAGTTTGGTGGAGGAGAAAATGGTCTGGGGCTGTTTTCATGGGTCGGGCTAGGCCCCTTAATTCCAGTGAGGGGAAATTTTAACGCTTCAGCACACAATGACAGTCTAGATGATTATGTGCTTCCAACTTTGTGGCAACAGTTTGGAGGAAGGCCCTTTCCTGTTTCAGCATGGCAATGCCCCAGTGCACAAAGCAAGGTCCATACAGAAATGGTTTGTTAAGATATTGACTGGCCTGCACAGAGCCCTGACCTCAACCCCAATGAATACCTTTGTGATGAATTGGAACGTCGGCTGAGAGCCAGGCCTAACATCAGTGCCCGACCATACTAATGATCGTGGTTGAATGGAAGCAAGCCACTACAGAAATGTTCCAGCATCTAGTGAAACGCCTTCTCAGAAGAGTGGAGGCTGTTATAGCAGCAAAGGGTGGACCCACTCCATATTAATGCCCATGATTTTGGAATGAGATGTTTGACAAGCAGGTGTCCACATACTACACGTTGTTCTGTAGTGTAGCTGCTGGTCAGCAGGTATGTCATACCTGCAACTTTGCCAGTTCTGCAACCAGAAAGTATTTTTTTTATGGACAGTGATAGTTGGAAGGTAGAGGGAGAGACAGAGTAGGGGCAGAGGTGGCATTCGTAACCCCGTTACCAGCGCCTGTGTGTGAACTAGAGTCTGCGGCACTACCACTAGACTTAATGTTCTTAATAATACCTATAACCAGGCAGCTTTCCAAACGCATATTATGATACAGTTGATTTAGCAAGTGGTTAGGGTTAGACGCAAGTGGTTAGGGTAAAGGTTGAGGTTAGCATAAGTTTAGGTATACTAGCAAGTAGTTACGGTTAGGGTTAGGATAAGGTTAGAAAACAAAGACACGCCTAAACAAAAACATGCCGAGATTCAAATTGCCGCCTGGACTCGAAACAATGCCACTCGCTCATCCTACGTGCTTCAAAGGCAAACCTGCTGACCAGCAGCTTTTTTGGAGTCTTCAAAAACACGACAGTACAGGAATTGTTGGAGATTGCATGCTGAGACAGATAACATGGCTGTCATTCTTCCGCACCGTTTTTCCATGCATAGTATCCAGTAAATGTTTTACATAGTCACTCAGCTCTAAATAAAACAGTTCAATGGATCGTACCTCCTTGCAGCCGGGGTTGTCTAGCAGCTCAATGTTGCTGGCGTGGAGAGGCTGTCCTGCGTTCACAGGCATCAGGACCACCTTGTCTCCCACCACCACCTAGGGACCAAGCACACAGGTCAAACACTAGCATACACATTATAACGAAGAGAGTAAAGTAGAATAAAACATAATACACATGAGGCAGATCACAGGACAGAGGAATGAGATGACCTGACACACATCAAACAGCAAAGGTCCACAGTCACTCCCTGTCCCATGCAAAGGGTTACCCATCTATCTAGAGATAAGTATTCCCCACAACAATAGCAGATGAGCACAACCCATGGTAAAATGAAGGAAGTGTAGCCTGTGGGGTGTACACAGCGCATTGACATTCATTCATATATTAATGTGTGTGGCAGCGGGAAATCGCTGAACGCAGTGTACTGTATGCACCATATAGTCTCAAGCATCTACATTCAAACCACTTACATATCATAATAAACAGACTAAGTATCTATAGCGTTGCTGTAATCTAAATTGCCCAGATCTTGTTAGTCAATAACAGTTAAGGGGGAAAATAAATTGTAGAAGAGTCGTGGAAATGCAAACACGTACTTAAGTTTTTACAATGCTCATGCAAAGCTAGTGCTACCATGCTTTCACAGCAAGTCTCATGGCCTAAACGTCCACCATGCACTTCAAACAAGAAGAATACCTTCCACCATAGGATGCTAAAGCAAAAGGAGAGGAGACAACCAGTCGAGTTATTTCAGCAGGATGAAGACATTACGTTGACATGGACATAATACCAATCTAATTAAAACAGGACAATTGCAATATTTTTTTTATTTTACCTTTATTTAACTAGGCAAGTCAGTTAAGAACAAATTCTTATTTTCAATGACGGCCTAGGAACAGTGGGTTAACTGCCTGTTCAGGGGCAGAACGACAGACTTGCCAGCTCGGGAGTTTTGAACTTGCAACCTTCCGGTTGCAAGTCCAACACTCTAACCACTAGGCTACCCTGCCGCCCCAATATATTAAGACAGACCCTAAATTTTTTTATTTTTTTTTAAGATTCTCACAACTTAAACATCTCAACAATACTGAGTTTCATCATGAGGTTTGGTTTGCCATAACATATCTATGATAAGTAGGGCTAGGAGTTGTTCCACGTTTGGTCACATGTTCAGGATTGCAGTGGCCTGTAGTTACAGTCAGGTCAGGACCCCTTTTCATAAATATTCTCAGAGTAAGAGTGTAGATCTAAGATCAGTTTTGCTTTTCGTTTTGCTTTACGATTGTATAGACAAGGGGAACTTGATCCAAGATCAGCACAAAAGATACCTACATTATCACCCTCGCTGCGGAGCTTCCAGAAGGGCTGGATGTAGAACCAAGAGCCCTCATTGCCGGATGGGTCCAGAGACACACGCATGGCGTTCTTCTCCAGCAGCGCCGGCAGACGCTTGTTCACCGTCAGGTACTTGTTACTTTTAATATGCAGAAGCTGAAGGTGAAAAGAAAATGGGGCCAATTCACGAGGATGCACAAGGTCCCTGGTTCGAATCCCACCCCAACACCTAACTCTAATCTTTACCAAATCACATTTATTGCTGGGAAACAGTTACCGTATGAAATTGGTACTCCTTATTAAAGTGAGATTAAGGGCTAATTTATAATTTCAATTTGTTATGAGCTTAGAATGTCAATACTTTATTTGGAATTGACCACAAAATCCTTTCAATTCAGTTTCTGCTTGGCATTAGGGATCAGAACATTACCCAAATCCTATTTATCACATAAAATATTCTGTTTTCTGAATAGATCATTCAAATTGGCTTTAGCTTTAAAAATGCACACAGAGCACTAAATGAAAAAGGCTCATCTTTTAACAGCCAAATCATGTGGCAAGAGACTGGACCTGACCAAACCAATTCCTTTGAAATGCTTTAACACAACAGTTTTAAGCCAAGTTAGAGGCAACGAACCTCGTGAAACCACATGGAACAAACCCGCAGTTGACTGAAAATTGAAAATGATACAAGTTCAATTTACTATGTGCCATACAAAATGTTGTCTGTTAAAGCACCTCACTGGCAATGTGAGGCACTAGAAGCCAGACTACAGACAGAAAGGCAGCCTTGGTAACAAAGTGAAAACATACACAAGGTTACGGGCACAAAGCAAACCGAGATATTGTCTCTGATAAGAAAGGGGAGTTGGCTGTAGTTGGCCGTTACCTGGATGACGTTACTGTACTTGACCACCTCTCCAAGCAGCTTCTTATTCTCGGTGTCGTTTTGCTTCTGTTCCAGTTCTGCTGCATGCTGGGAAATTAAGAAGAACATGCTTGATGCTAACTACATTGTAGCCAGATTGTGCAGAATCACCGATCTACAAATCACGTTGCATCCCAAATGACTAATTCTTATGTGATCACCATCAGCGAATCTGTGCCTCGCCTTGCTCAAACGGATCCTGGTTCCCTTAAAGCAGTGCTTGTCCATTCAGGTCCTGGGGAACCACAGGGTGTGCAGACTATTGTTCTAGCCCACTACTAACATACTTGATTAGACGAATCAACGACAGTAATGATCAAGCCCTTGATTGGGTGAATCAGTTGTGTTCGTACTGGGATGGATCTAAATCCTGTACACCCTGTGGGTGTCGTGCCCAGGACCGTGAATGAATTACACTAGGACTTGAAGAAAGGTCATACCTGTAACTTCTTGAATAGGTCTGCTTCTGTGTAGTTGTTGCCTTGTTTGCCCTGTTTCGCCTTCCAGAACTGCTTCTGAGCCGAGTACCTGTTCATCGGACATACCTTGAACAGGCAGTCTGGAGAGAGAGCGAGAGAGAGAGAAAGAGAGATGAATAGTGGGAAAGAAATTGGGAGAAAAAGAGGAAGAAAGACACAAAGAAACAAAGGGAGGTGAGTGAGGAATACATATACATGCATCACACAAACATACTACATATAATGTACACTGAATATAAATATAAACGCAACACAAAACAATTTCAAAGATTTTAATGAGTTCCAGTTCATATAAGGAAATACATTTATTAGGCCCTCATCATGGCTGTTCTAAAAAAAAATATTCATATTGCATTTTAAGCGTTTATGAATTATATGTTGGGGCGGCAGGTAGCCTAGTGGTTAGAGCATTGGACTAGTAACCGAAAGGTTGCAAGATCAAATCCCTGAGCTGACAAGGTGTCTGTCGTTCTGCCCCTGAACAAGGCAGTTGTGTAGGCCATCATTGAAAACAAAGAATTTAGTTAAATAAAAGGTTAAAAAAAAAATAATCTATAGATTTCACATGACTGGGGATATAGATATGCATCTGTTGGTCACAGATTTTTTAAATGTAAAGGTAGGGGAGTGGATCAGAAAACCAGTCAGTTTCTGGTGTGGGCACCATTTGCCTCATTCAACGTGCAACATCTCGTTTGCATCGAGATGATCAGGCCGTTTATTGTGGCCTTGGAATGTTGTCCCACTCCTTTTCATTGGCTGTACAAAGTTGCTGGAAATTGGCGGGAACTGGAACATGCTGTCGTACAAGCCTATACACAGCATCCCAAACATGCTCAATGGGTGACATGTCTGGTGAGTATTCAGGCCATGGACGAACTTGGGCATTTTCAGGTTCCAGGAATTGTGTACAGATCCTTGCGACATGTGGCCGTGCATTATCATACTGAAACATGATGTGATGGCTGCGGATGTGGATGAATGGCATGATAATGTCCCTCAGGATCTCTTCACGGTAATCTCAGTTCATTCAAACTGCCATTGATAAAATTAAATTGCGTTTTTTGTCCATAGCTTATGCCAGCCCATACCATAACCACACCGCCACCGTGGGGCACTCTATTCACAACGTTGACATCACCAAACCTCTCCCACACAACCTCTCTGCCCGGTACAGCTGAAACTGGGGTTCATCTGTGAAGAGAACACTTCTCCAGCGTGCCAGTGGCCATCAAAGTCAAAGTCAGTTAACGACACCGAACTGCAGTCAGGTCAAGACCCTGGTGAGGATGGCGAGCACGCAGATGAGCTTCCCTGTGACGGTTTCTGACAGTTTGTGCAGAACTTCTTCGGTTGTGCAAACCCAGTTTCATCAGCTGTCCGGGTGGCTGTTCTCAGAAGATCCTATACATTTTAGAGTGGCCTTTTATTGTTCCCATCACAAGGTGCACCTGTGAAATTATCATGCTGTTTAATCAGCTTCTTGATATGCCACACCTGTCAGATGGATGGATTATCTTGGCAAAAGATAAATGCTCACTAACAGGGATGTAAACATTTCTGAGAAATAAGCTTTGTGCGTATGGAACATTTCTGGGATCTTTTATTTCAGCTCATAAAACATGGGATCAACACTTTACATGTTGCACTTATATATTTTTTCAGTGTCATTTGCATGGCAGTGTGTCACTAACTGACTTTGAGTGTGTGACTGGGTGGGGGTATATAGCATGTGTGTGGTTTGTGGCTGTTTACTCAATGGGATTCTGTAAAGTCAGTTAAACACTTAAACCTCATCCTATAAACCACACTGTTAAAACAACATGGGGCTATAGTGGCCTGCTAGGCCTTGGGAGGGTGTCTGTGTGTCTGTGTGTGTGTGTGTGGACTGCAGTAACTTTGGCACGCTCCACTACTAAACTGCCCATCACTGCTAACTTGGCAGAAAAGCGGTGAGTTAATTCATTCAAATACAACAACAATATGAGTTACAACGCAGTCCTCTGCGGTTGGCCAGCTAGTCATTGATTCCTCCCACTCACCTCTGAACTTTTTGGGCGGAATGGCCAGGTCTCCTGCGTCCGGCTGCACCACACACCTGTCATCAACAAGCCTGGGAAGAACACAAAAACATCCTACATCACACACACCATTTTAGTTTTTTTTTACAGAAATTTCATTTTACCTTTTATGTCAATTACCTAAAAATGTTTAAATTCTTTTCATATTCGCATGTTGTAGCTTTGACCAGGTTTTCCCAAACTCTGTCCTGGGGCCTCCCCCCCAGGTGTAACGTTTTGGTTTTTGCCCTAGCATTAGCTGATTCAAATAACCAACTCATCATCAAGCTTTGACTATTTGAAAAGCAGCTGCGTAGTGCTAGGGCAAAAAACTAAAAACATGCACCCAGGGGGGGCCCCAGGAGAGTTTGGGAAAACCTGCAAGGCTTAGACCCTATTTTACGTCTGAGGTTTTTGTGTTGTGCCCGCCCTCGGTTGAGACATTTTTTATTATTTGTGTGTCATGTTTTGGCTGATAAATATACTAACATTGGAATAAAATAGAAATGTCAACTTTCAAATGGTACCACAAAGATGGTTGGAGGTCCAGACATCAGAGAATGTTGACTTGAATGGGAATATCTGTTCTAAATAATGTCAACCCTCCATAGGAAGCCTATTGAAATTATAGAAATATAGATAACAGAATAGACATGACCATTTAAGTTGACATTCAACGCGGGGGTGGACTGGCAGTCATCTTTGTGGTAGTAATTAGAAGTTAGTTTAATTTCAATGGGGTACCAGATATGCAAAATGGGTATACTTTGAGCACCATTATTTCCTGAATGTTGTGTAATAATTAGGTCCAAAAGGTCCCTTTCTGGCCACTTCTTCCATGGGCAAACATGTATGGAATTTGTTTAAATCAAAAGACATGCTGTCAAGAACTGATTGATTTCAAATGGATTTACCCACTACCAACATACAGGGAACTGGCAAAATAAAGATAACAGTTGAGTAAATGAGATGGATAAAGTATATTGAAAGCTGGCACCTCCACACAGGTGTGGTCCCTGAGGTAATTAAGCAATTAACATCCGATCATGCTTAGGGGCATGTATAAAAGTGCAGGGCAGGCCCAGTTGCTCATTATTTTGGCTACCATGGCTAAAAGAGTTCTTCGTGGCATTGAAATAGGGGTAATTTTTGGGGCACATTTGACGGGAGCAGTGACGAAGACTGCTCAACTTGCTGTTTCACGATATGCCATGGCTATTTCAGCCACCAGATCTCAACCCAATTGAACACTTATGGGAGATTCAGGAGTGGCGCCAAAACACCAAATGATGGAATTTCTCGTGGATAAATAGTGTCGCATCCCTCCAATAGAGTTCCAGGAACTTGTAGAATCTATGCCAAGGCACATTGAAGCTGTTCTGGCGGCTTGTGGTGGCCCAACACCTTAATTAGATTAGGACACTATGTTGGGGTTTCCTTTATTTTGTCAGTTACCTGTAGCATGTCAGGTAAAAATCGGCACGCATCGCATGTGATGCTCTTTATTGATGTCATGTTGAATTCAGAGCATTGCCAGGTTTCATTATTGTGTAACTAACTATAACAGATAGTTACTGTGATCTACAATGATAACTGGGCCAGTATACAAAAAGCGCTAGAGCATGTGTGCTGATCGAGTATCAGGTTGACCCCTATCTATGTAATCATATTAATTCAGATCTAAAATACAACAACTGATCATAGATCAGCACTAATACTCTAAGATGCTTAGCGAATACAGGCCCTGGTCTAGTTGAAAAGGAAACTGTCGATTGTGTAAATGCTGTGGTGGGGCACAGGCTGGTGCGGCCACAGGAAAAGCGCATGGCTTCTGTGTGTGACTGATAAGGCCTAGATGTTGATGGGTTAACATCTAACCGCCTTGTTTCCGCACCGCATGCCTGGCTTTTGTAGTCAATGTCTAAATTTGCTATGTAACCAGCCCACCAGCCTGCCACAGCAATTGTTTTCTGACAATTTACAAAAAAAACATCTTCAGAAAAATTATTTGACTGTATAACTACACACTCTCCATCCACACTTAACACAACTATGTGTCCGTGTTTACTAACTTCCCACAGGTTTTGAAACCACAAGATCAACTAAACATGATTCTGTTGGCAGAGAATGTGCCGCTGTTCTTCACTTCTAGCTTTTATAGGGCGGCGCACAATTGGCCCAGTGTTGTCCGAGTTAGGGTAGGGTTTGTCCGTGGTAGGCCGTTATTGTAAAAAAGAATGTTCTTAACTGACTTGCCTAGTAAAATAAAAGGTTAAATAAATGGTTTTAAAATAGGACCTGGCTACATCCTGTGAAAGACTGTGTTATTCTAAAACGTGACATCTTATGCTAGCCTCGTCACAGATCTGTTTGTACTCTCTTGCCAACTCCTTCGGTGGTCATTGTAATGCCCAATTGACCATATACAGTGCATTTAGAAAGTATACACACGCCTTGACCTTTTCCACATTTTGTTGTTTTACAGACTGAATTGATAATAGATTAAATTGAGATTGTTTAGCTGGTCTCCACACAATACCCCATCATGTCAATTTGGAATTGTTTTCAGAAATGTTTACAAATTAAATGCTGAAATGTCTCGAGTCAATAAGTATCTAACCCCTTTGTTCTGGCAAGCCTAAATAAGTTCAGGAGTAGAAATGTGCTTAACAAGTCACATAATAAGTTGCATTGACTAATGGCAGTAATAGTTTAAACATGATTTTTGAATGACTACCTAATCTCTGTACCCCACACATACAGATCCCTCAGTCGAGCAGTGAATTTCAACCACAAATTACAGGGGAGGTTTTCCAATGCCTTGCAAAGGACACGTTGGTAGATGGGTCAAAACATATATTTTTTAAAGCAGAGATTGAATATCCCTCTGAGCATGGTGAAGTAATTAATCACACTTTGGACAGTGATACAAGGCATCCAGTCACTACAAAGTTACAGGTGTCCTTCCTAACTCAGTTGCTGGAGAGAAAGGAAACCTCTCAGGGATTTCACCATGATACCAATGGTGACTTTAAAACAGTTACAGAGTTTAATGGCTATGATAGGAGAAAACAGAGGATGGATCAACATTGTAGTTACTCCACAATACTAATCGAAATGTGAAAAGAAAGAAGCCTGTAAAAAAAAAGTTAATATTCCAAAACATGCATCCTGCTTGCAATAAGGCACTTAAGTAAAATTGCAAAAAATGTGGCAAATAACATTTGGGGTAAATCCAACACTACGTCACAGTACCACTTCATATTTTCGAGAATGGTCGTGGCTGCATCATGTTATGGGTATGCTTGTCTTTGGCAAGGAATAGGCATTTTTTTTATATAGTTAAAAATAAACAGAATGGAGCTAAAACCTGAAAACCTGGTTCAGTCTGCTTTCCAACAGACCGAGATTAATGCACCTTTCAGCAAGACAATAACCTAAAACACAAGGCCAAATACAGACTGGAGTTGCCTACCAAGACGACATTGAATGGACCTGAGTGGCCTAGTGGGTTTTTACTTCAAATCAGCTTGAGCATCTATGGCAAGACGGACCTGAGTGGCCTAGTGGGTTTTTACTTCAAATCAGCTTGAGCATCTATGGCAAGACTTGAAAATGGCTGTCTAGCAATGATCAACAACCAACTTGACAGAGCTATATATATATATATTTTTTTTTTTAAATTTTAAGAATAATGCAAATATCACAATCCAGGTGTGCAAAGCTCTTAAAGAAAGACTTACCCAGAGAGTCTCATAAGCTGTAAATCGCTGTCAAAGGTGATTGTAACATGTATTGACTAAGGGGTGTGAATACCTATGTAAATTACATATTTCTGTATTTTCATTTTCAATACATGTGCTAACATTTTTTTAAACATGTTTTCACTTTGATATTATGGGGAATTATGTGTAGATGGGTGACCAAAAAAAATATACAGTATATTTTACCCGTTTTGAATTCAGGCTGTAACGCAACAAAATGTGGAATAAGTCGAGTATGAATGCTTTCTGGAGGCACTGTAGTTGGCATGACAGCACAAAGAGATCTGGGACCAGGCTAATCTTATGCCAGCCTTTAACAAAAACAGAACCATCTGGCAACTTGAAGATAAGTTGTGAAAAGGAAGCCCAGTATGTGAAAGGAAGCCCAGTGTGAGGCATCCTCATACTGTGTTGACTCAAGCTTCTCATTGTGGTCCAAGTTTCATCCTTGGTGTGTGTGTCAATCAATCATCTCTGGTAGTCTGCACTGCTACAGAAATCACTAGCAGATTGTTGTCTCAAATCACATTTCTCACATGAATCGTAAACAGGTGTAGACTACCAGTGAAAAGCTTACTTAAGGGTCCTTTTTCAACAATTCAGAGTTAAAAATAAAATGGCTATATACAGGGAGTACCAGTACCAAGTCGATGTGCGTGTTTACGAGGTAAATTAACTAGCTATTTATATACAGTATAGGTAGGGATAAAGTGACTAGGCAACAGGATAGATTAGACAGTAACAGCAGCGTATGTGTGAAGGTGTGTGTGTGTGTGTGGCGTCAGTATGCATGTGTGTGCATGTTATGTGTGTGTGTTGGAGTGTCAGTGTAATTATGTATGGATAGACTCCAGTGTGTGTGCGCATAGAGTCAGTGCAGGAGAGTTAGTGCAAAGAAGGGTCAATGCAGGTAGTCCAGGTAGCCATTCGATTAGCTATTTAGTAGTCTTGTTTAGCAGTCATGGCATGCGTCGTAGAAGCTGTTCAGGGTCCTGTTGGTTACAGACTTGGTGCACTGATACCGCTTGCCATGCGGTAGAATGGCTGGAGTCTCACCATTTTTGGGGCCTTCCTCTGACAAAGCCTGGTATAGAGGTCCTGGATTGCAGGGAGCACGGCCCCAGTTATGTACCGCCCGTGCTCACCACTCTCTGTACCACCTTGCTGTTGGGTGCCTTGCAGTTGCCATACCAAGCGGTGATGCAGCCAGTCAAGATGCTCTCAATGGTGCGGCTTTAGAACTTTGAGGATCTGAGGGCCCATGACAAATCTTTTCAGCCTCCTGAGGGGGAAGAGGCACTATCGTGCCCTCCAATGAAACTATCTAATGCAGTTCCATGCCCTTGCCTTACAATTGAAAAATATTTACAAATAGCTTAGTCTTGGGTGTTTTCATTTTCCGCACGTTACTTCTAGCACACTCAGTAACTTTTGTATCGCTCCTCCTTTGTGATATCCATATCCTCATTTGACTCCAGATTTGAACACATTCATAGATTTAAGCTCAGCCCGATTTAAACAGCAGTCTTGTTTAAAAAAAACATTAAAAAAAAAAATGTAAACTGTCCCCCCCATAAAATGTAAATCACAGTGTAGTTATCGCTAAACCTATTCTTTGCTGTGTTATAGCCTAACTAAACAATCAGGCTGTAAAAGGCCTGGGGAAGTTGTGTAATATAAATAAAACCAGAGAAGAGGCGAACTTTAGGCTACTTTGGTAAATTTGCGAGACATGCAAGACAAGACATCAAGGGTATTACGGTATACTAAAATGGAAAAAAATGAAAATGGAAAAACAAGTTTGAAAAACGAACTATACTGAAACTATTATATTTGACTCTAAAATTACCTAAAATAAAAAAAACATGAATTATGTTCAGATGTTCATGCTACTGAATCTGGCAGGTAAATGCGGCCAGGAAATGGAGATGTTGCAAATAGGCCTAGCTTATGCATCATCAACAGTAGCTATCACTAGCTAACAGTGGAGGGGAAATTGCTAGGAAGGCAAAAAACACCACCTAATTTCTGATGAGATTTCAGGATGATTGTGCGAATGGTCTCATTTTTGTGCCACGTGGCCAAAACTCAGAGTACCACTAAGCAAACTATGTGCTTTGGTTGAAACTAAACACAAGTAGGCTATGCTACAGTTAACACCCTCCGCTCCAAAACGTGCTCACTGTATACACTCAGTGGACAGTTTATTAGGTACACCCCCCCGTTCACAAAAATAGTTCACTCCTACAAAGTGAGTCACATGGCCGTGGCTTGCTATATAAAGCAGGCAGACAGGCATCCAGTTCCTGTTTGATTTTACTTTAGAATGGGCAAAAAAAAATGACCTAAGCGACTTTGAGTGTGGTATGATATTCAGTGCCAGGCGCGCCTGTTCCAGTATCTCGGAAACAGCTGGCCTCCTGTGCTTTTCACGCACGACCGTGCCTAGAGTTTACCGAGAATGGTTCGACAAGGGGGAAAAAAACAAAAAAACATCCAGTCAGCGGCAGTCCCGTGGCCTGAAAAACTGTCTTCTCACTAACGTCTGTAACACTTTGGCCTAGAAGCTATTATACCCATCTAGGCCAAATTCAATGTTCCATCAAATAATACCAATTATACCTTAAGGCAGGGTTTCCCAAACTTGGTTCTCGGGACTCCAAGGGTGCACTTTCTGTTTCTTGCCCAAGCAAAACACAGCAGATTCAAAGAATCAACTAATCATCCAGATCTGATCATTTGAATCAGCTGTGTAGTGTTAAGGCAAAGACCAAAACATGCACCCCTTCGGTTCACGAGGACTGAGGTTTGGGAAACGCTGCCTTAAAAGGGATTAAAAAAAATCTAAATCAAAACAATCCTTAGTATGACCATTTTATAACAATTCCACGTTAGATTAGTAGAACCCTCAACCTCGGCTTAGACTCTAAGGATTAAACAGTGGTGTGCAAAGGCACATCGGTCCTCGTCACGGATGGGCTATTACAGCAGACGGCCACACCGGGTTCCACTCCTATCAGCTAAAAACAAGAAGAAGCAGCTCCAGTGGGCACACAATCACCAAATGGACAACTGAAGAATAGAAAAACATTGCCTGGTCCAACGAAACCCGGATCATGTCAGGATTTGGCGTAAGCCGCATGAGTCCATGGCCACATCCTACCTGGTGTCAACGGTACAAGCTGGTGGAGGTGATGTAAGGGTGTGGGGAATGTTTTTCTGGCACACATTAGGTCCCTTGATACCCGTTTCCATGCCCCTTCTTGTGGCAAAGGGGAGTACGACCGGGTACTAGATGTACCTAATAAAAAATATTTTTAAAAACTGTCCACTGAACATATAACTCAAAGCACTGTAATCTACTTCAAAACAAAGTACAACTCAAGAAGATCTAAATAGATATCCACATGAAACTGAGATCAAATGGTTGGTATGCAGACGATGCATGGACGTTTTCGCCAACAAAATTATTATTCACGATTGACAGTGAGAAATGTGAAGGGAGGGTGACCAAACATTTGTGCATTTTAAATCCATCTTTATAATTTAAACCCATCACATACATATACAGTACCAGTCAAAAATTTGGAAACACCTACTCATTCAAGGTTTTTTCTTTATTTTTTACTATTTTCTACATTGTAGAATAATAGTGAAGACATCAAAACTATGAAATAACACATTTGGAATCATCTGTCTGGACCACTCAAGGACTTGTTCTGAAGCCACTCCTCCGTCAGAGAACGTGCAGTGTGGTGCTAGGACAACAACCTCTCCCTCAATGTGAACAAGACAAAGGAGCTGATTGTGGACTACAGGAAAAGCTGGGACAAACAGGCCTCATTAACATCAACGGGGCTGTAGTGGAGAGGGTCGATAGTTTCTAGTTCCTTGGTGTCCACATCACCAACGAGCTATCATTTTCCAAACTAGAGGTCGACCGATTAATCGGAATGGCTGATTAATTAGGGCCAATTTCAAGTTTTCATAACAATCGGAAATCGGTATTTTTGGGCACCAATTTTTTGTTTGTTTTTATTAATATTTTTTTAAATACCTTTATTTAACTAGGCACGTCAGTTAAGAACACATTCTTATTTTCAATGACTGCCTAGGAACGGTGGGTTTAACTGCCTTGTTCAGGGGCAGAACGACAGATTTTCACCTTTGTCAGCTCGGGGGACCAATCTTGCAACCTTACAGTTAACTTATCCAACGCAATAACGACCTGCCTCTCTCTCATGCACTCCACAAGGAGACTGCCTGTTACGCGAATGCAGTAAACCAAGGTAAGTTGCTAGCTAGCATTAAACGTATCTTATAAAAAACAATCAATCATAATCACTAGTTAACTACACATGGTTGATGATATTACTAGATATTATCTAGCGTGTCCTGCGTTGCATATAATCTGACTGAGCATACAAGTATCTAAGTATCTGACTGAGCGGTGGTAGGCAGAAGCAGGCGCGTAAACATTCATTCAAACAGCACTTTCATGCGTTTTGCCAGCAGCTCTTCGTTGTGCGTCAAGCATTGCGCTGTTTATGATTTCAAGCCTATCAACTCCTGAGATGAGGCTGGTGTAACCGAAGTGAAATGGCTAGCTAGTTAGCGCGCACTAATAGCGTTTCAAACGTTACTCGCTATGAGCCTTGCAGTGGTTGTTTCCCTTGCTCTGCATGGGTAACGCTGCTTCGATGGTGGTTGTTGTCGTTGTGTTGCTGGTTCGAGCGAGGAGAGGGACGGAAGCTATACTGTTACACTGGCAATACTAAAGTGTCTATAAGATCCAATAGTCAAAGGTCAATGAAATACAAATGGTATAGAGGGAAATAGTCCTATAATTCCTATAATAACTACAACCTAAAACTTTTTACCTGGGAATATTGAAGACTCATGTTAAAAGTAACCACCAGCTTTAATATGTTCTCATGTTCTGAGCAAGGAACTGAAACGTTAGCTTTCTTACATAGCACATATTGCACTTTTACTTTCTTCTCCAACGTTTTGTTTTTGCATTATTTAAACCAAATTGAACATGTTTCATTATTTACTTGAGGCTAAATTGATTTTATTGATGTATTATATTAAGTTAGAATAACTGTTCATTCAGTATTGTTGTAATTGTCATTATTACAAATATACAAATATATTTTTTTTTACGAAAATCGTTCGATTAAATCGGTATCGGTCGACCTCTATTCCAAACACCCCAAGACAGTCGTGAAGAGGGCACGACGACACCTTTTCCCCCTCAGGAGACTGAAAAGATTTGGCATGTGTCCCCAGATCCTCAAAAAGTTCTATAGCTGCACCATCGAGAGCATCCTGACCAGTTGCAACACCGCCTGGTAAGGCAACTGCTCGGCATCTGACAATAGGGCGCTACAGAGGGTAGTGCGTACGGCCCAGCACATCACCGGGGCCAAGCTTCCTCAATCCAGGACCTACAGTTTACATACACCTTAGCCAAATACATTTAAACTGTTTTTCACAATCCCTGACATTTAATCCTAGTAAAAATTCCTCGTCTTCGGTCAGATAAAATAAAGTTGTGATTCTAAGAATGTGAAATGTCAGAATAATAGTCGAGTGATTTATTTCAGCCTTTATTTCTTTCATCACATTCCCAGTGGGTCAGAAGTTTACACATACTAATTGAGTGTTTGGTAGCATTGCCTTTAAATTGTTTAATTTGGGTCAAACGTTTTAGGTAGCCTTCCACAAGCTTCCCACAATAAGATGGGTGAATTTTGGCCCATTCCTCCTGACAGAGCTGGTGTAACTCAGTTGGGTTTGTAGGCCTCCGTGCTCGCACACACTTTTTCAGTTCTGCCAACAAATCTTCTATAGGATTGAGGTCTGGGCTTTGTGATGGCCACTCCAATACCTTGACTTTGTTGTCCTTAAGCCATTTTGCTACAACTTTGGAAGAATGCTTGGGGTCATTGTCCATTTGGAAGACCCATTTGTGACCAAGCTTTAACTTCCTGACTGATGTCTTGAGATGCTGCTTCAATATATCCACATATTTTCATTCCTTATGATGCCATCTATTTTGTGAAGTGCACCAGTCCCTCCTGCAGCAAAGCACCCCACAACATGATGCTGCCACCCTCGTGCTTCACGGTTGGGATGGTGTACTTTGGCTTGCAAGCCTCCCCCTTTTTCCTCCAAACATAACGATGGTTATTATGGCCAAACAGTTCTATTTTTGTTTCATCAGACCAGAGGACATTTATCCAAAAATAACTATCTTCATCCCCATGTGCAGTCGCAAACCGTAGTCTGGCTTTTTTTATGGCGGTCTTGGAGCAGTGGCTTCTTCCTTGCTGAGAGGTCTTTCAGGTTATGTCGATATAGGACTCGTTTTACTGTGGATATAGATACTTTTGTAACTGTTTCCTTCAGCATCTTCACAAGGTCCTTTGCTGTTGTTCTGGGATTGATTTGCACTTTTCGCACCAAAGTGCATTCATCTCTAGGAGACAGAACGAATCTCCCTCCTGACCAGTATGACAGCTGTGTCTTCCCAATGGTGTTTACACTTGCGTACTATTGTGTGTACCGATGAACGCGGTACCTTCAGGCGTTTGGAAATTGTTCCCAAGGATGAACAAGATTTGTGGAGGTCTACAAAATAAATTCTGGGGTCTTGGTTGATTTCTTTTGATTTTCCCACGATGTCAAGCAAAGAGGCACTGAGATTCAAGGTAGGCCTTGAAATACATCCACAGGTACACCTCTAATTGACTCAAATTATGTAAATTAGCCAACCAGAAGCTCCTAAAGCCATATCCTTTTCTGGTATTTTCCAAGCTGTTTAAAGGCACAGTCAACTTAGTGTATGTAAACTTCTGACACAACGGAATTATGATACAGTGAATTATAAGTGAAATAATCTGTCTGTAAACAATTGTTGGAAAAATTACTTGTGTCATGCACAAAGTGGATGTCCTAACCGACTTGCCAAAACTATAGTTTGTTAACAAGAAATTTGTGGAATGGCTGAAAAATGAGTTTTAATGACTCCAACCTAAGTGTATGTAAACTTCCGACTTCAGCTGTATATAATAGGCGGTGTCAGAGGAAAGCCCATAAAATTGTCAGAGACTCCAGTCACCCAAGTCGAAATGTTCTCTCTGCTACAGCACGGCAAGCGGTACCAGAGAGCCAAGTCTAGGACCAAAAGGCTCCTTAATAGCTTCTACCCCAAATCCGTAAGACTGCTGAACAATTAAATCAAATGGCCACCAGACTATTACATTGACCTCCCCCCTCCATTTGTTTTGTACACTGCTGCCACTCGCTATTATCTATGCATAGTCACGTCACCCCTACCTACATGTACAAATTACCTCAAACTTGTACTCCCGCACACTGACTCGGTACCGGTACCCCCTGTATATGGCCTCGTTATTGTTATGTTAGTGTTCATTTAGTTTATTTAGTAAATATTTTCTTAACTCTTCTTGAAATGCACTGTTGGTTAAGGGCTTGTAAGTAAGCATAAGGGTAAGGTCTACACTTGTTGTATCCAGAGCATGTGACAAATAAAGTTTGGTTTGATTTGACCATAAAGTCCTGATTGGTGGAGTGCTGCAGAGATGGTTGTCCTTCTGGAAGGTTCTCCCATCTCCACAGAGGAACTCTGACAGAGTGACCATCGGGTTCTTGGTCACCTCCTTAACCAAGGCACTTCTCCCCCGATTGCTCAGTTTGGCCAGGCGGCCAGCTCTAGGAAGAGTCTTGGTGGTTCCAAACTTCTTCCATTTAAGAATAAGGGACCTTCTTGGGGACCTTCAATGCTGCAGAAATGTTCTGGTACTCTTCCCCAGGTCTGTGCCTCGACACAATCCTGTCTGAGCTCTACGGACAATTTATTCGACCTCATGGCTTGGTGTTTGATCTGACATGCACTGGCAACTTATATAGACAGGTGTGTGCGCACCTTTCCAAATCATGTCCAATCAATTGAATTTAACACAGGTGGACTCCAATCAACTTGTAATAACATCTCAAGAATGATCATTGGAAACAGGATGCACCGATGCTCAATTTTGAGTCTCATAGCAAAGGGTCTGAAACCTTATTTACATAAGTAATGTTTATTTGTAATACATTTGCAAAAATGTCTAAAAACCTGTTTTCACTTTGACATTATGGGGTATTGTGTGTAGATTGCTGAGGAAAATGTTTTATTCAATCCATTTTAGATTAAGGCTGTAACGTAACAAAATATGGAAAAAGTCAAGGGGTCTGAATACTTTCCGAAGGCACAGTACATACTAGAGGTCGACCTATTAATCGGAATGGCCGATTAATTAGGGCCGATTTCAAGTTTTCATAACAATCGGAAATCTGTATTTATGGGTGCCGATTTCCGATTATTATTTTTTATTTTTCATACCTTTTATTTAACTAGGCAAGTCAGCTGAGAACACATTCTTATTTTCAATGACTGCCTAGGAAATGTGGGTTAACTGCCTTGTTCAGGGGCAGAACGACATATTTTCACCTTGTCAGCTCAGGGGTTCCAATCTTCCAACCGCACAGTTAACTAGTCCAACGCTCTAACCATTGCACTCCACGAGTAGCCTGCCTGTTACGTGAATTCAGGAAAAGCCAAGGTAAATTGCTAGCTAGCATTAAACTTATCTTATAAAAAACAATCAATCATAATCACTAGTTATAACTACTAATCCAGTTTAGCAGGCAATATTAACCAGGTGAAATTGTGTCATTTCTCTTGCGTTCATTGCATGCAGAGTCAGGGTATATGCAACAGTTTGGGCTGCCTGGCTCATTGCGAACTAATTTGCCAAAATGTTACGTAATTATGATATAACATTGAAGGTTGTGCCATGTAACAAGAATATTTAGACTTAGGGATGCCACCCGTTAGATAAAATACAGAACGGTTCCGTATTTCACTGAAATAATAAACGTTTTGTTTTCGAAATGATAGTTTCCGGATTCGATCATATTAATGACCAAAGGCTCGTATTTCTGTGTTATGTTATAATTAAGTCTGATTTGATAGAGCAGTATGACTGAGCAGCAGCAGGCCCGTAATCATTCATTCGAACAGCACTTTCGTGCATTTTGCCAGCAGCTCTTCGCAAGTACAGCGCTGTTTATGACTTCAAGCCTATCAGCCTAATGGCTGGTGTAACCAATGTGAAATGGCTAGCTAGTTAGCTGGGTGTGCGCTAATACTGTTTCAAACGTCACTCGCTTTTAGATTTGGAGTAGTTATTCCCCTTGCACTGCAAGGGCCGCGGCTTTTGTGGAGCGATGGGTAACGATGCTTCGAGTGTGGCTGTTGTCGATGTGTTCCTGGTTCGAGCCCAGGTAGGGGCGAGGAGGGGGACGGAAGCTATACTGTTACACTGACAATACTATAGTGCCTATAAGAACATCCAATAGTCAAAGGCGTATGAAATACAAATGGTATAGAGAGAAATAGTCCTATAAATACTATATTAACTACAACCTAAAACCTCTTACCTTGGAATATTGAAGTCTCATGTTAAAAGGAACCACCAACTTTCATATGTTCTCATGCTCTGAGCAAGGAACTTAAACGTTAGCTTTTTTACATGGCACATATTACTTTCTTCTCCAACACTTTGTTTCTGCATTATTTAAACCAAATTGAACATGTTTCATTATTTATTTGAGGCGAAATTTATTTTATTGATGTTTTATATTAAGTTAAAATAAGTGTTAATTCAGTATTGTTGTAATTGTCATTATTATACATTTTAAAAACCTGATTAATCGGTCGACCTCTAGTACATACACACACAACATGGCCATGACACCCCTATAAATGAGTAGATACGGCTATTTCAGCCACACCTTTTGCTGACACATCTATAAAATCGAGCAAGCATCCATGCAATCTCCATAGACAAACATTGGCAGTTGAATGACCTTACTGAAGAGCTCAGTGACTCAACGTGGCACCGTCATAAAATGCCATCTTTCCAACAAGTCAGTTCGTCAAATTTTTGCCCTGGTAGAACTGCTGTTTTTGTTTAGTTCAAACGTCTAGTAGCAACAACGGCTCAGCCGCGAAGTGGTAGGCCACACAAGCTCACAGAATAGGAGCACCAAATGCTGAAGCGCGTAGTGTGTAAAAAAAACGTCTGTCCTCGGCTGCAACACTCACTACAGAGTAACAAACTGCCTCCAGAAGCAACATCAGCACATTAACTTGGTTTACATGGCACACAAACCTAAGATCCCCATGCGCAATGCCGAGTGTCAGCTGCAGTGGTATGAAGCTCGCCGATATTGGACTCTGAAGCACTGGAAAAGCATTATCTGAAGTGTTGAATAACTCCTCACCATCTGGCAGTCCGACGGACAAATCTGGGTTTAGCAGATCAAATAAAATGTTATTTGTTACATGCGCCGAATACAAAGGGTGTAGACCATACAGTGAAATAAATAGTTATTAGTGAAATGAAGCCCTAAAATAAAAATAACAAAGAATTAAACGAGCAGCAGTAAAATAACAATAGCAAGGCTATATACAGGGGGTACAGAGTCAATGTGAGGGGGCACCGGTTAGTTGAGGTAATATGTTCATGTAGGTAGAGTTATTAAAGTGACTACGCATGGTTAATAAACAGAGTAGCATAAGCTAAAAAAAAGGGGGGGGGGGGGGCAATGCAAATAGTCTGGGAAGCCATTTGATTAGATGTTCAGGAGTCTTATGGCTTGGGGGTAGAAGCTTGGACCTAGACTTGAAGCTCCGGTACCACTTGCCGTACGGTAGCAGATTGTTCTATGACTGGAGTCTGTCTTTCTCTTGATGGTGCAGCTGTAAAACCTTTTGAGGATCTGAGGACCCATGCCAAATCTTTTCTCCTGAAGGGGAATAGGTTTTGTCGTGCCCTCTTCACGACTGTCTTGGTGTGCTTGGACCATGATAGTTTGTTAGTGTTGTGGACACCAAGGAACATGAATCTCTAAACCTGCTCCACTACAGCCCCATTGATGAGAATGGAGGTGTGCTCAGTCCTCCTTTTCCTGTAGTCCACAATCATCTTTGTCTTGATCATATTGAGGGAGAGGTTGTTGTCCTGGCACCATACGTCCAGCTCTCTGACCTCCTCCCTATAGGCTGCCTCGTCGTTGTCGGTGATCAGGCCTACCACTGGTGTGTCATCAGCAAACTTAATGATGGTGTTGGAGTCATGCCTGGCCATGCAGTTATGAGTGAACAGGGAGTACAGGAGGGGACTGAGCAAGCACCCCGGAGGGGCACCCATGTTGAGGATCAGCGTGGCAGATATGTTGTTACCTACCCTCACCACCTGAGGGCGGCCCATCAAGAAGTCCAGGATCCCATGGAAAAATTCAGGAAATTTATGTTAAATTAGAAGGTGGTGAAATGCAATTTTTTCCAGGTGGAATTGAGGTACAGTAATCATAGAACAGGTGCAATGCTTAACCACCTGAAAGGGACACATCGTTAGAACCAAACCTTTGCTGGCAGCAGTGCATCTACATTGTGAATTCACATGGAATTCTATGAATTTCGTATTTTAACGGGAAACCGATATATAAAAAAAACATTTATGTTTAAACATTTTTGTTTAAACAAATTGTTTTTCAATTTGTCACATCCCTAATTTATCACTTTACTGGATTACAAGGACATAGTCGAGTAGATGAATGGCTAAGGGCAAAATGCAAGGAACGGTCCCTCTGGTTCAGACAAAACTAGCAGTCCTGTGCAGTCTTGCTGCCATGGCTTTTGATCATTCAATCCTAACTGGCTGGCTGTTGCCGTGCATATTTCCTATTCCTCAACTCCTATATCAAAGTCTCATCTAAATGAGAAACAATAGGATGTCAAATCATGTCCTACACAGCAAAACAAGAAGACTCGAGATAAACTAAAGACTCCTCAGTTTGTTTAGCATATAAATGAGTAACCCCAAGTACAGAGGACGCATTCATTAGGCACCAAACGGAAGAATAACGGACTGAAATAGGGAGGGACTGCCTGAACCTTGTCGAATAAGAAACATTTACATTTTACGTTACAAAATGTTTTGCTACAGTGTGCCCTAATGAATAGGCCTATAACTTTGCTCAGTTGGAACAGTGGGGCTTTAACCAGTGCCATGACAGCCAGCGCATTTCAAATAACTGGGTCATATTCATTAGGAACCAAAATGGAAGACTGATGTAAACAGGGAAGGACTACTTGGACTCCAATAAGAAACACTTTCCATTGCATGACCTAATGAATGCGACCCTGGTCCTGGATCTCAGTTAAAAAAGAACCAGCAGCACATCCAGCTGACAGGATACGGACAAGGTAGGCAAATTATCGCTCCATTACACATTATAGCAAGACAAAGGACGCCAGACCGTGACAAGGCTGAGAAAATAAACAATGTGTGACCACACTGAGATCTTCTGATAGTAAGAAGCTGTAGAATGGCCAAATTACTGGTCAATTAATTTTGTTAATCAACAGATCTCTGGACACGCTTCAACTTGCTGGTGATGCACAGCTCTCATTTAACCTAATGATGTGTAACCTGCCAATATAAGACTGACATGTACATTACGAACCGGATAACATTTAGAGCATGGATGAAGTTAACCACAGTCATTTAGGCTATGTAGCTGAAATAGTGGTCCATGAACAATGCATGCATAGTTCAGGCTACCTTATGCATCCAAATTAGCTAGTGCTACTAAACTAGAATGTGTGGACTTGTTTGGTCTGTTTGCTTGAGTATGTCAGCAAGATAAGCACAGCAGAAGAGAATTGGACTTGGGCAAAGAATAAGCCTGAGGGGAACACTGAATGTTTGTAAAAGGAAGTGTGAGCTGAGGAACTTATTTGAAGTAAGAGGTTATACGTTACTATCATATGTCAATATGGATTTATAGACTTATCAAAGTCATTTGAGCTGAGGTTGCATGTGATGCATATAGCAATGGCAATGCCAGCCAACATTCATGATACCATGCCTGTCTGAAAACGTTACTAGCCGTCAAACCATTGGTGTCCTCAACTCCTCGCCTTACATAATTCTCAAACCTAATTGGAGGAGGTGGTCTGGGGTAAGGATCTTGGATCCTTCTCCTGCAATGTGCTTTGAGGGAGAGGTGAGCAGTTGGAGGGTACACTATATGGGGTGCCATTAGGGACAGACAATTGAGTTTCTGCCTAAATAGATGCACAGATGTTGCATGCATCAACTACTGGTTGCGTGCCATGTCAGACTGTGCAGGCGGGCAGCAGATTGCTATAAGATATGGGGCACAGATGTTGCTGACACCTGCCAGATCTTACAGCACCTGGATAGGTATTTTACGTATCAGCTAACCACGTTGTATTAATTTGGTGCCCGACTGCACAGTCAACGATGTGGCACGCAACCATTGGTTGATGCATGCAATGTCTGAGCAGGGGATGCGACCATGATGTGGTAAGCTGACAGTATGCCTGGATAGGTATTTTATGTAAAATCTGGAATGCATCTGCATCATCTAAACACGAGAACAACCTAAATCACATGATTAGGGCCATGATTTTAGTGCAGAAGCCAGCATTTCCAGCACTATCCACTAGTGTTGCTGCTGGTAGAAAATCCTAGGAAATGTTCTGTAATTGACACAAGCTGTCTCCAATCAATCAATTACTGTCTGGTTGTGCCTGTGTTTGCATTGCTCTGCAAATCTTAAAATTGCACAAAACCTATTACTTGGCAGGGAATACTATTTGTAGATCAGTGATTCTGCACCTCACTTTGCTCAAGCTGATCCTCTCCAACGGACTTGTTGAAGTTGTAGCTAAAAATTTGTCAAATAGACCTGGCTACGTCAGACTGCATTAGTTAATGAATCACTGACTCATTACTGACTTTATGCCTTTCGTTCAAAACAGCAGAGCTCTCTACTACGCACTTTGCATTGACATTTTATGGCCCTGACATTGAGATGGGCCTTGACAAGTTATCTGACTGCATCAACTTTTCAGTAACACAATGTCAGTCATGATTCATATTGTTGGCACAGGTCCATTTCTGGCCTTTATAGGCTTCACCACCCAGGTAACAAGCCAGTCTGTCCCAATCTAAAAACACTGGCCCCATTTCCATTCCTTCCTGCTTGGCATTGCTAATCTAGCATAGTATGATTGGTGAACGCAATGAGATTTGACTTATCCACTCATTTTACACATCGGTGATTATCACCAGGAAACAAGGAGGCATTTTGAAGCTACTGGAATGAGGCTGTTGTGTCTCATGAACACAATGGGGTTCCGAGTTACCAACATGATCGTAGACATCAAGAGGGGAGTTCAGGAGTGATCCCCTGCTCACATTAGCCAGGAAACCCCACGTTGGACTGCATTGGATTCAACGTTAGGCAGAATAGACCACCTGACATTTCAGCCTGTTTTAGTGGGATGGAGCTTTGGCCTACCTGGCGACATGACCAGGTGTTAAATGAGTTAATAGTCCAACAAGAGAGTTTCAAACCTCTACCAATAACAGCTAGTTTTCACTTATTACAGCTACTCTTCAATGAACAGATCACCTGAAGCATGCATCTTATGCATGCATTTTCATCTTGCATGCTCCAATTGATAGAAATATGAACGCACAACCAGTTCTTTGAAAAGTTAACATAATTATACATTCCTGAGGATCGATTGTCTCACAAGGACAACAGGTCAAGTTAGTTTAAATATAATTGTATTCATCGTTCTGGCTTGTAGAACTCATGAAATGAAACTTTCCTGATCCAAACGCTTATTTATGCCCGACGTTCAATATCGGGTTTTCAGGCTCATGTCTGCTTAGCCTCTTTAGAATCCGAGAGGTAAATACTTACACATCTCTAACATGTAGGCTCAGCATTCCCAAGCAGTCCCATTACAAGTCAGAATGTTAAACTTCATTTCAACTTACTTTAACTGTTGTCCGCCAATTTGTCCCTATGTCAGAGGTATTCTGATACAAAATAGCCACAGGAATATTTTATCAACCCGACCTTCAGTACGCTGGTCTGTATTTCGGGTTTTTAAATTTTCAATACTGATGCAATTCGCACCTGGCCAACACTTGCACAATATGGCCAAGCCTAACCGAACCGCACACACTTCCAACTGATTGCGAGGAAACGCGCTTCGGTCAACTACATTCGGCTATTGTTTACATATTGTGCATCAGGTGCAATGTGTCAAAAAGTCAGATAAACACTTTCCTGTGGATACCCTACCTCCACCTCATACCACCAAAAGGACCAACAGCATGTACAACCGGTAAAGTGTAAATATCATTTTATTCAACATTCTGCCTTGTAGAGACGACTGTGTCATTTTTACAAAGACTTCTTTCAGACGGATATCCATGGAGTAACTATGGTAACAGTGATGGTTAGGCAAATGCCTGCTATGCTTTTGGTGTGGCTGTTTAAAAGAACAGACAGAGAAAGTAGAGAGAGAATGTGAGGGAGAGGTGGGTAGGGCAGACTCATTCCACAGAACAAGTGCATTCACACCTGCCTGTTCTGGGGTCTAGATGGCAGAGCATAGAAATGATCTAAAGCGCTGGAGCCATTTCAACTAAGCACTATAGTGTTTACAAGAGGAAACTCTAGTCTTTGTGATGCATTGTAAGTTTAGGATAATATCAAAGCTGATGACCATTAGTCAATTATCTTCCGAGAGTCAATATTTGTAGAAAATCTCTGATGGTCCTTGGAATTAGCTGTTATTACTGATAGTAAACTTTCAATGGCTTAAAAAAAAAGTACAATAGTACACCATTTCACCAAGTCAGTATTAGGCCTGCTCTGGTTCAGCAACCAGTACTCCCACACTCAGAGTAGGCTAGTCAATGATCTTCTGTACTCACAGAATGCCATACATTTACTTTAAACTAGAGTGCACCTGTAGGCATACCTGATTTGACCCGTCACTGTTTGGTAAAACACATGAAAGTTCCTCTCAATTCTCTGTACATTTGGAAATGTGTTCATTGCCCCAAAGTCAAAAATGTGATGAACAAAACAAATAGGAAAAGTTCTTAAAGTTTTCTATCATGCGTGCAGATTAAAGCATCGGCCACAAGAGTACATTCAACAACCTAACCATTATTCAAGTTGCATTGGGGACACCCTGGTGAACATATACAAAGACACTACATTACAGGTCAAGGAAGACATGTTGATCAAACAGCTGTGAGCAATCAAGTGAAATTCCTCAGCTGTCTCACAGTGCGTGCTGCTCTGCCAAGACCTTCCGTGAAAAAGCTTAATACTATTTTGAGTACGTAATGGATCACAACGCGATATTTTCCTAGGAAACCATTTGGCGTCCAAAGAGTAATAATGTGTCTGAAAGCATGTGTGACTGGACATTGCACACGCATTGGCTACACTGGAGCGGTACAGGCCTACTTACATGCAGTTTACTTCATAATGCTTTGCATTCCTGTTATATTTGCATAAAATGTGTGAGGCTCATAGGCGGCATTTCCTCCTTGATGGAATCGCTTGTGTTAGTTAGGCCTTTCCTTCAACTTCCGACTTTTGAACCTCACACCGCCATGTGTTACCAACATTGACTCATTTCATGTATTGGCCAACAAACGAACTTGTAGGCCTACGTGCCATGGTTGTCACATTTTAATAAAACATGGTTAATATTTAATTAGAGGAACATACCCCAATGTACTGATGAAGCCATTGACAGTGCCTTCCGCGTAAAGCGACACAATGTCTCCAATATGAAGAAAACTAGATCTGTTGTCTGACATTTTCGCTTAATTCTGTCCAAAAGTTGGCTTTCCAGGTAAGTAGTACATGCAGTAAGTAGTCTTGCTCTGATGAAGTGGTCTGCTGACACGTTACAGTGTACCTTGGCAACAAACATGCGTTTCACTCGTCAAATTGAAAAAACTAACGCCCCAAAACGAGACATGTTTTGCTGTTTTCTCCAGTCCAAATTAGAAAAGGACGACAATGCAAAAACTTTGAGTTAGTGTAACAAAAAAAACTAGTTTTAGTTCATGAATCCAACTTCTTCCCGTGTGACAGGCGGCATAATGTTCTTCTTTTCGTATCAACTTTGGGGGAGGAGACTGGTTTTGTCAGAGCTGCAGATAGAGAGCAGCCTGCCTATCCCGTCAAAAGGGTTACCACAGTCACAAAGTCAAATTGGCTACATCTTAAACATTTATGAAAACTTTATGTTAGGGTTGGGTATAAGATTAGTATTGTGGTTAGGTTTAAATGCACATTTTAACAAGATAAATTGTAGAAACGGGGTTTATGACTTTGTGGCTGTCGTACCTAGTGACGACCCGTCTAAATTAGCTTAGGATAAGGTGTCTTGAGGTGAAACGCCCTCTGCCTGTAATTTTCACATAAACCACTGGCACTACTCTTTTTGAACTCAACAAAACATTTATTAATCTGTCTCATCTCAAATGTTTAAATCCCTACAACAAAACGATTGAGGGAAATGTATGTAATATTTTCTATTTAGAAAGTGTTGTGTGTTAAAAAATATATATATAACCGTTTGTCACCATTACTGTGCAATTAATGTATTGTTTCGTGTTGTGGCTTTGCTGGCATGCATCCCATTTTGTTTTTGTTTTTTGCTCTACCAAGATTTACATGCAAAAATCGCCATATATATATATATATATATATATATATATATATATATATATACACACACATACATACATGTATACACAGTTGAAGTCGGAAGTTTACATATACCTTAGCCAAATACATGTAAACTCAGTTTTCACAATTCCTGACAATTAATTCTAGTAAGAATTCCCTGTCTTCGGTCAGTTAGGATCACCACTTTATTTTAAGAATGTGAAATGTCAGAATAATAGTAGAGAGTGATTTATTTCAGCATTCCTTTCTTTCAACACATTCCCAGTGGGTCAGGAGTTTATATTCACTCAATTAGTATTTGGTAGCATTGCCTTGAAATTGTTTAACTTGGGTCAAACGTGTTGGGTAGCCTTCCACAAGGTATCCACAATAAGTTGGGTGAATTTCAGCCCATTCCTCCTGACAGAGCTGGTGTAACTGAGTCAGGTTTCTAGGCCTCCTTGCTCGCACTTGCTTTTTCAGTTCTGCCCACAAACATTTTATAGGATTGAGGTCAGGGCTTTGTGATGGCCACCCCAATACCTTGACTTTGTTGTCCTTAAGCCATTTTGCCACAACTTGGGAAGTATGCTTGGGGTCATAGGACATTTCTCCAAAAAGTACTATCTTTGTCCCCATGTGCAGTCGCAAACCGCAGTCTTGGCTTTTTAATGGTGGTTTTGGAGCAGTGGCTTCTTCCTTGCTGAGCGGCCTTTCAGGTTATGTCGATATAGGACCCATTTTATTGTGGATATAGATACTTTTGTACATTTTTTGTACCTGTTTCCTCCAGCATCTTCACAAGGTCCTTTGCTGTTGTTCTGGGATTGATTTGCACTTTTCGCACCAAAGTACGTTCATCTCTAGGAGACAGAATGCGTCTCCTTCCTGAGCGGTATGACGGCTGCGTGATCCCATGGTGTTTATACTTGCGTAGTATTGTTTGTACAGGTGAATGTGGTACCTTCAGGCATTTAGAAATTGCTCCCGAGGATGAACCAGACTTGTGAAGGTCTACAGTTTTTTTTCTGAGGTCTTGGCTGATTTCTTTTGATTTTGCCATGATGTCAAGCAAAGAGGCCCTGAGTTTGAAGGTAGGCCTTGAAATACATCCACAGGTACACCTCAAATTGACTCAAATTATGTCAATTAGCCTATCAGAAGCTTCTAAAGCCATAACATAATTTTCTGGAATTTTCCAAGCTGATTAAAGGCACTGTCAACTTAGTGTATATAAACTTGTGACCCAATGGAATTGTGATACAGTGAATTATAAGTGAAATAATCTGTCTGTAAACAATTGTTGGAAAAATTACTTGTGTCATGCACAAAGAAGATGTCCTAACCAACTTGCCAAAACTATAGTTTGTTAACAAGAAATTTGTGGAGTGGTTGAAAAATGACTCCAACCTAAGTGTATGTAAACTTCCGACTTCAACTGTACATACATACACATAACCGTTCAAAAGTTTGGGGTCACTTAGAAATGTCCTTGTTTTTGAAAGAAATTGTCATTTTTTTTGTCCATTAAAATAACATCTAATTGATCAGAAATACAGTGTAGACATTGTTAATACTGTAAATGACTATTGTAGCTGGAAACCGCAGACACTTTTATGGAATTCCTACAAAGGCGTACAGAAGCCCATTATCAGCAACCATCATTCCTGTGTTCCAATGGCACGTTGTGTTAGCTAATCTAAGATTATCATTTTAAAAGGCTAATTGATCATTAGAAAACCCTTTTGCAATTATGTTAGCACAGCTAAAAACTGTTGTGCTGATTAAAGAAGCAAAAGGAAACCAATAAAAAGAAGAGACATGCTTGGGCCAAGAAACATGAGCAATGGACATTAGACCGGTGGAAATCTGTCCCTTGGTCTGATGAGTCCAAATTAGATTTTTGGTTCCAACAGCCGTGTTTTTGAGACGCAGAGTAGGTGAACGGATATTCTCTGCATGTGTGGTTCCCTCCATGAAGCATGGAGGAGGTGGTTTGATGGTGTGGAGATGCTTTGCTGGTGACACGGTCTGTGATTTATTTAGAATTCAAGGCACACTTAAACAGCATGGCTACTACAGCATTCTGCAGCGATAGGCCATCCTATCTGGTTTGGGCTTAGTTGGACTATCATTTGTTTTTCAACAGGACAATGACCCAACACACCTCCAGGCTGTGTAAGGGCTATATGACCAAGGAGAGTGATGGAGTGCTGCATCAGATGACCTGGCCTCCACAATCACCCGAGCTCAACCCAATTGAGATGGGTTGGGTTGAGTTGGACCGCAGTGATGGAAAAGCAGCCAACAAGCACTCAGCATATGTGGGAACTCCTTCAAAAAGGTTGGAAAAGCATTCCTCATGAAGCTGGTGGAGAGAATGCCAAGTGTGCAAAGCTTTGTAACGCCATGTATTTGCTCTTTGTGTTTACGGCTAAGACCCCTCATGTTCCCCAATTATGAGCTGATGACCACTCCACTACCAGTGTCAACACTCTCCTGACATGAACTGATGCCATGTCCCATCATCCACTAGAGCATTTAATATTTCCTCTCTATGCACTATGCTTAGCCCTATGCATTTTTAATGACTTAAATTCACACAATCACATTATTACACATTAATTCAACTTCACACCCTGCTTGGACTGTCATTCATAGCCCTTTTGTCTAACTGTGTACTGTTTTGTATTCCCAGACAAATATTTTCCTGCCCTCGCGGAAGAGTTGAGCTCTTCTCCAACACCCTCTATCCATGATGAGCCCGTCATGTACTGAAGTCAAGCCACTGAAGACATCAACCCGTCCTGTCATGTCCTGAAGCCAAGCCTCTGAACACATCAAGTCTAGCAGCACTCGGACTGGTCAGACACCAAACGATATCCTGTACCTGGCAGCAGCTTCCATGGTCAACTTGGACAGCCTGATCCCCCAGCATCTGTCCATACAGTACCGCCTGCTGGCTTGTGAAAAATAAAGACCCATTGTACCTTGTTTTCTGTGTTTCTATGAACATGATACTCATTATGTGAACAACCTGTTCATTACTGTTTGGTTAAATGAGGATTCAACAGACACTATAAATTATTACCTTTACAACTATAGTTTATTTGAGATGTAATACATTCACTATACTTCCTTATACAGTCCTCTCAGATGCAGTTTTGTGAAGAACCATAATCTTACCTGTATACACAAAATATTAGGAACACCTGCTCTTTCCATTACATAGACTGACCAGATGAAAGTTTATGATCCCTTATTGATGTCACCTGTTAAATCCACTTCAGTGTAGATGAAGAGAAGACAGGTTATAGAAGGATTTTTACACCTTGAGACATGGATTGTGTATGTGTGCCATTCAAAGGGTGAATTGGCAAGACAAAATATTTAAATGCATTTAAATGGGGTATGGTAGTAGGTGCCAGGCGCACTGGTTTGAGTGTGTCAAGAACTGCAACGCTGCTGGGTTTTTCACACAACAGTTTCTCGTGTGTATCAAGAATTGTCCACCACCCAAAGGACATCCAGCCAACTTGACAATTGTGGGAAGCATTGGAGTCAACATGGGCCAGCATCCCTATGGAACATTTGACACCTGACGAATTGAGGCTGTTCTGAGGGCAAAAGGGGGTGCAACTCAATATTAGGAAGGTTTTCTTAATGTTTTGTACACTCTGTATGTTCATGACATGTTGTAATGCATACCCATTGACACAGAATGTCACAAGACCAGGGTGATCTACCATGCAAGGGCATGGTTCTTCTGGAGGCACCTGCGGACATCTGATAAACATTCCAGGCAATATCGTCCTATAACACTGCTGTCCACCAAATGCTCAAGTCTAATCACATATAGTTTGCTATGGAAAGCATATTCAGATTAAATCATATCTAGCCAATATGCTAGTTAGGTCGCAATAATGTTTGATCTAGAATAGCTTATTTGTTGAGTATAATGCCAAATCTAACAAGCTAATAGGCATGCTTTCACAATTATAGCATCGCAACAAATTGTCATAAAGGATTTGGGATATTTTTTGTATTTTGTTGTCCGGTTGAACTTTCAGTCGATGTGAAATGTAGCATGCACTGGGATCAAGCAAAACTAGTTAGCTAGCTAGTTAGTTAGCTATAGCCACATTAATGTTACGGGTTGCAACGATTTCCAAATAGACTTACTGCATACCTCTTGGGATTTGCACTGGCTCATCATCATCTTCCTCATTAATTTCAGTGTCAGACTGACTCATACATGTAAGGCTGGCTGTATACTACCTTGCACCATTGCTGGGCTAATGTTACAGTAGCTTTTCTGATTAAGTGGTGAGTTTGTTTTGGTTTGTATCAGCCAATCATAACTAAAAATCATTCATATTTATCATGTTATCCCCATGGCTAGTGTTTTTCCAGGAGAGATTCTGGCTTCAGTACAAGCTGTTTTTAAAATACCTATTGATCAGTATGATTGAAGAAAATGACATGTAACAGCTTGATGATACTTCGAAATAATTTATCGAAATCAAGTGGATCTAAAACAGCTGGCGTGAACCTTTAATGAAATAGTACAATTTAAGGTGAGCACGTTTGGGGCAAAATGCCACAATAAGTAACTTTATTGGGAACACAATACATTTTTAGAAACTTTAGGATCATTTGGACTGGAAGAGCAAAAATGAAAAGAGGGACCTTTACATCAAAACCTCATCATAGTGAGGGTATTAATAGTGAGATGTGCAATGCAATTTTGTTTCAATATTTGCTTTATTTAATTAAAAAATTGATACCTAGCTTTTAAGAGTCAATTACAGAAAAATGTAAAAATGTAAATAAAAGGTATAAATTGGATTTTAAGACATTAATCTTCAGGAAGCATTTTGCCCAATAATGGGGCGAAAACGCCCTGTTTCGAAGTTTCTGTTTTTATCAAATAACAAAAAACTATTCATTATGCCCACTTATTTCCATTCTAAATGTGTTTGCCCAAGGATAGCCAGTATGCACATATCTAAATCTTTGAAAACGTAGCTTTTTTTGTGTCAGAAAATATACATTTTCCTTAAGAGGGTGTTTTCCCCCAACATACCCTACTCATGGGGAGAGGATGGTCATGCATTAATGGAAGTGAAGAGTTACATTCTGAATAGGCCTGTAAATGACTGCAAAGTTAAATCAAAAATTAAATTCCTCACAGAATTAAAGATATCCTACTTCCATGGATTTTGCTTCAAGATGTGTGTGTGTGTGTGTGTGTTGTGTACAGCATCACATAATCCATAAAGATGAAGGTATATGTCATAAAAGTCCAACTCTGAAGGATATTTACCCTTGACTATTTAACCTTTAACCTCTTGGTGACCCCTGGTATTCTCCAGTGAGTCTGCGGTCCATTGGACAGCTTGCACATTTTGGAGACGTGTTGGAATGTGTTGTGACCCCTCCCTTTTCTCATTAAGGACTAATCAGGGGGCATGTTCAGGAAGGTGCAATGTTACAGAACCTCCAGATATAAATGAGTTGTGTAGAATTAATCTCAAGTGGACAGATGCAGGTAACATAGGATGGTATTGAGTATCTGATTAAATTACGCAAAATTGTAGTATGGGTTTCTGAGGTAAGTGTAGAACAGACATGATTGTCTTTCGTGTAGAATAAGGAATTGTGTACACTCTATTCATTAAATGTCTATCTCATGCAACTGAATACAATTCTCTTCACCACTCTGTTCTCATAACTATGTAGAGAGATGATGATGCTGTTGCGGATAATTATAATGATGATGATTATTCTTCAGAACCGTGGTGAGTGCATGACAGATACTGAAACCAGAGGATGCCAATACTGACACCAGAGGACGCCATGGGGGCATCACTGATCATTTTAAAACCACACAGCCAGTGGCGACATGGTGATATAATCTATCCTACATTACCATCTAGTGTTCGCAGGTTATAACAATCACCTGCTAGTGAGGCAGAGTCAGTATAGAATACAGGTCTGGATTACAGTTATGAATGAATCAATAAATTAATTAATGACTATGCTCCATAGTCCATAGGATAGATAATCTTGAAGCTACAGGGTGGAAATCTATTCTGGTGTGTGGTTCTTTCTTTTTTTTCTATGTATACTGTATTTATATTGGATATCCCGTATGTTGACTATGTTGACTTTGTATCTGTATTCTGTCTGTACATTGTCTATTGCTGGTAGCACTTATTCACTAAGTCAAATTCTGGATATGTGTAAATAAATTTACTCGTAAAAGTGATTCTGGGGGGGGGGGGGGGGGGGTGCGTGCTCAGGTGCTCAAAATAAAAAAGGGCAGCCTCCCAACCTTTCATAACTAAACACTCATAACCTATCAACTGCCTCTGTAGCCAAAAGGTCAACATTTCTACAACAACACACTCACTCATCACAACACAGAGCAGTAGAGGTTGACACAGGAGTGAAAATGTATTCCTGCCCTGTTTTGTCCTGTCAAATTTGTTCCCGGTCCTGTGCTGATCCCGCAAACAATTCTATAAGCCTGACACTTAAAAAACAAATCACTACCGTCCTGTCCCGTGCTCATTTTTACAAGCAGAAATCAGATAATTTCTCCGTTAGCTGCTCATCTGCCTGTCCCCCGCTCTGCATGTGAGTAGCCATAGCAACTGCTCCATTTGGCTGCTGCTTGAGTAACGATAACTTGGCTATATACACGGGGCACCAAACCGAGTCGATGTGCAGGGTTACGAGCTAATTGAGGTAGATATACTACATGACCAAAAGTATGTGGACACCTGCTCATTGAAAATCTCATTCCTAAATCATGGGCATTAATATAGAGTTGGTCCCCCCTTTGCTGCCTTAACAGCTTCCACTCTTCTGGGAAAGGTTTCTACTAGATGTTGGAACATTGCTGCGGAGACTTTCTTCCATTCAGACAAAAAGTATTAGTATTAGTGATGTTAGTGATGTTGGGAGCACAGAAACGTCTAGAATGTCATTGTATGCTGTATCATTAATGTTTCCCTACACTGGAACTAAAGGGGCCTAGCCCGAACCATGAAAAACAGCTACAGACCATTATTCTTCCTCCACCAAACTTTACAGTTGGCACCATGCATTTGGGCAGGTAGCGTTCTCCTGGCATCCGCCAAACCAGATTTGTCCGTCGGACTGCCAGATGGTGAAGCGTGATTCATCACTCCAGAGAAAGCGTTTCCACTGCTCCAGTGTCTAATGGCGGCGAGCTTTTCACCACTCCAGCCGACACTCGGCATTGTGCATGGTGATCTTAGGCTTGTGGGCGGCTGCTCGGCCATGGAAACACATTTCATGAAGCTCCCGACGAACAGTTCTTGTGCTGATGTTGCATCCAGAGGCAGTTTGGAACTCGGTAGTGAGTGTTGCAACCGAGGACAGGCTATTTTTACGGCTATGGGCTTCAGGACTCAACGGTCCCGTTCTGTGAGCTTGTGTGGCCCACCATTTTGCGGCTCTGCTGTTGTTGCTCCTAGAAGTTTCCACTTCCCAAATAGCCAAATCCACTCATTTGAAGAGGTGTCCACATACTTTTGTATATATAGTGTATGTACATATAGGTAGGGATAAAGTGACTTGGTAACGGGATAGATAATAAACAGTAATGCAGCGTAGGCGATGGGTCAAAGAGTTCATGCAAAAAGGGTCCATGCAGATATTCCGGGTAGATATTGGTTAACTATTTAACTAACTATTTAGCAGTCTTATAGCTTGGGGGTAGAAGCTGTTCAGGGTCCTGCTGGTGTATCCCGACTTTGTGTATTGGCACTGCTTGTGTGTGGTATCTGAGAAAACAGTCTATGACTTGGGTGGCTGTTGTCAGACAATTTTTTGGGCCTTCCTCTGACACCGCCTGGTATAGAGGTCCTGGAAGGCAGAGATTTCAGCCCCAGTGATGTACAGTCTGCACTACCCTCTGTAGCGCCTTGCAATCTATATTATTTATATTATATTTATATATATTATTATATTTCAAGCATTTCAAACACCAAGCGGTTGTGCAGCCAGTCAAGATGCTCTCAGTGGTGCAGCTGTAGAACTTTTGACGATCTGAGAGCCCATGCCAAACATTTTCAGCCTCCTGAGGGGGAAGAGGCGTTGTTGTGCCCACTTCACAACTGTGTTGATGTGTGTGGACCATGATAGTTCCGTAGTGATGTGGACACTGAGGAACTTGAAGCTCTCGACCTGCTCCACGACACCCCTGTATATCCTGCTTGAGCATTCTAAATGTAACGAGTACTTTTAGATGTCAGGGAAAATGTATGGAGTAAAAAGTACATTATTTCCTTTAGCAATCTAATGGAGTAAAAGTTGTCAAAAATATAAATAGTAAAGTACAGATACCCCAAAAAATACTTAAGTAGTACTTTCACGTATTGTTACTTTTAGGAAACACTCTGTTAAAGTAATGAAATATCAAGAAAATAACGTTTTTTGGTCAAGTTTCTTAAAGGGGATTAGAATGTTACAAAGTCAATAAACTATCCTGCACCATTCCCAGAAAATTGTCGAAATGTTGTATGCAAATAAACTATAGGAAAAACATGCTCTCAGCAAACTCTAAGAAAAATATGGTTCTCAGAACGTTATGTGCTAGCTGGGATGTGTGCGATAAACTCTCTCTGATTTCTACACATAAAGAATTAAACGGGATGGGAGGGATTTTTATCGGGTACGGAACAGGAAAGTCCCGGGGTTATCGAACTGTTGTGGGATCAGGTGAGGACAATACGGGAAAAAAATTGACAAAACAAGTTGCGGACAAGAATGCATTTTCACTCCAGTGTCAACCGGTTTCCACTAGTTACCACAGCCACAAAGTAGGGGTATTGGGTAAATCGAACAAATGTATGAAATCAAAAAATCGTTGGTCTTAATTTAGGGTTAGCCATAATGTTAGTCGTGTGGTTAGGTTTAAAACACAGTATTAAAAGAGAAAGAGTAGAAATAGGCCGGGTATATGACTTTGTGGCTGTGGTAACTAGTTACTACCGTGTCTACTGCTTACATTGGGAATGACAAGTGAGTGTGTTTGTTGTAGAAAATAAATAGGCATATGTTGACATTTTGGCTACAGAGGCAGTTGGTATGTTATGAATCATGAAAGTCGATTTTTTTTAGGGGGGGGTAGCCCTTTATTAAAAAACATTTTTAAGCAACCCCCAAAGGTCTGTGCACGGCCCTACACGCACGTGATGTAGCGGATCCTCTCTTTGTTCACACACACATACCTTTACCTCAACGATGGATAAAAAAGACTAGTACTAAAACATATTAACCGTCCTTTAGTTCCTCCCACTGATTACACCGTACATGTCACAATAGTACTGCGGACAAATCCACTGTCTGAACTAAACTTTCTCGTTGACTCATAACACTCATTCAAATTTCGGGTAGGAAACAATTGGACACGCACGCACGATATCTTTCCGAGGCATTACACAAATCTCTGAGCTTTGTCATGTGAAAAGGAACAGTATGAACAGTGGCGGAGACTAGTGCCAGGAGTTGCCTATACTTTTTTGTTTCACAGGGCGGTCTGATTGGCATGAACAACCCCGAGCGCAGCGCGACGGATGAGACATTGCGGAATAGAGAGGAGACACGACACACTGCCGGGAGTAAACACAGCTGGATTTGCTCTTCTTCAGTCGACACCTTTTACACTTTTGTCATGTGAGTAATTTGTTGTTATTTAGACTAACATTGGGTGATGGTAAATGTAGCCTAGATAATGTTTTTCTCACTGTAATCACCTCGTGGGTTTGCGGGGTTTCTCCATTGCAATCCGCACACTGCGACAACGCTAAAGTGCTCATAGGTCCTTATTTTTTATTGTTGGGAATTCTCATGTGTTTATGAAACAATCCTACCTGATTTGATTGAATAGCACTTTACATGGGTTGAAGTGGCCCAATGAAAACGTCTAATTGGAGTATTGGAAAGTTGGATCAGGTGCATGGGGCTCTTGTGCCGTTCTTTGTTTCCCACGCGATAAACTGTCATTGCATTACACTGAACTGATACGGTATTGCAGTGTAGTGCAGCTCCACTGTTGCACTGTATTCAATAATACAATATTTGGGTTGTTTTAAGTGAGCTTTAAACACCATAACTATCGACAATGACGAAGGTAAGACTACAGTCTTTTTCGTTTTTTTTTTACAGGCAACGATAGCTACAGATTGTTCGCCAAGATTTTTGGTATCCATTACTGGACATTACAGGGTAGGTACTGTGTGGCGTAGCACAGTACATTTTCGAGCAACCATAACTTCGCGATAGTATCTATGTTCTCAATTCGGCCAAACATCTACACTATATATACAAAAGTATGTGGACACCTTCAAATTAGTGGATTCCGCTATTTCATCCACACCTTTGCTGACAGGTGTTTAAAATCGAGCACACCGCCATGCAATCTCCATAAACAAACATTGGCAGTTGAATGGCCCATACTGATGAGCTCAGTGACTTTCAACGTGGCACCACCATAGGATGCTACTTTTCCAAAAAGGAAGTTAGTCCCTGCTAGAGCTGCTCTGGTCAGCTGTGAGTGCTGTTATTTTGAAGTGGAAACGTCTACAACAACGGCTAATCCTCTCTCTCAGAACGGGACCGCCGGGTGCTGGAGCGTGTAAAAATCATCTGCCCTCTGTTGTAACACTCACAACGGAGTTCCAAACTGCCTCTGGAAGCAATGTCAACACAAGAACTGTTAATCTGGAAACGTGTTCTCTGGAGTGATGAATCACGCTTCACCATTTGGCAATCCGACGTACAAATCTGTGTTTGGCGGATGCCAGGAGAATGCTACCTGCCCCAACACATAGGGGGAATAATGGCCTGGGGCTGTTTTTCATGGTTCGGGCAAGGCCCCTTAGTTCCATTGAAGGGAAATCTTAACGCTACAGCATACAATGACATTCTAGACGATTCTGTGCTTACAACTTTGTGGCAACAGTTTGGGGAAGGTCCTTTCCTGTTTCAGCATGACAATGCCCCCATGCACAAAGCGAGGTCCATACAGAAATGGTTTGTCGAGATCAGTGTGGAAGAATTTGTACTGGCCTGCACAGAGCCCCGACCTCAATTCCATCGAACACTTCATCCCAAAGGTGTAACATCGATTGCGAGCCAGGCTTAATCGCCCAACCTCACTAATGCTTTTGTGAACGAATGGATGCAAGTCCCCGCAGCAATGTTCCAACATCTAGTGGAAAGACATCCTAGAAGAGTGGAGGCTCTTATAACAACAAAGAGGGGACCAACTCCATATTAATGCTTTTGAATGATGATTTTGAATTGAGATGTTTGGCCATGTCGTGTATCACATTATCTGGTGTACAATCTGTAGCTAAGGCGACAGTAGTCTTGGAGCTTGTTAGAGGGCCTACTTTCTGTACCTTATGAACACCAACTGTAAGCTAACTTCCCCCACCCTCTGTTGACAAAACATGTGCTAAGTATGCAGCTCACAAATCCATAATTTAAATGTTTCACAACGTGATCTGAACTCTGTACAAAAAAAGATTGACTTGACTGCACGCCCAGACTGCTTTGTTTAATTTGTAGGCTCTTGTATTAGACCTACCTAATACAGATATTTTGTTTATTTCCCAGAAACGTGTCTGAAACGTAGTTGCTTGCTGATAAACTGCCAGTGGAATGCACCTGGATTATCTGACCCCAACACACCTGGTTAAAGACAAGTACCAAAGGAAAACACCAACGGACTACCCTTTTTCTGACATTAGGCCTATAATGCCGTCTTGCTCAATATGTCTACTCTGAAACAGGTTCTAGTGCATGAGAATGGCCAGGACACAGAGAGAATTTTGGACTGGAGTTACATTGAGTGGCTAGAGAATGAGGCTGTGACGGGGGTGACCAATGTTGAGACGCAAACGGTCTCGAAACCCACTGACGAAAAGGAGACGCAGACCAGCAACCCGTTTATCATGCATATAGATTTGGCCAGAACGCACTCCAAACTAAAACACGTGTCGTTGGTTGAGGCCGACGGCTTGCTCACCCAGTTTGACCGACAGGCCCCGGCTCGTATTTCCACGTCCCCCACCTTGAGGAGGATGAGGAGCACGCGACGTCCGCAGGTGGACTTCCGGGACCCGGTGAGAATGGATAGCACACAAGAGGAGTCGGGTACGGAAGAGACACCATTCCTTTTGAGTCCCCTCTCGCCAGTACACAGGCACAAGTCTCCGTTAGCGGCCTGCCCCCCTCCCGATGGCGAAAACCACCATGATAATCAGCCCAATTCATCTGCAGGCCAGGGAAAAAGCAGATCGCATAGATCAAAGACTTTTAACAATGGTATCACTTGCACGAGACAAGAATCTCTGTCCGCACGTGGTGTGCAAAGATTTAGTAAAGACTTTGAATTTCCTGATGATCAGGTGAGTTAATGTTATAATCACAAATGATTCAGTTGAGCATGAATTGCGCCCATATGCCACACTGGCTTTATGAGTTTTTATCCAAGCCTTGTAAATCAGATGGCCAGTAGCTCCTCCACCACATTCCTCCTGGGTAGCAGCCCTCTCATTTTCCCTGGACTCCTGTGGTGGCTGCTCACAATGCCAGCTTTTGACAGCAAATGAATCAGCAGTTACATGCACTGACAGCTCAGCGCAGCCCCACCACCCAGCAAGCCTCAATCTTTCTCACTCACTCACTCACTCAGACAGAGCTCCAAGGGGCCATGGGAAGGCAGTAAGGCTCCTCCACAAGCCTCCTATTCACCACCGTCAGCAGTCACCCAATAATGGGGGGGTCAGTGGTCAATAGAAAAATATAAAAGGGGGAGGGGGGGATCTATTCATTGGGCTCCCGGCATTCAACCTGGGCCATTCTCAATAGTCACGACATTCTCTGCAGATATTAGAGGGCTATTTGGGCTATTCTAATTCAAACGACCACATGAAAAAAACACTGATTTGAAATGTTTAATTTGTTTGTGAGGGATATGTTATGTAGGACCAGGAGCCCTGTGTAATGTTGAGTTGTGTTATGTACACTGCACCTTTCAAATCACACCCAAGGCTCTAATCATCATTGAGCTCCTAGGGCTGGTTTCCCAGACACCGATTAATCTTAGTCCTGGACTAAAAAGCATGTTCGATGGAGATTCTCTGTTGAATGTTCTTAATCCAAGACTATGGTTCATCTGTGTCCAAGAAACCAATCCTTAATGTTTAGATAGATGTACCGTGCTATCGTTCACTGTCTGTGTTTGCTCTTTCACATTAGTATCTGCTGTATAACAAGCCATGTTCAACATATAATTATCCTAACCAATGCTCTTTCGTCTCTATTTTACAGGACAAGGTTTGCCATAATAGGTAGGTGTGTTGCATGCTATTCCACAGAATAATTTGAATGTTATGTGTCCCCACTTGGCTTAGCCAAAAATACCTGCACTGTGGCTTGCAGTTACCACACTGCCTGGACATTATTTCATGGCAGGAAGGGAATTTGCCTATAACCGACTCGCTCTGAACTAGGTCATACAGTTAGGAAACTGGGATCGTATTCATTAAACACCAAACTGAGGGGGAAAAAACAGATTGTTTTCCATTGCAAAATGTTTTGCTTTGTTGTGTCCTAATGAACATGACCAAGCATGAAATACATTCAACCACAGAAAACCCTTCTACTTGCTGGCCAACAGATTTTCTTGTCGAGTTTTCTTTCAATAGGGTTTTCACTACATTTATCTTTGAACCTTTAATTGGCATTTTGTCAACAGACTCAAAGCAAATACATTGTATTTGTCACATGCGTTGTAAACAACAGGTGTAGGCTAACAGGGAAATCCTTACTTACAGGCCCTTGCCAACAATGCAGAGAGAAAATATAAATCATAGTAACACAAGGAATAAATACACAATGAGCAATGCTAGCTTGGCTATATACACATGGTACCGAGTCAATGTGCAGGGGTACGAGGTAATTGAGGTAGATATGTACATATACTGTACATAGGGATAAAGTGACTAGGCAATAGGATAGATAATAAGCTGTAGCAGTGTAGGTGATGACTCAAGAGTTAGCGCATAAAGGGTCAATCCAGATAGTCCTGGTAGCTATTGGTTAACTATTTAAGTAACTATTTGGCAGTCTTATGGCTTGGGGGTAGAAGCACTTTAGGGTCCTGTTGCTTCTAGACTTGGTCACCTAGAATACATTGAGAGAACGGTTTCAGAATATTAGGGATCAAAGAAGGCCATCTAAATAAATGCATATTTCTCTGTTTCAGCACTAACTGATAGATACTCAGATTTTTTTGTTGTTGTTTGTTTAGACAAAGTTTAGAGTGAGTAACAACTGGTTTGGAGAGCCTTTATGCACAAAAATGCAGTGGTTTGATTCATCCTGATTCAAGTTCAATCCATTAAATATTGGAAGGTGAAAAAAATATACAATAGTGTTTGAACAATAGGCTAGTCCAATAAATCTACCCTAATCCTCACTAATCACGGAACTGTAATGACAACGGTCCAGTCATCGTAAACTGTGCTCCAGGTTTAACCTGCTGCGTGTGGTCTGAATTCCACTAGGTCCCAAGTTATTGCACAACGTTAACCTAACATGATCCACTAATGCTAGCCACCCTTAGGAACAAATACACAGACATGAAAGAAAGGTAAACTGATGGAAATCATGTAAAATGTGAGCTACATATTAAAGGAAACAAACACTTAAGTGACCGTTAGAAATGCACAGTACCAGTCAAAAGTTTGGAGACACCTACTCATTCAAGGGTCTTTCTTAGTTTTTTACTGTTTTCTATATTGTAGAATAATAGTGAAGACATCAATACTATGAAATAACACATATGAAATCATGTAGTAACCAAAAAAGTGGTAAACAAATCCAAATATATTTTAAACTTTAGATTCTTCAAAGTAGCCACCCTTTGCCTTGATGACAACTTTGCACACTCTTGGCATTCTGCACAATCGGCTTTTTCTCCAGCGCCATCTTACACTTACAGCTGTAATCCCTGCTAAATATGAGTCTAACATGGGGTTGAATACTTATCTGATCAAGAGATATTAGTGTTTAATTTTCCATTAATAGTAGTTTTTTTGTTGTCTATCTTTTAGGTAAAAAATGATATACTTTCTACCATAAATTACATAACTAATGCATTAGATGTCAACAACACATCAATTCCTCAAAGGCGTAGTGCAGTTAAAGATGAGTTTTTCCTTTAAAAAAAAGTATATTTCCATCACAAAAAAAAGTTCAAATAACACTCTGAAATTGTGAAAATGATGATGATTCCCTTTTTGTGTATGAGCTGTGTAAAAAAAAAAAAAAAAAAAAAAAAAAAAAAAAAATGTTTTTTTAAATGAAGGCTGGATTTTCGGCCTGTTCAGGTGGGATGGAACTTTTGGCCCATGTCATGATGTCACAATATGACCAATGACTGTTCTTTTGGGTATGGGGGTGGGCTCTAGACCATCCTATTTGCCAATCACGCCTGTCTATGTCAATATAGTCATATTTGTTTCCTAACGCCCACATGATCAGACTTAGCATTTAACGGACCCAAGGAGGCTCAGGGAAATATATTATAAAACATGTATTTTGGAGTAATTTAAAAAACACAATGATTTATTAGACATACAGCGATGATTTAAAAATACAATTACAAAGACTGCATGGGGTCTTTAATTCATTAATTCGGCTTGATTCATGGTCAGATCCAATTCTCTGAGAATATTCTGTCTGTTGACCCCATGTTGGTAAATATACCTAATTTATTACACCATTACTCATTGTCATTATTACTGGAGAATTTGCCTAGAAGACCGTTTAGCCAGAAATAACTGAATTCCTTTAAGGCATTTCTACATTTTTCTACATTGTTGAAATACCATGTGTACTCACTGCAATGTGAACAAGCAAGCGAATAAGGAGTTTAGAAACAGCGGTATGATTTGCCTACATAATATGAGTGGATAGTGGGTGTAGTGGTGGTGGTGGTAGTGGTAGTAGTCGTGGATATTGGTAGTGAATAGTAGTAGGTGTAGTGGTAGTGATAGTGGGTGTAGTGGTAGTGATAGTGGGTGTAGTGGTAGTAAAGCACTTTTGTTACCCGAAGGTGCAAAAATAATAACAACAAGCCAGAATATAAAACACAGCAAACAAAACTATATACCGGTATTGCCAGATCCGGAGGCATATAGTATGTCAAAATGAGGTATATCATTGTATAACAGTGAGTAATGGCGTAATAAGAGTATGCCAGTGAGGTACAGCATAATACAGTTATAATAATGACTGAGTAATGGTGTAATAAATGAGGTACATTTATCAACATAATGGGGTACACAGACAGAATATTCTAACTGTATTATGCTGTACCTCACTGACCTCTATTCCTCATGTATTACACCTCACTCACTCTGATAACCTGATCTCTTCCTGTTTCCACCAGACTGCAGGAGAGGAGGCGGAGTTCTGTGGTGGTCATTCTACCCGGATTGGACGTTTCGCCGGGGGACCTGTTTGTGTCCAATGGGGTGGCGGACATACTGAACTTCTCAGGTTAACGCCAAAATTCAGTTTCTGCACTTTTTTGCAAGATGTTTGTCAACAGCTTGTTTTTGATTCCTTATAAACCCAGGTTGTAGGCCAGCAGTGATCAGTGTTATTTGTTATATTATTTTAGTTACCTACAAGGAGATCCTATTAAATTACTATTTAATATTAGGAATTAGTTAGAATTAGGGATTAGAATACTAATTCCTATGTTTACCTAGCTATAACTTTAGTAACTGCATCAGAAGTTCACTTACCCAAATATATAAGTAACATTCCTTAACTATTTTCAGATTATTGCCACATTCAGGCGAAATGAGAAGGCTGTTTACAATTAACTTGATTTCCTGTAAAATCCTATCTACATCCTGTGGATCACTTTTTTTTTCTTCATCACATTTTCGCAACAGAAGAACTATGAAGCCAGGCCTTTGTAGATAATGACAAAACCATGTTCTCCATTTCCACAGACACCAAGAAACCCAAGTGGCCTTTCTCTAGACGTAGCACGGTATGTGTGCTGCCTGTTTGTTCTCCCCCTGCTACTCGCCCTAGCTAGCGTGACCTGCCACCAGTCAGCCTAGTTGTTTGTGGTTTTGGTTGCTATTACTTTGAAGCTGTCAGTGTGCTCAGGAAGCTGCAATGAAATTAAAGATATTGTTCTCTGACCCACTTTTAATCAAAGCATATTAATGAATACACTGTCTTCCCCTTTGTTCTCATGGCCTTCTGAGATTTCATCAAATCAAATCAAATCAAATTTTATTTGTCACATACACATGGTTAGCAGATGTTAATGCGAGTGTAGCGAAATGCTTGTGCTTCTAGTTCCGACAATGCAGTAATAACAAGTAATCTAACTAACAATTCCAAAACTACTGTCTTGTACACAGTGTAAGGGGATAAAGAATATGTACATAAGGATATATGAATGAGTGATGGTACAGAGCAGCATAGGCAAGATACAGTAGATGGTATCGAGTACAGTATGTACAAATGAGATGAGTATGTAAACAAAGTGGCATAGTTTAAAGTGGCTAGTGATACATGTATTACATAAGGATACAGTCGATGATATAGAGTACAGTATATACGTATGCATATGAGATGAATAATGTAGGGTAAGTAACATTATATAAGGTAGCATTGTTTAAAGTGGCTAGTGATATATTTACATCATTTCCCATCAATTCCCATTATTAAAGTGGCTGGAGTTGAGTCAGTGTCAGTGTGTTGGCAGCAGCCACTCAGTGTTAGTGGTGGCTGTTTAACAGTCTGATGGCCTTGAGATAGAAGCTGTTTTTCAGTCTCTCGGTCCCAGCTTTGATGCACCTGTACTGACCTCGCCTTCTGGATGATAGCGGGGTGAACAGGCAGTGGCTCGGGTGGTTGATGTCCTTGATGATCTTTATGGCCTTCCTGTGACATCGGGTGGTGTAGGTGTCCTGGAGGGCAGGTAGTTTGCCCCCGGTGATGCGTTGTGCAGACCTCACTACCCTCTGGAGAGCCTTACGGTTGAGGGCGGTGCAGTTGCCATACCAGGCGGTGATACAGCCCGCCAGGATGCTCTCGATTGTGCATCTGTAGAAGTTTGTGAGTGCTTTTGGTGACAAGCCGAATTTCTTCAGCCTCCTGAGGTTGAAGAGGCGCTGCTGCGCCTTCTTCACGATGCTGTCTGTGTGAGTGGACCAATTCAGTTTGTCTGTGATGTGTATGCCGAGGAACTTAAAACTTGCTACCCTCTCCACTACTGTTCCATCGATGTGGATAGGGGGGTGTTCCCTCTGCTGTTTCCTGAAGTCCACAATCATCTCCTTAGTTTTGTTGATGTTGAGTGTGAGGTTATTTGAGGTTATTTTCCTGACACCACACTCCGAGGGCCCTCACCTCCTCCCTGTAGGCCGTCTCGTCGTTGTTGGTAATCAAGCCTACCACTGTTGTGTCGTCCGCAAACTTGATGATTGAGTTGGAGGCGTGCGTGGCCACGCAGTCGTGGGTGAACAGGGAGTACAGGAGAGGGCTCAGAACGCACCCTTGTGGGGCCCCAGTGTTGAGGATCAGCGGGGAGGAGATGTTGTTGCCTACCCTCACCACCTGGGGGCGGCCCGTCAGGAAGTCCAGTACCCAGTTGCACCGGGCGGGGTCGAGACCCAGGGTCTCGAGCTTGATGACGAGCTTGGAGGGTACTATGGTGTTGAATGCCGAGCTGTAGTCGATGAACAGCATTCTCACATAGGTATTCTTCATCATGTGTCAACAACACTGAGCCAAACCAATTCAATCCAAATCAATTCATATTGAAGGTGTTTGATCAGACTGATAGATACAGTGCCCTGCGAAAGTATTCGGCCCCCTTGAACTTTGCGACCTTTTGCCACATTTCAGGCTTCAAACATAAAGATATAAAACTGTATTTTTGTGAAGAATCAACCACAAGTGGGACACAATCATGAAGTGGAACGACATTTATTGGATATTTCAAACTTTTTTAACAAATCAAAAACTGAAAAATTGGGCGTGCAAAATTATTCAGCCCCCTTAAGTTAATACTTTGTAGCGCCACCTTTTGCTGCGATTACAGCTGTAAGTCGCTTGGGGTATGTCTCTATCAGTTTTGCACATCGAGAGACTGAATTTTTTTCCCATTCCTCCTTGCAAAACAGCTCGAGCTCAGTGAGGTTGGATGGAGAGCATTTGTGAACAGCAGTTTTCAGTTCTTTCCACAGATTCTCAATTGGATTCAGGTCTGGACTTTGACTTGGCCATTCTAACCTGGATATGTTTATTTTTGAACCATTCCATTGTAGATTTTGCTTTATGTTTTGGAACATTGTCTTGTTGGAAGACAAATCTCCGTCCCAGTCTCAGGTCTTTTGCAGACTCCATCAGGTTTTCCTCCAGAATGGTCCTGTATTTGGCTCCATCCATCTTCCCATCAATTTTAACCATCTTCCCTGTCCCTGCTGAAGAAAAGCAGGCCCAAACCATGATGCTGCCACCACCATGTTTGACAGTGGGGATGTTGTGTTCAGGGTGATGAGCTGTGTTGCTTTTACGCCAAACATAATGTTTTGCATTGTTGCCAAAAAGTTCAATTTTGGTTTCATCTGACCAGAGCACCTTCTTCCACATGTTTGGTGTGTCTCCCAGGTGGCTTGTGGCAAACTTTAAACGACACTTTTTATGGATATCTTTAAGAAATGGCTTTCTTCTTGCCACTCTTCCATAAAGGCCAGATTTGTGCAATATACGACTGATTGTTGTCCTATGGACAGAGTCTCCCACCTCAGCTGTAGATCTCTGCAGTTCATCCAGAGTGATCATGGGCCTCTTGGCTGCATCTCTGATCAGTCTTCTCCTTGTATGAGCTGAAAGTTTAGAGGGACGGCCAGGTCTTGGTAGATTTGCAGTGGTCTGATACTCCTTCCATTTCAATATTATCGCTTGCACAGTGCTCCTTGGGATGTTTAAAGCTTGGGAAATATTTTTGTATCCAAATCCGGCTTTAAACTTCTTCACAACAGTATCTCGGACCTGCCTGGTGTGTTCCTTGTTCTTCATGATGCTCTCTGCGCTTTTAACGGACCTCTGAGACTATCACAGTGCAGGTGCATTTATACGGAGACTTGATTACACACAGGTGTATTGTATTTATCATCATTAGTCATTTAGGTCAACATTGGATCATTCAGAGATCTTCACTGAACTTCTGGAGAGAGTTTGCTGCACTGAAAGTAAAGGGGCTGAATAATTTTGCACGCCCAATTTTTCCGTTTTTGATTTGTTAAAAAAGTTTGAAATATCCAATAAATGTCGTTCCACTTCATGATTGTGTCCCACTTGTTGTTGATTCTTCACAAAAAAATACAGTTTTATATCTTTATGTTTGAAGCCTGAAATGTGGCAAAAGGTCGCAAAGTTCAAGGGGGCTGAATACTTTCGCAAGGCACTGTAGATGGGAAAATATACAAACAAAACACTATTGGTGTGTACTGTCATTCACTGTTCCACCATGCACACACGCGAGCACTCACACATGCTTTTGTGTACAGACACACTCGTACACACACACACACATTCACTCTTACTATACACACACACACACATTCCCACTTAGACAGACACTCATACCTATAGTAAAGAATGAATTGTTCAAGTAATGTTTAACATTTAACCTGTATTTGTTCCTCTTAGACTAAAGGGACGACTACACGCACTGCATCTGATATTGAGAAATATCTATTGAAAGAACAGATTCAAGACTGGAGGGACACAGACTTCCAGAAGTACAAGGTGAGGAAAGCCATATGAACACCAGAGCTGAATAATACTTTTTTCCTCCTAGCTGTGTAATATTTTATTGTTACGTGTCTGCGTTTGTAACTTGGGAGCCAGTCATCATTGAGTCAGTGCTCCTAGGAATTACTACAGGAACAGGGAAGCCCCTGAAACATATAAATGACACATTGAACGGGAATAAGACTTTTGTTGGCCTACGCACATGACAAGCGTACATTTTTAAACTGTAGCTAGACAGCAGACGATAACAGCATTGAGGATAGTAACAAGACAGGCTACAGAATGCTATATCATCGACTGTATCCTTATGTAATCCTTATGTAATACATGTATGTAATACATGTATCCTTATGTAATACATCCTTATGTAATACATGTATCACTAGCCACTTTAACTATGCCACTTTGTTTACATACTCATCTCATATGTATATACTGTACTCGATACCATCTACTGTATCTGCCTATGCTGCTCTATACCATCACTCATTCATATATCCTTATGTACATATTCTTTATCCCCTCACACTGTGTACAAGACAGTAGTTTTGGAATTGTTAGTTAGATTACTTGTTGGTTATTACTGCATTGTCGGAACTAGAAGCACAAGCATTTCGTTACACTCGCATTAACATCTGCTAACCATGTGTATGTGACAAATAAAATTAGATTTGATTTTGATTTGATTTGATTGTACTTATGACCGCACTGGCACAGCCGTGTTAAAACCACAACGAATCAGTCCCCCCCGTGCATTATGGTTTTAGTATTATTCAAATAACATCTATCCAACCCTCCATCTGTCTTATCATTCCCTCCATCCCCAGGACTGTTCTCTAGAGGAGTTCCTGAGGGACTGTGATTCGTCTCAGCTGATGTCTGACTGTGACCCTCAAGACTACAAGAGACAGGAAGCTATCTGGGAACTCTTCACCAGCGAGTGTGTTTACTTCCTGGATCAGCTCATGGTGCTCAAAGAGGTGACTTACTAGATATACGTGCCCCACCCCCCCACACACGCACACGTTTGAACAGGAATGGCAGCTCACCATTGCAACCAAACACCTTGTGCTTTGTGTGGCTTTTTGAACACAAATGTCAGGTTGTGATGGTTCGAACAGGCCTTTCCTTTGAATTGACACTGCCCCTTTCTAAAATATACTTTGTTGGGGGAACTCTTTCTTCAGCTTTGTGATGAAATTGAAAACAGCAAAAACAGATCCAACCTCTCCCTCTTGTTTGTGTTCCATTGCGTAATATATAATATATTTTAATGTTTTTGTGTTTAATAAAAAATATAAATAAATATTGTGTCCTTCAGGTGTTTCTGGCCACGCTGACCAACCTGCAGATGAGGGACTACCTGTCTGACGTGGACACTTGGAGGCTGTTTGCCAACCTCAACGAGCTGTGTCTGGTGAGACTGTAGAGATGCATACTGTATATTACATTAGATTGGATTAGTAGGGCTGTGAATGTCATGGAATTTTGGATGACGCTAACTGGCCAGCCAAATGGCCGCGGCTCCTTAATAACCGTTCGAATACTTACTCTTTTTCTCTCCTGACTGCATGTGTTGATATAGAAGGAATAGAATGGGCCTCCCCATTCAAGTCAATGATGGCATAATGGGACTGGCAGCCATTGCAAGTGTACCCATTGGCGCAAAGCAGGAAGTGTAACCATCAATATGTGCAATGGTTTGTTGACAAAAATAAATGCATTCCATTGCATGAGCCACATCAGTTAACATCATTTGAATGAACATTTTACATTACCATGGACATTTTTGCATCACAATATCAGGCAGCCTTTGCGTGTACCCATGTAATGAGTTTACCAATCAAATTGCCAGTTTCTATTCGTATGTGTGCTGCTGCTGCATTGTGGGGGGGCATTGCATAGGCAACCAAAGACTAATTTGCTACAGTACCTTGCTTGTTTCAGCAAGGAGCAACAAACTTTTATCATGTTGTTGAGTCCATTATCGCAGAAACTGTTCCATCTTCAGTCATCTGTTTGTTCCTAAAGTGTATATATATATTTTTTACCCCCTAGAGTCAATTGACGCCAACAGTGCATCAATCTAAGTAAAATACAAATATCCTCATCAAAATCCGTCAGTTTGGAATGTGTTTTTTTTGCTCTGGATGCGTCTCAATCCATAGCATCCGCTGATGTGGCAGAGCTAGAGCAGTGTTTGTCAGACCATAAGACATCCCGAAAATCGGTGTTCTCACAAAAACATCTGTAGCATCCGAATGATTTGACTTGCAAACTACTATATGACCACTCTATGTAAAGAGGAGACTTTCATGATGGTGGTCTCTGTTTCGGGCCATGGCATGCTGTCTTGAGGCAGTGAGGTAGACACTACTGTGAGTAAAGTAGGACTTGAAGTTGCATATTTTTTTATTAGCCGTATGTACGGGATACGCATGGTAAACCAGCTACCCATGTCCCAGATGGATGACTGACCATGGCAGTGAAGGGGGCGAAGGCACTTTGTTTTGGGACTGGGTCTTGGATGGGAGATGGTTTGCCACACGCTATCCACATATCAAAATGAAGTTCCAAAGTTAAGTCACTAAATATTCCCCATCACGACGTCAAATCTTCATCGACGTCATCTTACTCGAGGCTACATGTTGAAGGCTTGAATTCTCATACTATGACCTCTGGTCTCTGTTTTTCAGTAAACACTAAATCTATAGAAATTTGAGAGTGCTGCTTTGCTTTCCATTTTTTCAACAAGATAGTCACCTGCAGTACAATTACAAGACATTATAGGAAGGAATTATCTCCATTATACGAATAGTCAGTGGCATGACATCTTCATGTAGACTTTGTCTATCTATGATATTACATTTTCTTTTGGACTCTGTAATGTGATGTGTTGTTCCCCAGGTGAGCTTTGGCTTCCTCACCAGCCTGCTGCATGTCATCAAGGAGTCCTGGAAGATGCCGGTAGCAGGGGCCGGGCCCACCCTGCTGGAGCTCCTCCACAAGGTATGGATACACACACACACGTTCAAAAACACTTGAATGCACAAGCACACACGTGTTTACACGCACACACAGAATATTCTGTTCTACTGGACCATTTACTTTATATTCTTATCTTTTTATTATTTTGTGTTTAGTTGTCGATAAGGAACCTTGCAAGTAAGCATTTCGTTGGACGGTGTATACCATGTGTATCCTGTACATACAACTAATTAAACTTGAAACACACTCCATTATAAACCAGAGAACACGTATAAAATCATTAGGGTCTGTATAATTAGTCATATTTATTATTTGTATTTATAATGTGTATTTATTTCTTTAAGTGACCTACTCATATGGTACACTAGACGTAAATCTCTTCATCACCCTCCATGTAATTATCTATGAATACGAAGCACAGTTTTTTCATGTGGCCCAGCAGCTTTTTTGTCTTTTCCAAAAGATATACTGTCTCTACACGCCACTGTCTCTACACGCCACGAGTCCCACACATGCTCACTCTAATATAGATCTGCTTTGGATTGTTATTTCTTGATGGGAATTGTTGCATTATTTGTGTTGTATTAGACATTCTACTGCACTGTTTGAGCTCGTAACATAAGCATTTCACTGCACCTGCTGTAATAGTGGTTACCAACTAGGGGTACATTTTTGACGTTTGAGTCATTTAGCAGACGCTCTTATCCAGAGCGACTTACTTGGCCGATCCATAGCGGGTACTCATGAGACCATGTGTCTACTGGTAAAATGCACACGAGGGGGTACTTCAGGGGTACTCATGGCAGAGCAGAATTCAGTTGGGGATACAGTCACCAAAAAGATGGAAACCACTGTGGTATAACGCCGGCAAATCTGTGTACACGGCCAATAAACTTTTTAATGGGATCTTTCTGTTTCTCTATGCGCTTACTGCTTAGCTAACCATTTACATATATCTATCTGTTGGCAGGCGATCCAGGAGAGCATATGCCACTGTCTGCAGAAGTACTGCCTCAACTATTCCACTGCACTCTTTTATCTGGACAGCCTGAAGCACAGAGAGGACTTTGGCTCCTACGTGAAGGTACACTGCAGGCCGCAGCCACCAAGCGCTGCTTATTTGGAACTATAAATCAGGGTTGGTTGGGGCAAGGTTGCGCTGTTCCCTGTCCCTAACAACCACACACAATTATGCAGTAAGGTAGGATAGAACTGGGTCAAGTGTGAACGAACACCGAGTCACTGGGGCTTGCTGACAATTGGAATGTGACAATTAGTCTCCTGCGATTGAGACTCTTTTGCATGCCTGCTGTTTTTTTGCTCTCAGCTGAGATAATTTGTCTTTCTCACAACTTCACTTTCACTCCTACCCTACCCCGTCCCTCAGTTCTTCCTAATACTTGCTCTCTTTCACCTTTTACTTCCTGACCTGTCTCTTCTCTTCTCTCTTATTTTCTCCCACGCTCTTACTCAATCGCTTTCTCTCTCAATATCAGATTTTGTCACACACTTACTTATCAACCTACTTATAGTACTTAATTTGGCTTTAACTCTCTTTCTCTCCCCCTACGCTCTCTCCCCTCTCTTGCTCCCTCTTTCTCTCCCCCTACTCTCTTTCTCTCTCTTTTTCTCTTTCCCTCCCTCTCTCTCTCCCTCACTCCCTCTCTCTCCCATCCTCTCCCTCTCCCCTCTCTTTCTCCCTCCCTCTCTCTCTCCCTCTCCCCTCTCTCTCCCACCATGCTCCCTCTCCTCTCTCCCCCTACGCCTCTCTCTCTCCCCCTACGCCTCTCTCTCTCCCCCTACGCCTCTCTCTCTCCCCCTACGCCTCTCTCTCTCCCCCTACGCCTCTCTCTCTCCCCCCACGCCTCTCTCTCTCCCCCCACGCCTCTCTCTCTCCCCCCACGCCTCTCTCTCTCCCCCTACGCCTCTCTCTCTCCCCCTACGCCTCTCTCTCTCCCCCTACGCCTCTCTCTCTCCCCCTACGCCTCTCTCCACCATGCTCTCTCCACCATGCTCTCTCTTCTCCCACAGTGCTTTCTCTTTTTTCTTTTTTTAAGGGGCTTTATTGGCATGGGAAACATGTTTACATTGCCAAAGCAAGTGAAATAGATAATAAACAATTTTTTTATGTTTATTTCACTTTTAACAGTAAACCTTACTCACAAAGGTTCCAAAATGTAATTGTCTATATACAGTGTTGTAATGACAAAAGGGAAAATTAATAAACATAAATATTGGTTGTATTTACAATGGTGTTTGTTCTACACTGGTTGACCTTGTGACCACAGGACACACATCTTGCTGCTGTGATTGCACACTGTGGTATTTCACCCAATAGATCTGGGAGTTTATCAATTAGATATATATATATATATATATATATATTTTTTTTTTTTTGGTGGATCTGTGTAATCTGAGGGAAATATGTGTCTCTAGGCCATACATTTGTTAGGAGGTTAGGAAGTGCAGCTCAGTTTCCACATTTTGTGGGCAGTGTGGACATAGCCTGTCTTCTCTTGAGAGCCAGGTCTGCCTTCGGTGGCCTTTTTCAATAGCAAGGCTATGCTCACTGAGTCTGTACATAGTCAATGTAAGGTTTGGGAATCACTTCCTTTTAGGTGGTTGTAGAATTTAATGACTCTCTTCTGGATTTTGATAATTAACAGGCATCAGCCTAATTCTGCTCTGCATGCATTATTTGGTGTTTTACATTGTACACAAAATATATTTTTGCTGAATTCTGCATGCAGTCTCTCAATTTGGTGTTTGTCCTATTTTGTGAATTCTTGGTTGGTGAGCGGACTCCAGAGCTCACAACCATAAAGGGCAATGGGTTATATAACTGATTAAAGTACTTTTTGCCAGATCCTAATTGGCACATCAAATTTTTTGATGGCATAGAAGCCCCTTCTTGCCTTGTCTCTCAGATCGTTCACAGCTTTGTGGTAGTTACCTGTGGCGCTGATGTTTAGGCCGAGGTATGTATAGTTTTTTTGTGTGCTCTAGTGCGACGGTGTCTAGATGGAATTTGTATTTGTGGTCCTGGAAACTGGACCTTTTTTGGAACACCATTATTTTTGTCTTACTGAGATTTACTGTCAGGGCCCAGGTCTGACAGAATCTGTGCAGAAGATCTAGGTGCTGTTGTAGGCCCTCCTTGGTTGGGGACAGAAGCACCAGATCATCAGCAAATGGTAGCCATTTGGCTTCCGGTTCTAGTAGAGTGAGGCCGGGTGCTGCAGACTGTTCTAGTGCCCTCGCCAATTTGTTGATATATGTTGAAGATTGTGGGGCTTAAGTTGCATCCCTGTCTCACCCCCTTGCCCTGTGGAAAGCGATGTTTTTTGCCAATTTAAACTGCACACTTGATTTTATAATGTTGTATATTTTCCCCACAACACCACTTTCTATATATTTGTATAGCAGACCCTCATGCCAAATTGAGTCAAGCTTTCTTGAACTCAACAAAGAATGAGAAGACTTTGCCTTTGTTTTGGCTTGTTTGTTTGTCAATTAGGGTGTGCAGGGTGAATACGTGGTCTGTCATACGGTAATTTGGTAAAAAGCCAATTTGACATTTGCTCAGTGCATTGTTTTCACTGAGGAAATATACAAGTCTGCTGTTAATGATGATGATGCAGAAGATTTTCCCAAGGTTGCTGTTGACTCATATCCCCCGGTAGTTATTGGGGTCAAATTTGTCTCCACTTTTGTGGATTGGGGTGATTCGTCCTTGGTTCCACATTTTGGGGAAGATGCCAGAGCTGAGGATGTTGTTAAAGATGATATCTCTCTCTCTCTCCCCTTCCTTCCTAGTGGTGTGAGAGGAACCAGGAGTGTCGGAGGTTGCAGTTGCGTGACCTGTTGGTGGCACCGTTGCAACGTCTGACCCGCTACCCCCTGCTGCTGAGGAACGTGGGGAAGAGAAGCCGGACGGAGGAGGAGGAGAGCGCCCTGCAGAGTGTGGTGGAGCAGGTGGAAACCTCCATATGTGAGCATCCCCCTCCTTCACCCTTGCCACTGAAACACTGTATTGTAAAACCCCATCACTACCCAGGCTGCTGTTCCATATATAAACCTGTTTGGTTTTCCTCTGTCTTTTTCACTCAAACACCCACACAGCCCCTGTGCACTGCCCGCTCCACAGCTGTACATTTTCAATTAAAAACAGCGAGAGTCTTATTTCCCCGTAACTTCCAATGAGAATAACAAAATAGCTTTGCCAGACCATTGGCTACATCGTGTACAACATGGTCAGTCTCTCAGGCTGATGTGATATTTCTACAAAACAGTGCAACCTTACCACACTACTTTATTGCACATTCTTACTGCAACACTTAACTACGTTAACCCTCACCACCACACTGACTCTGTAAAGCCAATGGCTCACCACACACGTTATTAGTGTAAATGAAGCTGATTTGGGGTTCTGTGAAGCCATTATTGGATTATCTGGGTTATTTTCATAATCTATTTTTATCAGCTGAGGTGACTCATCTCAACCTAATTTAACAGTAGTCAGTCATCACTAGAGGCTCCTCTCGCTCTAACCACAACAATGTTTTTGCCGTATAAGGAAACTTGAACAAGCAGAGTCAGTCAGCCAGCCTCTCCTGTGTCTTACGATGGAGAAAACCTTTAGAAATAGGACGGCCGGTGGCCATTTTGAATTGTATCACCCCCCCCTCTTGACTTGAATTGGGTTGCCATTCTAGGAGTTCTATTTCTACATAGGAAACAGAAGCTCTGCCATTCCGGTTCAGGCCATCAGCTCTAGGGTGTTTTCTGACAGAGCTATGTGGGCTTTTGACAGCCACTTATACCTCCTGGCTTAACTCACATCTTCACACCTGTAGCAAAATATACTCTGGAAAAGTTTATTTACACACAGCCTCCTGTACGGGATAGTCTCTACAAATACATGTCTCTTAGAAATGGTAACCAAATAGCCAGTTTGTTTGTTGGGCAGCAGCCAAAATCTGTGACAGTTGACGTCTTCTCTGCATGCCTTTACTTGCAGACGTATTTTGGTGGTTCTCTCTATAACTAGATGGACAGGACCGGCTGTAGAGAAATATGTACCAGTATTGTACCTTGAATGTAATTGTTCTTGTATATCGAACCCGTTTTTCTATTCCAAACTAGTTTGTGTTTTTACTGTGTGCTTCAGTTCTTTCCCATAGCCAGGGTGTGACTCTACAGACAATAACAGAGGTATACAGTGAGTTGATGTGGCCTGGGAATAGCACTGTCACAATGGCAGGCTGGACTGAATCGGTCAATGTTCAATGGGTGTGGTGGGTGTCTACGGTAAGAGGTGGGTGCAGTCTAATCTATGACTAGAGCATCACAGATCACACCCATGTTGAGACAGTCAGCTGTCGTCATTATATAATGATATCCGTATCAACATCAGAGATACTATTTAAAATGTATTTGTTTCATTGCCAATGCCAGATTAATTGATAGTTTGATAAATTGTGCACATAGCTGAATATTTTACAAAGTAGTACTATATTATTAAACTAAGATGAAGTTACATAAATTATATTAATTTAATCTGATGACAACAGTGAAACCCTTGTTAAGATTGTTCTGTGTGTTCCAAAGCCAGGAATAAGCCTGCCAGAATCGGTGTTCCTAATTAGTGTGCACTGCTCACTATCAAACAGAGAGGTGGAGTGGAATGCAGTTTAGTGTCCTCGTTGGTTTGTTTGTGTCACACACACCCCTCCCCCTGTGGGTGTGTTGTGTGTTGTGGGTGTGTGTTGTTTTATGTTTTGTGTTTGTGTGTGTGTTTTGTAGGTGATCTGGAGGGCAAAGTCAAATGGCTGGACAACTACCAGAAGGTGAAACTACTGAGAGATGCCCTGGTGTGGCTGCCAGTGTGGGAGAGAGACAAGCGGGCCTTCATCCCTGAGGTAAGGTTGAATTCACTATAATGAGAGAGTTGAGATTTGAATATCAAACTGGGTTTGCACAAATACATAATAGAATAAAATGGACTTAATTGAAGTAATCCTGTTAGTTCCTGGAGGAACATGGGCCTCTGTACTTAAGCTTTCCAATGACACTGGTCTTGGGCCAAGACAAATGGATCTTCTTGGGTTTGGATTTGAGTAGAACAGATCATATGGTTAACGTTTTGATACACGAGTCAGATACAGTACAACAACAACTTAGCTGTATCTTGAATGATGTCAATGCATTGATGTAAAGAGAGGGCTGTCTGAAGCGTCTTAGTTTTTTCAGATAAAGATCAAGTGATATCTGATCATCGTGATCCGCAAAGCTAGAAATGCATGCAAGAGACATAACGGCGGGATATGATCAAAATAAAATATACTGCCACCACATATGAAGTCGTAAGAATGCAAACAAAATCATGCGTCTACCCACAACCTAACCTCAGCCCTTCATTTGGCTTTGAACAGAATCTGAAGCATCTCCTGAAAGCGGTCACCCTCGAAAACCTCATCGCTCATCGGTGCCTTCTGCATGAGGGCAAACTAGTGCTCACAGGTCGGTGACATACAGAGTAATCAGTCATGCTTAGTTAAAATAATGTTTAAGTACTGTATTTTTACATCAGCCATGTCCTGACATCATCTCTACATATGTTACCACCAGAGAATGCTAAGCTGCACGATGTGTACCTGTTTCTCTTTGACGACTTCCTCCTCATCACCAAGATCAAGAGGAACAAGAAGGTAAGACCCATACCTCTACAATTTTCTCACATAGATACTTACCTACATATGTATTATAACTTAACTACTTTCGTATAGTACTTAATCCTCTTTGATCACTGAATTCGATTTTCTCTCTCTCCCGCGCTCTCTCCCACTCCTACCCCCCTCTAGAAGTCCACAGGTCCTGAACAGAATCCTTTGCGCCTCCCTCAGAACCAGGAGTTGGACCAGTTGCTGAAGGAGGGCTGTACCTTCACCGTCCTGGACCAGCCCATCTCGCTGGACCGCCTCCAGCTCAGGAGCGTAGACCAACTCAACGCAGCAGGTGGGGACGGCTCAACACCTGCATGATACAGGAATGGAAAAAGTCCAGCATTCAATGATGTAGTTGCCACAGTTTAACCTCTCTAGGGTATGTGGGCGTCCCACCTGGCCAACATCCAGTAAGATTGCAGAGCGCCAAATTCAAATACAGAAATACTCAGAAAAGATACAACTATTTTATATAGGTTTAAAGATTAACTTCTTGTGAATCCAACCACTGTTTCAATTTCAAAAATGCTTTACGGCGAAAGCTTACCTTACAATTATTTGAGAACATAGCCCAGCAGACAAATCATTACAAACAGTAACCAGCCAAGTAGAAGAGTTACACAAGTCAGAAATAGAGATAAAATTAATCACTTAGATTTGATGATCTTCATATGTTTGCACTCAGAAGACCTTCATTTATTCAATAAATGTTCCTGTTGTTTGATAGTCTCTCTTTTATATCCGAAAACCTCAGTTTTGTTTGCGTTTTCTTCAGTAATCCACAGGCTTAAACGCAGTCACAACAGGCAGACAAAAAATCCAAATTGTATCCGTAAAGTTCATAGAAACATGTCAAACGATGTTTATATTCAATCCTCAGGTTGTTTTTAACCTAAATAATCGATAATATTACAACCGGACAATAGCGGCGTCAATATAAAAGGTAAACAAGAAAGGCACTCTCTCGGTCGCTCGCATGAAAAAGCTCTGTGACACGGCAGAGTCCACTCATTCAGACTGCTCTTACTCCCTCATTTTTCAGAATACAAGCCTGAAACAATTTCTAAAGACTGTTGACATCTAGTGGAAGGCATAGGAACTGCAATTTGAGTCCTAAGTCAATGGATACTGTAATGGCATTGAATAGAAGAAAAAAAAAACTACTTCCTGAATGGATTTTTCTCAGGTTTTCGCCTGCCAAATCAGTTCTGTTATACTCAGACATTATTTTAACAGTATTGGAAACTTTAGTGTTTTCTATCCAAATCTACTAATTATATGCATATCCTATCTTCTGGGCCTGAGTAGAAGGCAGTTTAATTTGAGCATGCTTTTCATCCAAAATTCCAAATGCTGCCCCCTACCCTAGAGAAGTTAAGGCCACATGTCCTAGTAACACACTAGCATTTTGGCTTTTGTCAATCTTAATGTGATTGTCACATCAAAGTTTATTTGTCATAAGCACAGGCTATAGCGGGGAGTAAACAGTACAATTACATGCTTAGTTGCAAGCTCTCCTCTTAACAGTGTGTGTGTGTGTGTGTTCTTATGGAAAATAATGTACAACCTGATCCTAGGACCTCATCACTGATTTAAACAGGCCTATGGACATCTACTAATCTATTACATTTAGGCTATTTGGCACTTGTTCACACCTCTTGCTTTACTTCAGGGTTTCCCAAACTCAGTCCTCGGATCCCATGGGGTGTACGTTTTGGTTTTTGCCCTAGCACTACACAGCTGATAATCATCTAATCATGAACTTTGATCATTTGAATCAGCTGTGTAAAACCAAAATGTGCACCTTCTAGGGATCCCGAATACAGAGTTTGGGAAACGCTGCTTAACTTACTGATAAGATACTGAATTTATATCAATAATCAAACCTATGATAAGAACATACAGTGCCTTGCAAAAGTATTCATCCCCCCCGTTTTTCCTATTTTGTTGCATTACAACCTGTATTTTAAATGGATTTTTATGTAATGGGCACACACAAAATAGTCCAAATTGGTGAAGTGAAATGAAAAAAATAACTTGTTTTAAACATTTTTTTTTTTTTAACGGAAAAGTGGTGCGTGCATATGTATTCACCCCCTTTGCTATGAAGCCCCTAAACAATGGTGCAACTAATTACCTTCAGAAGTCACATAATTAGTTAGATTGCACACAGGTGGACTTTAAGTGTCACATGATCTGTCACATGATCTCAGTGTATATATACACCTGTTCTGTAAGGCCCCACCGTCTGCAACACCACTCAGCAAGGGGCACCATCAAGCAAGCGACACCATGAAGACCAAGGAGCTCTCCAAACAGGTCAGGGACAAAGTTGTGGAGAGGTACAGATCATGGTTGGGCTATTAAAAAAAATACCTGAAACTTTGAACATCCCAGGGAGCACTGTTAAATCCATTATTAACCACAAGAAACCTGCCAAGAGAGTGCCACTCACCAAAACTCACAGACCAGGCAAGGAGGGCATTAATCAGAGAGGCAACAAAGAGACCAAAGATAACCCTGAAGGAGCTGCAAAGCTCCACAGCGGAGATTGGATTATCTGTCCACAGGACCACTTTAAGCCTTACACTCCACAGAGCTGGGCTTTATGGAAGAGTGGCCAGAAAAAAAGCCATTTGCTTAAAGAAAAAAAATAAACAAACACATTTGGTGTTCACCAAAAGGCATATGGGAGACTACTAGAGGTCGACCAATTATGATTTTTCAACGCCGATACCGATTAATCTGACTATTTTTATATGTATGTATGTAATAATGACAATTACAACAATACTGAATGAACAATGAACACTTTTTTATTTTAACTTTATACATCAATAAAATCAATTTAGTCTCAAATAAGTAATGAAACATGTTCAATTTGGTTTAAATAATGCAAAAACAAAGTGTTGGAGGAGTAAGTATAATTGCAATATGTGCCATGTATAAAAGCTAATGGTTAAGTTCCTTGCTGAGAACATATGAAAGCTGGTGGTTCCTTTTAACATGAGTCTTCAATATTCCCAGGTAAGAAGTTTTAGGTTGTAGTTATTATAGGACTATTTCTCTACACCATTTGTATTTCATATACCTTTGACTATTGAATGTTCTAATAGGTACTTTAGTATTGCCAGCCTGACCTCGAGAGTTGATAGGCTTGAAGCATTGCGAAGAGCTGCTGGCAAACGCAGGAATGTGCTGTTTTGAATGAATGCTTATGAGCCTGCTGCTGCCTACCACCGCTCAGTCAGACTGTGCTATCAAGTCATAGACCTAATTATAATATAATAACACACAGAAATACGAGCCTTAGGTCATTAATGTGGGAAAATTCGGAAACTGTCATTTAGAAAACGAAACGTTTATTCTTTCAGTAAAATACGGAACCGTTCCGTATTTTATCTAACGGGTAGCATCCATAAGTCTAAATATTGCTGTTACATTGCACAACCTTCAAAGTTATGTTATAATTATGTCAAATTCTGGCAAATTAGTTCGCAACGAGCCAGGCGGCCCAAACTGTTGCATATACTTTGACTATGCGTGCAACAAACGTGAGTTAACATCCTAGTTAACATTGCCTGCTAACATGAATTTATTTTAACTAAATATACAGGTTTAAAAATATATACTTCTGTGTAGTGATTTTAAGAAAGGCATTGATGTTTATTGTTAGGTACATTCGTGCAACGATTGTGCTTTTTTCGCAAATGCGAAAAACCATTTCTTCCTAACGAGCCAGGCGGCCCAAATTACTGTATATACCCTGACTGTTGCATAGTATGCAAGTGACACAATTTCCCTAGTTAAAAGAAATTCATGTTAGCAGGCAATATTAGCTAAATATACAGGTTTACAAATATATACTTGTGTATTGATTTTAAGAAAGGCGTTGATGTTTATGGTTAGGTACACATTGGTGCAACGACAGTGCTTTTTTTCGCAAATGAGCTTGTTAAATCACCTGTTTGGCGAAGTAGGCTGTAATTCAAGGATAAATTAGCAGGCACCTCATCGATTATATGCAACGCATGACAAGCTAGATAAACTCGTAATATCATCAACCATGTGTAGTTAACTAGTGATTATGTTAAGATTGATAGTTTTTTTATAAGATACGTTTAATGCTAGCTAGCACCTTACCTTGGCTCCTTGCTGCACTCGCATAACAGGTAGTCAGCCTGCCACGCAGTCTCCCCGTGGAGTGCAATGTAATCGGCCATAATCAGGGGTCCAAAATTTATCGGTCGACCTCTAGAGACTACCCCAACATATGGAAGAAGGTACTCTGGTCAGATGAGACTTAAATGGAGCTTTTTGGCCATCAAGGAAGCGCTTTGTCTGGGGCAAACCCAACACCTCTCATCACCCCAAGAACAACATCCCCACAGTGAAGCATGGTGGTGGCAGCATCATGCTGTGTGGATGTTTTTCATTGGCAGGGACTGGAAAACTGGTCAGAATTGAAGGAATGATGGATGGCGCTAAATACAGGGGATTTCTTGACGGAAACCTGTTTCAGTCTTGTATTTGAGACTGGGACGGACACCTTCCAGCAGGACAATGACCCGTAGCATACTGCTAAAGCAACACTCAAGTGGTTTAAGGGGAAACATTGTTTTGGAATGGCCTAGTCAAAGCCCAGACCTCAATCCAATTGAGAATCTGTGGTATGACTTAGATTGCTGTACACCAGCGGAACCCATCCGACTTGAAGGAGCTGGAGCAGTTTTGCCTTGAAGAATGGGCAAAAATCCCAGTGGCTAGATGTGGCAGCTTATAGAGACATACCCCAAGAGACTTGCAGCTGTAATTGCTGCAAAAGGTGGCTCTACAAAGTATTGACTTTGGAGGGGTGAATAGATATGCACTCAAGTTTTCTGTTTGTTTATTTCATAATAAAAATATTTTGCATCTTCAAAGTGGTAGGCATGTTGTGTAAATCAAATGATACAAAATAGGGAAAATGCCAAGCGGGTGAATACTTTCGCAAGCCACTGTATTGTGCAATCCAGTTATCTAAACCGCAGATTAGTCATCTGTAATCGATTACAGTATCAGTCCTGAGTTATTTGTTCAGTACTGCTTATGTGCGTTTTTTCAACAGACCTGGCGTTGTGACTGTTGGTAGAGCATGGCACTTGCAACGCCAGGATTATGGGTTTGATTCCATCAGGGACCAGTATGAAAATGTATGCAGAGTATAATTTATATGTAAACTAGGTTGTATTAATTAGAAACTAAATGGATGCAAACTGGCCAAAACAGGGAGGGACCACCTGAACTTCCAATATGAAGCGCTTGTTTTCAATTTCTGTTAAAAAAATATATACATTTTTCTATGGTGTGCGCTAATGACACTGACATGTTTCATCCTTCTCTTCTCAGCGTCAGGGCTATCCCAATCCTTCATTATCATGCACCAGAACCGCTACCAGCAGTGTATCGCTGCCTTCATTCTACAAGCACCGTCCGAGGCCGTCAAGGTACAGTAAGAGCACTCTGAACTTAAAGTAACACACTGTACGTGTTGTAGTCCTAACAAAAACACTGAATGGACAGTAGTGTTTTTACAATGAGAATTGGGTTGCATTCCAATTTGGTTGTTTGTGTGTAATTGTACCATGGTGACTGACAACATTTCATTATGTGGTCATATGTAAGGCGTGAATTTATCACGATCATGACATTCCCATCTCAACATACTCACAGCAGGTTCAAAGTTTATTCATTTGAGTTGCTAGTTGATTACTGCCATATAAATTCCTGTGTTATCCTTCATTCATCACCATGTTTCATTCCTTTGCCGGATGATAATAATCATTGTTGAGCTATTTACAGTCTATTTGTCTAGGAGATTTTCTCTGCGCAAACATACAAATTGCTATCTTTCCAGAAATCAAGTGACTCGATCCAGTTAGTGTTTGTCATAGTGCTGAGCGATTAGTGCTTATTGAGGACGGTTCGATTAAAAAAAAAAAATGTTATCATTGCTTTTGGTTTAATGTATTTTTGACATGAAAAGCACTGTGCATTATGTGGATTGCATGCTGTAACGACACAGAATAAAACAATTAATACAAGTCCCATGACGTTAGTGATCTCCCATTACTGCTTATGAACCATAATTATGAACCATAATTTATTCACATTACTTTAATTTCATTCCAAGTCATCATCTCATTTCCATAGAGCTGCTGCCTATCAAAATCACTTTTTGTAGTTATTCAAAGTAAATAAGGCATCATTTTATGACTGCTGACTACCAACAATCAAGATCATGTATTTTCAGGCTCGCCAATTAACTGCTTTCTATCCATATCGATGGCTTGTTCTGTCTTGCTACGCACAGATGGACAAGTTTAAGAGGGTGCGTAATGGATTATTGTCATGGTTTTTTGCACCAAACTTTGCAAAATATTGGTCTATTGGAAAATACAACTCCCTACTACATTGCACAGTTCAGGCTTAATCTGATTTATCTCTACAGAAACTGCACATTGAGCTCACAGAAAAAAAATTGAACGAAATGGAATTCAAATAATTGAACAGACTTAAGTCAATTAGTTTAAAAACCGAAAAAATAACCTACATTTTGGTTAATCGCTCAGCACTAGTTGGTCATCAGACGATCGGACACTAGCAGAGAAGTCTGTATTCCAATACTGCCCGAGTCACCTTGCTCTTTGACACATCTAAATTAGGTGGAATTTCCTTCATTACTAGGCATGAGTAAGGTTGCAAAGGGTGGGTATATTACTGGAAACGTTGAAAGTTTACCAGTAAATTACCAGAATTAAAACATTTCAATGATTTTAGGTAATCTATCACAAGACATCTAGTGGCCCTTTTGGGTACTTCATATCATCCCTGCTGTCTATCTCTGGCCTTATCACATGGAAAATATGAGATTATTAAAATAAGACTAAACTGTAAAACATTATCCGTAATATAAACCAGCAATTTATGTCCCGATTCCAATTTAGGAAGTTATACTTCTCACTAGTTGGTATTCAGACTTACCTTGTGCAGGTGCATAACACGCTTTGCAGTCATGATTCCCTTCTGCACACTGAATAAATGTGGCCAACAGATTTTCTCTTGGAGTTTTCATTCAATAGGGTACCTTTTTTAAAATGTGGATATTGTTGACAGACTAGAATACATTGAGAACAATTTTGGAAAATAGGCATCAGTTCGCTGCAGCTAGCGACGGAAGTGAGCTGCAAAAAAACACTAACTGGACAGTTTTCTCCATCTCTACACTCAATCATGGACACTCTTACTGACACATGGCTGCTTCACGTGATTTATTGGGTTGTCTGCCATTTTGCCCTCTGTGCTGTTGTCTGTGTCTAGCAATGTTTGTGCTGCTAACATGTTGTGCTAATGCCATGTTGTGTTGCTGCCATGCTGTGTTATGTGTTGCTGCCATGCTTTGTTGTTGTATGGAGTGTTGTGGTGTCTCTCTTGTTGTGATGTGTTTTTGTCCTTTATTTTTCATCCCAGCCCCCATCCCCACAGTAGGACTTTTGCCTCTTGATAGGCAATGCATTTGTTATTAATTGACTTGCCAAGTTAAATAAAGCCATGTAAATAATATATGCATATTCATCTCCGTTTCAACACAAACTGGTAGATGTAAAAAATACTCTGATCTTGTAGATTATTTAGGCAACGTTTGGGGTTAGGAAAGCATGTATGACAAAATAAAACAGGTTTGGAGAGCCTTTGCGCACTAAATATATTAAGGAATTAAAAAGTGGTTTGATTCATCCTGAAAGTTGTCATATTCAAGTTCAATCCATGACATATTGGAAGGTGGAAAAAAGTTTACAATAAGGGTTGAACAAGTCCTATAAATCTACTCTAATCATTGAACTGTAATGACAACGGTCCAGTCGTCGTGAACTGTGCTCCAGGTTTAACCTGCTGCGTGTGGTCAATGCCATAATGTCCCACATTGCACAACATTAGCCTAATATGATCCACTAATGCTAGTCACCCTCAGGAACAACTACACGGATGTGACAGAGGAAAGAAAGGTGAATGTGAAAATAAAGTTAAGCTAAAGTGACAGTTAGAAATGTTGGTGCCTGCTGATAGTGGCTAATATAACATAATACAAAATGTCAAATAAAACTGAGAAAATAAACTGCACCATGGGCTATAATTAAAACATTCTAAAGCGCAGACATCAAATTGAGAACACACAATTCTGAATAACGACACGGCTATTTATAGCCTATTTCGTTGTGGAAAAGGGGCTGCAAATACATGTTCTGATTTTCATTTTGCTTCCATGTGGCTGTTTTCACATTCATCTCCAGGGATCAGAAGGAAAAATCATCTAAAACAATTGCTGTGTGTATTTTCAATCCTCTCCAAACGGATTACTCATTTACCTAGCTCTTCTCATTTAGCTAGCTCTTATTATTAAATCAGTGTGTGGAGAATGCTGTTATTTGTATTGAAACAAATACGCCTTTTCCACTTAAATCGGACAGTTTCGCTCAACCTCATTCATGGTTTCCTTGCGTGTAAAGGTGGTGGAATTAAGCCGTATTTTGACCTCGTCTTATCAGTTGACACCTCCGCCACACCTTTTAATTTCTTAGATCTCCACCCCAAACGAATAGCATGCTATTTTCATACTTAAATTCAAGGTCAGAATATGCATAGAGAGAAGTGCATAAAAAGGAACTCCCCATTTACACGCGCATCACTCTGGTCTGAATCTGGGCATAGTGAATCCATGAAATATCATTTCTGTCCATGCATTTATCAATGTTTTAGCATCACAACTGAAAAGTCTAGTTGGTTGAGTTAATGGGATTATTTTCAATGACCTCTGATGCTTTTTATTAATTAGGCTTTTTTCTCTTGAACCATCTGGTCTATCTACTAGAAACTCGTACATTTCTTTGTCCATATTAATACATACAATAAAATAAAGTTATTCAAGTATAAATGACCAAAGTTACGATAGGTTGCCATAGATTGTTAATTAACAAAATTACTGGTCGCTTTGCAACCCCAGGCATGAGTTAGTGAGCCAAGTATCCTCATGGTACCGTGTGTATGTCAAGTTCATTTCAAAAGGTCTCAACACACGATTTAAAAAAATGACAAAACACTGTTGAAATGGGAACAATAAACAAACCACAAAAATGTGTTCCTTTCCAGAGGGTGTGGATGTCAGAGATAGAGGGTGCAGTGACGACACTGAATTCTCAGCAGCCTCCCCGGGTGAAGAGCTCCTCACTGTGGGTAGAGTCCTCCCAGATCTGAGCCATCGGACAGTCACTACAACAGGGGACCACAAATACTGCTTCTGGGGCCTCCCACTATAGGTGGCTAAGATATTTTCTTTTCACACTGTCCTTTCTAGCAGAGTTCTAGAATTGTGGTGGATATGTAACCAGGCCAGCCCAGTACAACTTGGCTTGGCTCAGTTTGGCTGTAGTGTGAAAGGGGTATACGTATGCTGGTTCTAAGTACATACCAGCACAAAGGCACTTGATTAAACTAGCTAGTTGTCGAGACCTTTGATTAGTTTAATCAGGTGCGTTGGTTGGTGCTGGATTGAAAACCTGCACTCCTGGTGAATTTCTCCAGTACCAGGGTTGGTGACCACTGCCCTAGACAAGGACTATTACTGTGTCTCCGCCTAAGCCGTTGTAAAGTATTAGCAGGATCATTTGTAAAATTCATGTTTGCTTTGAAAGTGCATTGTGGTACCATAAGATGACAATAAATTGTTGATAATGAGAAATTATGATTTTGTCCTGTGTTGCTGAATACATTCACTCAAACTGTGGTAATGTGTCTATGGCTAACAGTACAACTGACCCATGTCATTATTACCCCAGTGGGTGAAAAATCATAGATAACTAGTTAACACACTGGTATACACACACAAAGGAAAATACAGACCCCTTTTATTTAGTCATGATGGAAAATTAGAAAACAAAATGGTACATCTAGTCAAATTATATTTTCTTTCCTTAATCAGACACATCCCTTCTTCCAGGACAGGTAGTCAGTGGTCCAAGGGAACACAGGGTTCCCGACTGTCACCATGACAAACAAGGACTGCGTTTCAGAGCTTAGACGTTGCTGATGCATGACAGATCTTACAATGCCTGAATAGATGTCTGACATGGCACACAACCATTGGTTGACGAATGCAGGGTAACGTGACTCTTTCAGGCACAATCGCTACACACGGGGCCCTGTTGCAATACACCAGAAATGTATCCTTGAAGTTACAGATCGGTGGAAGTGAGTGTTAACCTTCCTTTCATCTATCCATCACTTAGATTTGTGCTTACCTGAAGGAAATGAGGAAGGACGGATTTCTAAAGTAGAAACGGTGCTATGATATCCTCTAAAGTGGACGAGGAATGAACAAGACAATCGATCATGCATGACGACGGCCGGCATCCACGTGAAACAAGTCAGATTAATTTGTGTAGTGCCATTCACGTGTAGTGCCATCCACGTGAAACAAGCCAGATTAATTTGTGTAGTGCCATTCAGTTAGACTTTTTTTTACGTTACATTTGTCGACGCTTCTTTATACACACGCAAGTGTTAACATTTTACAAAGATAATGACTATAGCCTTGGTATTAGTAAGTGACAATGTTATACAATAAGATGGTAAACCCTATGACAGAGTTAAAGGGGCAGGTTTTTGCTCCAGCCGAGCACTGAAACACCTGCTTCAATTTAAAGTATTGATGAGCAGTTGCTATGAAAGAGGTATTAGTGCTGGAACAAAAGCCTGCACTAACCTTGTAGCCAGGACCGCAAATCAGGGTTGGTGACCACTTCTCAACTATAAGGGTCGAGCTAGTGGGCAGATACTTGGCCCAGGCTGCGCCTGTAACGGCTCTTAACCCAGAATATGATGAGGCGCAGCCTAGACCGCAAATCTCTTGGCCTTCGTGACAAACACAATATTAAATGCATCCAGCAAGCTGGGAAACCTGATCTGAACAACAGGGAAAGAAGAATCTTTCAGGTTAACCATAGTGCTATTTAAGTGCCTGTGCCAATCTGAGGTAGACTAAACCAACCAATGTAATGCAGAAATGGATGCTAACGACACTGGAGTCTACTTGATCAAAATGATATGGTACAATGCCAAGTGTTTGAGAATGACCTCTTGAACCCAGAGTAGAGGGAGGACTGGCATTGAAAGAAAAAGGTGTTCAGGCCTTCAAAGACAGCTAGCCAGACACAGCTAGGCAGACACAGCTAGCCAGACACTGCTAGCCAGACACAGTCCGGGGGGGATTGGGAAACCCTGAGCTAGATGGACAGCCAGCCCATCTGCTAGCCAGACATGTAGACATACAGCAAGCCAGACGGCTGACCAAGTCACTCACAATAACATGGCAGTCTTTCAACTAAGAGCCTTTATCATTTACTGTGGATTGACCAGACAGTGCAGGAACAGTTCAAATCAGTACAGTGCCTTCAGAAAATATTCACAAACCATGACTTTCTACATTGTGTTACAGTCTAAATTTAAAATGTATTTGTATCACGGGCCCATCATTTCAAAGTGGAATTTAGTTTTTTTTAAATTACAAGCAGAAATTTCAAGTATTCAACCCCTTTGTTATGGCAAGCCTAAATAAATTGAGTAAAAATGTGCTTAACCATTTACATAAGTTGCATGGTCTCTGTGTACAATGTGTTTAACACTTTTTGAATGACTACTTCATCTCTGTACCCCACACACACAATTATCAGTGAGGACCCCAGTTGAGCAGTGAATTTCAAACACAGATTCAACCACAAAGACCAGGGTGGTTTTCCAATGCCTCGCAATAAAGGACACCTATTTGGTAGATGGGTAAAAATAAAGCCGACGTTGAATATTCCGTTGAGTATGGTGAAGTTATGAATTCCACTTTGGATGGTGCATCAATATACCCCGTCACTACAGAGATACGGGTCTAACTCTGTTTCCGGAGAGGAAGGAAAGTGACTTTAAAATGGTGAGTTTAATGGCTGTGATAAACTGAGGATGGATCAACCACATTGCAGTTACTCCACAATACTAACCTGAATGACAGAGTGAAAAGGAAGCCTGTACAGAATAAATATATTCCAAAACATGCATCCTGTTTTGCAATAAGGGACTTTAGTAAAACTGCAAAAAATGTGGCAAATAAATTAACTTTGTCCTGAATACAAAGTGTGCAAATCAAACAATGCATCACTGAGTACCATTCTTCATATTTTCAAGCATGGTGGTGGCTGCATCATGTTATGGGTATGCTAATCTTCGGCAAGGACTAGGGAGTTTTTTTAGGATACAAATATAATGGAATAGAGCTAAGCACAGGCAAAATCCTAGAGGAAAACCAAGTTGTCTGCTTTCCAGACAGACACTGGAAGACATTCACCTTTCAGCAGGACGATAACCTAAAACACCAGGCTAAATATACAGAGTTCCTTACCAAGACGACATTGAGTGTTCCTGTGTGGCCTAGTTACAGTTTTGACTTAAATTGGCAGTCTAGCAATGATCAACAACCAACTTGACAGAGCTTGAATCATTTTTAAAAGAACAATGAGCAAATAGAGACTTGCCCAGAAAGACTCATAACTTTAAATCGCTGCCAAAGGTGAGTCTAACATGTATTGACTCAGGGTTCTTTACTTATGTAATCGAGATAGTTTTATTTTTCATAATTGTTTTTACATACGTTAGAATTTTACTTCCATTTTGACAGATCGTTGACAAATAAACATTTTAATCCCACTTTATAACACAACAAAATGTGGAAAATCCCAAGGGGTGTGAATACTTTCTGAAGGCACCGTTTTTAGGGTCATTCTCATGAAACGGACATTTAAAAAATAATTGTCCTCTTGGATCACCGAGATTAGGATATGTACTTTCCTATCTCATAATTAGTCTTGTTTTTTGATCAGATAATGAGTTTTACAACTACCAATGCAACAATTCTCATTACCGCAACACTTTTTAAACTCCCAAATAGTAGAACAAAAATGAGCGTTGCATAATTTGCCATTGAAAAACCTGTACTGATCTCTACCAGAGATTCAGTAACCCAACAAATCAGTTTCATCATTTGTTAATCCCAAATAATCCTTGCATAGTACTAAAATCACTGATCTTAGTGTGATGGACTAAAATAGCACTTATTTCAGTATAAGTACTGTAATTATATGCATGTATTTTCAAAAGCGGACTTAAACGTAACTGCAAAAAAAGACTTCTCCAAGGTCTTTACAGGTAATATTGGTGTATTAGGACGTGGATATTTGTGGTTGTACATTTTATTAAAGCTGTATTTCTGGATTGAATGGGATCCTATGGGCAAACGGCATAACACAATATGCCTATAAAGCATCTAAATACGTGGAACGACAACTGTCTTGGGATATTAAACAACAGTATAGGTAAGTGTGAAAATCAGGTACACATGTCAAAATTGGGGATATTCTCCTTTGTGGTGGGGTTGCTCTTTGCTGAAACACAAACTGATGATCGTGGCTTAAAAGTAATTTAAACAGGGTTTTTACACCCTATATTTATTGAGACATTTGTTTTGGTAATGAGAGGCCCTTACCTCAATCTGCAAATAATAGGAGACAGCCATTATGAGTCAGCAAACAATTGACCGCATCACTAAAGCCCATTCATGCCTCCATGTTTAAGGTAATGGTTCTGATTTTTCCCAATTTGAGCTTTTTAGCCAAATCAGTAATGAGAAGACCAAGTGGGGACAAAAGTCGGTCCTGGGGCCACCTCTGGGAGCTCGTTTGCTTTGATTATTTCAATCAGCTGTATAGTGCTAGGACAAAAACCAAAACGTGCACCCGGGGGGTGGCCCCAGGACCGACTTTGGGAAACCCTGCTCAAGATGATGCATCATGAGTGAATAAAAGTTTATTTAAAAACATTTGAGTTTTTACAGAAACTTGAAAGTGTTATGGTAATGAGACATGTCCACTTCAACTAGTATAAAATTACTTCAGAATTGAATACAGATGCATTTCGGTAATGAGAATTTGGGGTGAAAACTTTATTTCAAATAAGACTGCCAAAAACTGGACTTTGTCTTCAGAATGATAGTTGATATTTGCTACAGATGACTAGTTTCATGAGAATCACCCAAAAAAATACTTGAATGAGGACCAGATCTTTTAAAAGTGTTATCAGTGCTGTTTTTGACAGGTTGTAAAGTGTTAGCAATTAGTGTTAATCAACATCGACATGGACAAAAGTGTCTTAAAGAGAAGGTTTAAACAGTCACCATGCAGACTGACAACACTGCAGCCCCTACACATACTGATACACATTCATTCCTAAAGCACCACATATACACACACACACACCAGATACACGTGGACAGTTATTGCTGCTGCTTCAAAGCAGAGCACACACAGCCCCTGCAGTAGTCAGGATGTTGAATGGGATACAGGCGACAGAAAAAGCACATGCAACCAACCACGTGGACAGTGAAAAACAAAAAAAGTTCTTCCGTTTTGTAGATAGATGAGCAGCATTGAAAAAAAATAAAACATTCTGATGTATATCAAGCATGTCTGAATTCTTGGTAAAATGTATGACCTTATGAGTCAAAGCTTTCAGCTAGATTTAAAAAGTAATTGAAAAGAAATAAAGGTATGAAAAATCCAGGCTTTCCATTTAGCTTCATATCATGGCCATCTCTCAGGACTGTTGGACTCCTCCAGTTAGACATTCTTTGGTCGTGAACAAAATACTTCTAAAACAAATAACCACTGCTTTCCACCTTTCAAGGTAACTATATCCTTTCGTTAACTTAACCCGTTAGTCGGTACAACCCTTCAAGACCCAACTTACAGTCAACTGTCTCGTTAATGCTCAAGATGAAAACAATGCCAAACCAAGATGGCCGCCGTTCTAGCTAGATGTGTGGAGTAATGGATGTTGCTGTTGAGCTCTCCCTGTTACCATACTCTGTCCGACCGACTGACATGTCGACTTCAGGTCAGGAGCAGCAAAGGCACTATACAGATGCGGCCTATTCCATCACATAGCTCAGAAATGTCTGCAGTGCTTCTTCCATTATGTTCCCATCTTCTTGTGTGACGTCGAGATACCTGCTAAAACCACATCGGCCACCATGTTGACTGGCCACTTCTTCTGCACTCCCATCACCAGGTTACTCCTCTCCAAAGCTCAGTAGGTATGTTTGCTTCACATGGTCCAATGGGGTTCACAGAGAGACTGGTGTTGGTTCCTCAGTCCAGATGAATGCACATAGAAAATGGACATCATGAGACAAGCCGTTGCTGGGCTACTGGGGGGAGGGGGGGGGAGAGGGGTGTCAGGCCTGGAGATCTTCGAAGCATGTTTCACAAACCCGCACAGGCTTCTTGGATGAGGGTATGAGGGCGTTCTTGGCGGAGCACTCTGCACAGAAGATGTTGCCACAGTGTCTGCAGTGGTGCTGCAAGGGGGAGTCAGAGTTGGGAGTAGAGAGAGTCAGTTAGGAGGATGCCGACTATTTTGTTCTCTATGTATTTGAACTTTATTGAGACAGTTCGGAAATCAGAAAGACACCGAGGTAAGTGGGAGAAATAGTGGGAAGGGTGGACAGGGGAATTGAACACCGGTCACTGGTGAGGAGATTTGTACATGTGTTGGGAGCGTTATCATTCAACCACGGTTCTGCACAGCAGTTAACACTTTTGTGAATTCCTTTGTGGCTCCTCCAACATTTACAATGGTCGTGTTCATAAGGCAGCAAACAGAAGAAAATGAACTGAAACAGGGAGGGACTACCTGAACTTGTCCAATAAGAAACATGAATTCTTTGTTGCTAAACATTCCTGTTGCAAAAAAATCTGCCCTAATGAACACAACCCAAATGAACAGACCGCCGTGTAATACAACTCACCTTCCTAATGGCGAGAGAGAAGCCCTTCCCACAGTCCATGCAGTTCTGTACCTCGTGGTCCTCTGCCCACTTCCTGGTCAGAGACTGTGACTGCTTTATCTACAGACGGGGACAAGGAGAGGGGTTAGAGCACAGCATGAAAACAAGCTCCACTAACACGCATGCACACTCCCAACACACACAGCTCTATTGACGAGCTATTCGTCCTACAGAGTTCAAAGCCGCAGAGCGGCGCGGTCTATTGTGTCATCCATAACTCGATAACAGCCTATTAAATGAGATGAATACAATTACGTAATGATTGGTCATTGGACTCCATGGATGTGGACTCCGTATTGTGCTTAATAAAGACAGAGTTCAGCTACAGGTCATAAAGAACGATGCATCTGAAGTCCTAATAGGTGCGTAACGTGGTGTTAAGTATCTTGGATTGTTACCTGTAGTGACTGGTTTTCTCTGCCCAGCTCCTGCATGGCGGCTGTCGTATCATCCAGTTTCCTCCTCATCTCCACTACTTTGGCCTGCAGTTTCTCCATCTCCCCCTCACCCTTCACACACCTGAAACACAGCCATAACAGAGTCAAAATGGTTGAAGGCTAAAAGCTACCATGGGAGGAGTGAAAAAGAGGAAAGAGGGAGAGCGAGAGAAAATAAATCAAAGCACTAGTCACCTCCAAAGCAACTTCTAACTGCATCACAGGGAGGTTATAATGACGGCACGACTTCTAGCAGTCAAACTACCGGAAATCAATTAGCCTATCCTGCAAGGTGACAGGATGCCTAGAGGTTAGTGTTGGGTCGGTAACCGAAAGGTTGCTGGATCGAATCCCCGAGCTGACAAGGTAAAAATCTGTCGTTCTGCCCCTAAACAAGGCAGTTAAACCCACTGTCACCCAGGCCGCCATTCGAAATAAGAATTTGTTCTTAACGGACTTGTCTAGTTAAATAAATGTTTAAAAAAAACAGCCAACTTGCCCTTTTGTTTCGAAGACACCCACAAGGGTAGATCTAGGCGATTTCCTGCTTCAAGGTAGTTTCTGATATAAACATACCACACAGTAATTCTGGAGACAACTTCACATCCACTACCCTCTCTCTCACCTCTCCAGCAGCGCACGCCTCTCGTCCTGGTTGTTCTGCACGGTGGCCTCCAGCACGGCAATCTCGCCCCGCAGTTCATCCGTCTGCTTCTCCAGCTCGCCGCAGTGCCGCTGACTCCCCTGCCACTCCCTCTTCAGCGTGGCCACGTTTTCGTTGAGCGCCGTCACCTGCAGGCCCAGCCGCGCCTCCGCCTCCTCCCCCCGCTTCGCCTGCCCCTCATGAGCATTACGCTCTGACGCCTGGGGAGGCGAGGGAGGGAGAACAGGGTATTTAGAAGTCTAGAGGATAAAAGCCACACCTACAGGAGCTCTACAACACATCTGAGTGACGATACCTAAAAGACACCATCACACAGTGAAACACAGCCCGTAAAAGCACTAAGGGCTGGTGTGTGTTTTCTGTTAGTAGAGCGACTGTACATATGATACATTTCCACCAGCTAATAGCATTAAAATGTCAATCATCTCATGTACAGTGCATTCAGAAAGTATTCAGACCCATTCACTTTTTCCACATTTTGTTACCTTACAGCCTTATTCTAAATTTGATTCAATTCATTTTTTGCTCATCAATCTACACACAATACCCAATAATGACAAAGCAAAAACTGTTTTTAGATATTTTTGCAAATGTATTAAAAATGTAAAACGAATACTTTATTTAGATATGCATTCAGACCCTTTGCGATGAGACCTGAAGTTGAGCTCAGGTGCATCCTGTTTCCATTGATCATCTTTGAGATGTTTCTGCAACTTGATTTACCACCTGTTGTAAATTCAATTGATTGGACATGATTTGGAAAGGCACACACCTGTCTATATAAAGGTCCCACAGTTGACAGTGCAAGTCAGAGTAAAAACCAAACCATGAGGTCAAAGGAATTTTCAAATACGCTCCGGTACGGACAGGGTTGTGTGTTGAGGCACAGATCTGGGGAAGGGTAGCAAAAAAATTCTGCAGCATTTAAGGTCCCCAAGAACACAGTGGCCTCCATCTTTCTTAAATGGAAGAAGTTTGGAACCACCAAGACTCTTCCGCCCGGCCAAAATGAGCAATCGGGGAGAAGGGCCTTGGTTAGGGAGGTGACCAAGAACCCGATGGTCACTGACAGAGCTCCAGAGTTCATCTGTGGAGATGGGAGAACCTTCAGGAAGGACAACATCTCTGCAGCACTCCACCAATCAGGCCTTTATGGTAGAGCGGCCAGACGGAAGCCACTCCTCAGTAAAAGGCACATGACAGCCCGCTTGGAGTTTTCCAAAAGGCATCTAAAGGACTCTCAGACCATGAGAAACCAGATTCTCTGGTCTGATAAAACCAAGATTGAACTCTTTGGCCTGAATGCCAAGTTTCACATCTGGAGGAAACCTGGCACCATCCCTACGGTGAAGCATGGTGGTGGCAGCATCATGCTGTGGGGATGTTTTTCAGCGGCAGGGACTGGGAGACTAGTCAGGATAGAGGGAAAGTTGAACGGAGCAAAGTACAGAGAGATCCTTGATGAAAACCTACTCCACAGCACTCAGGACCTTAGACTGGGTCCAAGTTTCACCTTCCAACAGGACAACGACCCTAAGCACACAACACAGGAGTGGCTTCGGGACAGGTCTCTGAAAGTCCTTGAGTGGCCCAGACAGAGCCCGGACTTGAACCAGAGCGAACATCTCTGGAGAGACCTGAAAATAGCTGTGCAGCAACACTCCCATCCAACCTGACAGAGTATGAGGGGATCTACAGAGAAGAATGGAGAAACTCCCCAAATACAGGTGTCCCAAGCTTGTAGTTTCATACCCAAGAAGACTCAAGGCTGTAATTGCTGCGAAAGGTGCTTCAACAAAGCACTGAGTAAAGGGTCTGAATACTTATGTAAATGTGATATTTCAGTGTAGTTGTAGTTCTTTTTATTTTTTTTAACCTGTTTTTGCTTTGTCATTATGGGACATTGTTTGTAGATTGAGGGGGAAAAAACGATTTAATTCATTTTAGAATAAGGCTGTAACGTAACATAATGTGGAAAAAGTCAAGGTCTGAATTATTAGGTTGGTGAGCGACTCAGCGTACCAGCTGGGCCTGGATCTCCTGGGTCTCTGCCCATAGCTTCTCCTCTCTCTGGATAACACTGTCTCTGGTGGCCTGGTGCAGGGTCTTCTCCTGCTCCAGGGCTGCCTGCACCTCTTCCACCCGGCCCTGCATCTCCAGCTTCTGCTGGATCAACAGTTGCTTGGCTTCCCGCAGCTCCCTCAACTCCTGGGGGAGAGGGTGAAATGGATAGGTGTAAGCCAGAGGTTCCCAACCTTTTTTGGTTACTGTACCACCAACTGCTCTGCCCCGTGTACCCCTGAAGTACCCACCAATGTGTATTTTACCAGTAGACCTATGGTCTCATGAGTACCCCCTAGGGATAGGCCAAGTACCCCTGGTTGGGGACCACTTGTGTAAGCAATATGATAGCAGTTCCATCTTGTCCTCAGAGGTCAGGTGGAATTGTGGCCATTTTGCTAAAAACCTATCCAATCATCTTAGATCTATAGGAGTACCTGGAGGATAGGGGTTGATATGGTATTCAGTTGGCTCAATTCAGAATCAACCCCTCCCCTTTCCACTCAATGGAGTGACTATACCTGTGACCTGTTCAATGATCCCAGATCAAGTACCACTCCGTAAAGCAAAATAAGGGATTAATAAATGCATCAGCATAAGGAGGGCCTCACCTTGTCACTCCTCTCCCCGAGTGCCTTCAGCTCAGAGCCCAGTCTGGTTGTGTCCTTCTCCAGGGCAGCCTTAGTCTGGCTCAGCTCCTCTGCTCTGCTCCTCTCCTTCTGCAGCTCCTCCTGGGTCACACCCTAGGTGGGGGAGGGGGTGGGATGGCATTGCAAAGGGAGGTTGCAAAGGGAGGGTATATTACTGAAAAGTTTCTAAGTTCCCCAATAAACTAACAGAATTGTAGTATCTTTCAAGGATTTTATTCCCTTTTGGGTACTTCAGATTATCACAGGTGTCTGAAATCATCTCTGGCCGGCTCTCTGGCCTTATCACATGTAAAATATGAAAGAATTAAATATGATTTTAAAATGTAAAAAATGTCATGGCAAAGCTGTAAAACATGATCCTATATATAATCCATCAATTTATAGAAAACCATTGTTTAATATGAGGGATTCAGCATGAAATATCCCTTATGTTTTTTTACACACTTATTTGTCAGTATGTATTTGTTGTCAATGTCTTGGTGCCAAACTGGTGGCAGTTGTGAACGAAGTGTATAGTTGGTGGGTTACAGAGGGAATTGAAAATAATGCCATTGTTGATGAGATGCTTTTTTTATTAATTAGGCTATTTTCTCTTGAACCATATGATCTATCTACCAGAAACTCATGGACAATACAGACACCGATATGAAAAACGAATACTATATATGAATGCATTTTAAAAGTTGTTAAAGTATAAATTACCAAAATGATGATAGATTGACAGTCTCTGTTAATGACCTAAATTACCGGTAGCTTTGCAACCCTAGTTCTGGCTATGGGTTGGAATTAGATGTACAACAATTATAACAAGAGATTCATTACACAAAACTAAATGGGATACCCCCAAGTGAAACAATAATGTCTTCCCTCCTGGATCTCATAAGCGATGTGATTATAAGGACAGGGGAACCTTTGAGCAGGACCCTGGGTCTGCATGTACTGTGTGCGAATAAAATCAATCAACCTGTTGTTTCTGCAACTCTTTGAGGGCCGTCTCCTGCTGGCCAAGCTTCTGGTCCCGTTTAGCCAGCTCCTGCTCCAGGGAGGCCCTGGCAGCCTTTACCTCCTGCACTTGCCCCTCCAGACCAGTCAGCTGGATCCGGTTAGCAGATAACTCCTCCTGGGACAGGGTCAGCCTCTCCTCAGACGCCTGGACAGAGAGTATACACAGGCATGGGTCACATACAGTACATACACACAGAAAACACGGGTCACACACACACTCAACAGGTTTATGAGCATAGCACACTTTCAAATTAGATTAGCATTATGTCAAAAAGGCTTTGATTTATATGATCCTACACCTACGGTGTCCTGGTAGACCATTAGGCAGACACGCGAGTCAGATCATGATCAATATGTACATGCGGTCTGACACGGTCTCTGGTATCTCCATTGATTCCTCTTAACTGCCTTTTCCTTCTCACACAATGACTCTTCCTGTTTAACTCCCACTGACCCCGACCTCCCTCCATTGAAATATCATTGAATGTGGATTCCCGTTCGAGTAAGGATATTTCTATGCTTGCATGGTCTCCCACCCACCTTGAAGTCCTGTCTGAGAGATGACAACTCTGACTCCTTGCCATAGTAGTCAGACTGCAGCTTGACCAGGCCTTGCTGACTCTGCTGTAGAACCTCCTGCAGCTCAGTGGTCCTGGTCCTCTCAGAGATCAAATCCTGGCCGAGGCCTGACACCTGTTCCCTCAGATGACCCTCCTCCTCAGCCTGGAACACAAATGTAGTCCAAAACATGGAAAATACATGGAATTAAGTGTGTGTGTGTGTGTGTGTGTGCATGCATGCATGTCATCTTACCTTCTTGGCATGTGATCCTTGCAGCTCGGTCACTTGGCTTTCCAGCTTCTTCTTTTCCTGGCTGAAGGACCCCTGGGCTGTCGTCAGCTGTGCCTGTAGCTGCTGCACCCTCTTCTCCTTCTCTTTCAGGGCCTCCTGGGTCTTGGTGTGTTGCTCTGTTAATGCAGTCAGCTGCATATTCAGCCCTTTTTCTACCTGCAAAGGCAGACACAAAATAGAACCCATTGTGAGAGCATGGACAATCGGTATCTGGGTCGTGTTCATTAAGGCACACCATAGCAAAACATTTTGCAACTGAAACAAAAATTAAGGGTTTCCTATTGGACAAGCTCAGGTGCAAAATGAATGGGACCATGTAGTCATGTCTATGGGCTTCTTACCTCTCTGATCTTATCCAGCTGCCCTTTGACCTCTGCCATCTCCTTGGTGGTGGCCTCTGTGGCCTTCAGCAGCTCTCGTCTGGCCTTCTCATGGGACTTCTCCTAAAACAGGAACACATTCAAGACATTTTCACGTGAACACAGATATATTTAATGTTGGATTTGGCCTAGAATCTAAGAGACTTCTGCTGATAACACTGACAAATACAATTCTATAAGAAAAGGGCCATTAAAAAGTAGGAGTGTGGATCTCGGATCCGGTCATGTAATCTTATTCATTATGATCTAAAAAGGCAAAACTGATCCTACGGTATATTAGCATTCCCACTCTGTAACACTTTATGAATATGAGCCCAAGTAGCTTCCTGACTCCTTCACATTGCGGTCTGTGCCTTCCACATGGAGGTCTACCACGCTACACCACATTAAACCCACCTTCTCCTCCAGAACTGCCTTGCTGCTCTTCCTCTCCTTGTCCAGCTGGCTCTGGCTGTCCTTCATGGCTTTGGAGGCTTTAGCCAGGCCATCCTTGACCGCCACCAGCTCTTTCCCCTGGGCCTCCTTCTCCTGCTGGGCCGTCTGGAGCTCTCTGGCCAAGCCCTGGGCTTTCCTGTCCAGCTCTGCCTGCTGCGCTTGCCCCTCCTGGGCTAGCTTGTCCAAGTTGGCCTGGAGGGAGGTCTTCTCCTGCTCACATTGCTCCAGCTGCTGTCGCGTGTCACTCAGGGAGGAGGTTTTTCTCTTCAGCTCCACCTGTAACGCAGCAGCTCTGAGAGAAGCAGAGACCGGTCACAAAGAGTACTGGATGTGGTACAATGACTAACAATAAGGAAACAAGCTTGGTTTATAGTCGATGGCCAGAACCACGTTTAATTTATACTCAGGTGGACTGTCTATAGACTGCTGCTGCAACGGTCATTTTCCTTGTCGTCGGGAGATGATTCAGTGCAGTTCGAGTTTCGAAAAGTATTCAGACCCCTTTACCTTTCCCACATTTTGTTACCTTACAGCCTTATTCTAAAATTGATTCAACTGTTTTCCCCCCCCTCATCAATCTACTCAAAGCAAAAACAGCTTTAGAAATGTTAACAAATGTATAAAAAAATAAGTATTCAGACCCTTTACTCAGTACTTTGTTGAAGCACCTTTGGCAGCAATTACTGCCTCAAGTCTTCTTGGGTATGACGCTACAAGCTTGGCACACCTGTATTTGGGAAGTTTCTCCTATTCTTCTCTGCAGATCCTCTCAAACTCTGTCAGGTTGGATGGGAGTGTTGCTGAACAGCTATTTTCAGGTCTCTCCCGAGATGTTCGATCGGGTTCAAGTCCGGGCTCTGGCTGGGTCACTCAGGGACTTTCAGAGACTTGTCCCGAAGCTACTCCTGCGTTGTCTTGGCTGTGTGGTTAGGGTCATTGTCCTGTTGGAAGGTGAACCTTTACCCCAGTCTAAGGTCCTGAGTGCTCTGGAGCAGGTTTTCATCAAGGATCTCTCCGTACTTTGCTCTGTTCATCTTTACCTCTATCCTGACTAGTCTCCCAGTCCCTGCCGCTGAAAAACATCCCCACAGCATGATGCTGCCACCACCATGCTTCACCGTTGGGATGGTGTCAGGTTTCCTCCAGATGTGACGCTTGGCATTCAGGCCAAAGAGTTCAATCTTGGTTTTATCAGACCAGTGAATCTTGTTTCTCATGGTATGAGAGTCCTTTAGGTGCCTTTTGGCAAACTCCAAGTGGGCTGTCATGTGCCCTTTACTGAGGAGTGGCTTCCGTCTGGCCACTCTACCATAAGGGCATGAATGGTGGAGTGCTGCAGAGATGGTTGTCCTTCTGGAAGGTTCTCCCATCTCCACAGAGGAACTCTAGAGCTCTGTCAGAATGACCATCAGGTTTTTGGTCACCTCCCTGACCAAGGCCCTTCTGCCCCCATTGCTCAGTTTGGCCGGGCCGGACTCTCAAGTTTGGCCGGACTCTCATGCCAGCTCTAGGAAGAGTCTTGGTGGTTCCAAACTTCATCCATTTAAGAAAGATGGAGGTCACTGTGTTCTTGGGGACCTTAAATGCTGCAGACCTTTTTTGGTGCCCTTCCCCAGATCTCTGCCTCGACACAATCCTGTCTCGGAGCTCTACGGACAATTCCTTGAACCTCATGGCTTGGTTTTTGCTCTGACATGGAATATCAACTGTGGGACCTTATATAGACAGGTGTGTGCCTTTCCAAATTATTTCCAATAAATTTTATGTACCACAGGTGGACTCCAATCAAATTGTAGAAACATCTCAAGGATGATCAATGGAAACAGGACGCACCCGAGCTCAATTTTGAGTCTCATAGAAAAGGGTCTGAATACTTATGTAAATAAGGTATCCGTTTTTTATTTTTAATACGCAAAACTTTCTAAAAACCTGTTTTCGCTTTGTCATTATGGGGTATTGTGTGTAGATTGATGAGGATTTCATTTTTTATCCAGTTTAGAATAAGGCTGTAACGTGACAAAATGTGGGGGGGAATATGAAGGGGTCTGAATTCTTTCCAAATGAACTTTGACCCTGTTGTGTCCATTGGCATGGTAACCTGACTGTGACAGCATAAAGAAGGTGCAGTAAGTTCTCACCCAGACTTCTCAGTCTCCAATAGGCAACCCAGCTCCTTCACCTTTCCCTTGACCTCCGACCCCTGCTTCTGGAGCTTCTGCACTTCCTGCTGGGCCTGCTTCCTGTCAGCACGCAGCTCCACCCCCTCCGCCTCCGCTTTCTGTCATACACGCACAAAGAACACACACAGCCACACACACACACAAACACACAGCCAATTCAGTGACCTCACAGTGACTTTCTACTACAACCCTGATTCCAAGATGTGTGTATGAGCTAAACCCCTTCATATCGTAATAAACAAAAATCTAATGTGTGTGTGAGTGCGTGCATTTAACTGACCTTGGCCCGCACCTCCAGCTGCTCTAAGCGCTGTTCTGAGATCAGTAGTTTGTCTTTGACCTCCTTCAGACTGGCCTCCAGCTGGCCACACTGCTCCTGTCTCGCCTGCAGCCTCCGGCCCTGCTCCTCCACACACGCCAGGCTCTTACTCAGCTCCTATAAGGACAGAAGAGATGAGGTTACTGGGGGCCCCATTCAAATTCTCTAAAAGCGCATCCTTCTTTCATTGAAGTAATCATTGACTAGACATGATTGGACAGGAGAACACAAGGGCTCCACCACATGACGTTCCCCTGTCCTGTCTAATCAGTGATTACTTCAAGGAAGGAAGGAAGGATTTACTTTTAAAGAATTGGAATAGTGTAACAGTATTTCTTCCGTCTCTCTCCTCACCCCTACCTGGGCACCCTTGAAGAATTGATACGTATCGCTCCACAAAAGCCGCAGCCCTTGCAGAGCAAGGGAAATAACTACTTCAAGGTCTTAGAGCGAGTGACGTCACCGAATGAAACGCGATTAGTCCTCACCGCGCTAACTAGCTAGCCTATGGAGTATGGTGGTAGATCAGATGTTCATCTAGTACGAGTCTATTCTGCTGACGTCACCCATCTCAGCCTGCAGTACTATGAGTGAGCTGACCTCAGACATAGAAACTATGGCTGACCTGCTGCTTGTCCTGTAGTGCATGCTGGGCTGTATCCAGGTGGTTCTCCAGGTCTACTCTCATGGTTGCCTTGGCTGCCTCGGCCGACAGCAGCATCTCGATCTTAGCCTTCAACTGGGGAAACAACAACACAACTTTTCAGTGCCAGAATCTGGCTGAGTGGTAAACGCTCTTAACGCTTTTATTGAGTGGTTAACACTCTTTCACATGACCGTCTGGCAACGGGGGTTCAACCCCCAGCTCGGCCACTTCTGTCGGTGCCTCTCTCCAGTCAAGGGTAAAGAGGGAGGTAGAATATTTATCCATCCATCAGTCCATTCACCCTACCTGTGTGTCCAGTTGGGCCACCTTCTCCCTGCTCTCGGTCAGCTGGGTGTTCACTTCCTTTATAGAGGTCTCCACAGCCTGGGCTTGGTCCTGTGCCGCCCGCAGAAGGGTCTTCTGCTCCTGCACCTGCTTGTGGAGGTTGTCCTGGGCCTGCTTGTGGCTCTCCGATTGGTTCTTCAGTTTGTCTGTCAGGTGTGTGACCTATAGCCCCAAAAACAGAAAGACAGCAAGACAATTAGTTGTTTCTCAGATCATGATTAGGCCACTGTATGTTTTTACTGTGGTTAACACTACCTCAAAGTAAAGTAAAGTTTATTGGTTCGGTATACAGATTTGCAGACGTTATCGCAGGTGCAGTGAAATGCTTGTGTTTTCTAGCTCCAACAGTGCAGTAATACAAAACAACACACATAATCCAAAAAGTTTAAAGAAATTAAGAAATGTCCGAATTAATCTAATTAACAACCCAAATAGCACTGCAACAGCAATCTATACATATCTACACTGGGTGAATGTACACCTATGCACATGAATTGAACAACACACTTCTACGGATCACCGTACTGCATTACGTGTGTGCTCTGTTTTGTGTGTGTGTACACGTCTGTCTGTGCATGTGGGCACGTGGGTCTTGCTTGTACCTGCGTCTAGGGCTGAGCGATATGGCCAAATGATCATATTACGATATTTGTCTCTTTTTTTTAATGTTCTAAATACGCTTCATGAGTAGTGCATGATACATTCTTTCTGCTGATTGTTTTATACTGTTCAGCCAAAAATAAGTAGTATTTTTTTAGGGATTCAATTGCAGTTCTTACTTTCGCCACAAGGGGCATTGTGCTGATTTCTGTGGTGCTTTTGGCACCAGCGCTGCCTCACAGGCACTATTCATGACAAAAAAGTACATGTGTTCACACATGAACAGAAGATTGCCACCCTTTTTTTGTTTTGTTTCATCACTCAGTTATGACATGAATATTACATTTAACAAACCAAACATTGAAACAATGTTATGTGAGGTAAAGTAAATATCCAAACCGGTCCGTGCATCAATACCATATATAGTCAAATACGGTTTACCGCCCAGCCCTACCAGCGTCTGTAGTGTGTGGTTCTTCTCCTGAAGCTGGTTGAGCACAGCCGTCTCTCCCTCCCCGGCCTGAATCTTGGCCACCAGGTCCTCCCTCTCGGCCTCCAGCTGACTCACGCTGTCCTTGGTCTTCTGCAGCAGGGCCTCCAGGTTCTGGATCTTCTGGTCCTTGTCCCCGATCTGACGCAGCACCTGCTCCAGGTCATTCTAACAGGACAGGGACAAAGTGGCAGAGGGAGAAGAGTCAAACAAACGTGTTGTCCGAAGCACTTTCTAAGCAGAAGTCCTTAGTCATGTTCATTAGGCATCAGACAGGAAAATAAATAGACTGAAACAGGGTGGGACGACATGGACTTGTCCAACAAGAAATGTTGTTTTCCGTTTTGCTAAGGTGTGCCCTAGTAAATGAGACCTTGTACTAATGCGTGGTGGGTTTTCTGATGCTGAGCATCACTTCACATAGATTATACTATACACACAGTGAAAGAGGTGAGTTGTACTGACAAAATACTTTTCTTGAACTGCTACGTTGACATGTCCGGTAGTACCTGTGCCTCTCTGAGCTTGGTGTTGGTGTTCTGCTGCAGGCCCTGGAGCTCCTGGTGTTGCTGCTTAGCTTTCTCTAGCTGGTGCTGCAGGTCCAATGTCTTACTGCTGTTCTCCTTCAACTAAAGCAAGACACACATGCAGAGGTCAAACCCAATACAGTAGCTCTGTTTATGGCCTCATTCTGAACCCCCACCTATAGAGAGTCACTTCTAATAGGCAGGCCAGTCTATAAAGGACCTTGTGCAACAATATCCATCATATAACAGTATCGGTCTCTGTTCAACTCTACCGCTCCCAGAAAAATACATGGTCAATATGACCGCTGGTCCACCCATCAGAGAACATGTATTGGGTTTAAAGGGATATTTGGGGATTTTGGCAATGAGGCCCTTTATCTACTCAGATTAACTTGTGGATACCATTTGTATGTCTCTGTGTGCGGTTTGAAGGAAGTTGCTAACTTGCGCAATTGCTAACTAGCGTTAGCGCAATGACTGGAAGTCTGTAGCAGATATCCATAGAATTCCAGTCATTGCGCTAACGCTAGTTAGCATTGGCTCGCAAAACTCTAACTTCCTTCATACTGTACACAGAGACATACAAATGCTATCCACAAGTTAATCTGCCTCTGAGGATCATTGCCAAAATCCCTAAGTATCCCTTTAAATGGGAATGTCCGTTCCAGTAATTCTGTCTATACCCATCCTATACGGAACTCATGTGGTGTCCCTACCTGTTCCTCTGAGCGGGACAGTTTGATCTGCAGGTCGGCGGCTTGTTGCTCGCGGTCCTTTAGTTTCTCCCCAGAGAGCTGCCTCTGCTCCTTCAGACGGCCCTGCACCTCCCCCAGCTGCCGCTCCGCCTCCAGCAGCTTAGCATGCAGCTACAACACAGGGGGAGGAAGAGGATGGGAAGACGGGAGAAAGAGAGGAAGGCTTATACCTAATATACAGTATCATTGATAAGCAAAGACTTGTGTGTCTGACCTGTGTGTGTGTGCACGAGTTTGCCTGTGCGCGTCTCTCATTCGTGCGCGCGTGTGTGTGTATGGTTATCGTCATGTGTGAGTGTCTGACACGTAGGTTATTGGTGTCTGACCGTGTGCATGTGTTACTCACTAACCTGGCAGATCTCACTCTGCTGCGCCAGGCCCTGGCTCTCCCTCTCCTCCCTCTGCTGCTGCAGCTGCTTCCTCTCAGTCTTCACCTCCCTGTGCTTGGCCTCCAGCTCAGCCAACTCCCTTCGGAGCCTCCCGGCTTCCTCCCCCAGCTCTGCTTGGGCTCTCTGCAGGCTGGCCTCGGCACTCACTGCCCGGGCCTGGAGCTCTTGCACCTCCAGCTCCCTCTGGTGCAGGCTGGCCTGGGCTGTCTTCTTGGAGACCTGCTCGGCCCTCAGGCCTTCCTCCAGCTCCTGAAACTCCTTCTCCCTGCGCAGCAACTTCTCTGAAAGCATCTGGAGGGAACCAGAGGGGGTAAAGTGATTAGCTAGTGATTACGGTCCTGTGCGGCTCTGTCGGTAAGACGATTGCGCTAGCAACACCAAGGTCATGGGTACAACTCTGGCAGAGAACATCACAAACACATAGATGTATACGCTAACATAAGTTACGTAAGTTGCTTTGGATAAAAGTCAGCTAAATGGCATATATTAACAGGTTGTGAAGAGAACTGGTGTTTCAGAATGTTTTGAAAGACAGAAACGGATACTCTGAACGGATAAGCATGAGGGGCAATCTGCTAAATGGTGTAAGAACCCTGTGTAATAGAAAAACTAAATGTAATGGAAAGTGTTATACACACAGCTCCTTAAAATATTTGACATTGGGAGATGTTGACTTAAGTGAAAAAATTTTGATTAATTTAACTCTTATTAAAAGCTCAGTTCCTGTTAAACAAAACAAAAATGTACAGATACCTTCTCACTTATCATAGTGACATTGGTCGTTCAACCTCTGAAAAGAACACTGCATCCCTACAGACCTGCAGAGGGGGCATTCCAGAGGAATACGTTTTACGACAGGAACTTGAATGCCGGGCTGTCTGTGTCTGTGTGTGTGTGTGTGTGTGTGTGTGTGTGTGTGTGTGTGTGTGTGTGTGTGTGTAGTAAACTTGGCACAAGGGGAATGATATATAATACAATGGTGTGAACAACAGTGCTGGTAACTGGGGGACATGACTGGGACATAGAAAATGCAAGACACTGATCTTTTTCCCCTCCGGTCCCACAGCAGCTGAGCCTCATTTATGAGTGGCTCTATCACTCCCTCTTCAACTTCTTCCAACCCCTCTATCCATCCCTCTCCTTCCATGTCCTTGTTTCAACCTTGGTTCATATCTCCCCGATTTCTCGCAGTCTCCTGTCTTTATGCATCATTTTCTTTCGCTACCTTTTTCCTCCCCTCCCTCATTGTTTCACTCTATCCAGTATCCACCTCTTCTCTCTGTTTCTACTCAACTTTCCTCTGTCCTCCCATCTTTTATTTTATAAATATTTGTAAAGGTATTTTCTGACTTCCTTGAACAGATAGGTGAGGATGACAGTGGGGAAAGATCGAGAGAGGTTGTATCATAGGCCGGATTCAAATATTACAGGTCAAATATAAATTAATATACTCAGTTTAAAATAACAGGCTGACTCAAAATAAAAAAATACACACAGAAATCATCATATTAATCAAACAGGATTTCGTAATAATAAAATTGGTATATAAAGACAAATAGAGGTGGGCCTACACCTCAGACTCCCCATCCCATTCCCCCCAGCCCAACATGTCTCCGTCTGGAAACCATGTTTTCCACCACGCCTATCAACTCCGGTTGGATGTCAGTAGTGCTGAGCGATTAGTACTTTGAGGTCGGTTTGGTTTCGGTTTCATTTTTTTATTTTATTTAAAAAATCTATCACGGTTCACTCCTCAGTCTCTGCTCCGCACAGACTGGACAAGTGCTGGCACGCAATGGATTATGGTCATTGTAGTTAATTACCGCATGTTCTATGCTAAACTATGTAGAATTTGGGCCTGTTGGAAACTACAACTCCATTTCTGCATCGCACAGTTCAGTCTTGATCTGATTTATTTCTACAGAAACTAGCATGTCTTGGGGGTATGATACTGTATTTGTGTGTATTTGTTTATTTTCTATTTAACCTTTATTTAAACTAGGCAAGTCAGTTAAGAACAAATTCTTATTTACAATGACGGTCTAGGAACTGTGGGTTAACTGTCTTGTTCGGGGGCAGAATGACAGATTTTTACCTTGTCAGCTCGGGGATTCGATCTAGCAACCTTTCGGTTGGTTACTGGCCCAATGCTCTAACCACTATGCTACATGCCTTCCCAGTATAACTCTCACTCATCAGTCGCAATTCATTCAGGATTATCCTTAATCATCGTGGTAGCATCCACATTAATGTAGAAGTGTTTAGAAATATTCTGCTCTTATTTACAATAAAAGTGACTCCAAAATGACACAATACATTATTTACCATTCATTTCTATTGGGCACAAAATAATCTGAAACACCCAAAGCAAACAGCAAATGCATCAAAGCTTGATGTAGTCATTGCGTGCTATGAATATGGGTCCAAGTCCTTAACTATTTACTACTTTAAAAAAACAAGTGAATTTGTCCCAATACTTTTGGTCCCCTAAAATGGGGGGACTATGTGCAAATGTTGTATCAGTGTCCCAATACTTTTAGAGCTGTTTAAGTTTATTTACTTTATTTTTACAGGGACAGTGCACATTATTCAACGTTTCAGTAAAAGTGACGGTTTTAGCCGGCTAATTTTCAACCGCAGTCCCTGGGCAGGTTATTGTGTGTGTGTGTGTGAGACATTCCCAGAAGACAAACTCAAAATGTCGCTCACAACAAAAGGAACTAACAAACAAAACAGAAAGGGGTTCAGAAGGCGTTCTGAAAGGCACCATGTGGGTGCCCGCTGAATGTTGGTAAAGCCACTAGTAAGGGGTTCTGAAAGGCACCATGTGGGTGCCCGCTGAACGTTGGCAAAGCCACTAGTAAGGGGTTCTGAAAGGCACCATGTGGGTGCCCGCTGAATGTTGGCAAAGCCACTAGTAAGGGGTTCTGAATGGCACCATGTGGGTGCCCGCTGAACATTGGCAAAGCCACTAGTAAGGTTTTTTATTTTCTATTTTAAAGACTAACTAAAAGAAAGACCGACAACAACTTAGGATAGAGAGTAAAAAGACAAACACCAAAGCCTGTAACAGTGTGTGTGGTGTGTGTGTGTATGTAAACTCAGCAAAAAAAGAAATGTCAATTTTTCAGGACCCGGTCTTTCAAAGATAATTCGTAAAAATCCAAATAACTTCACAGATCTTCATTGTAAAGGGTTTAAACACTGCTTGTTCAATGAACCATAAACAATGAATGAACATGCACATGCACCTGTGGAACGGTCGTTAAGACACTAACAGCTTACAGACGGAAGGGTATTAAGGTCACAGTTATGAAAACTTAGGACACTAAAGAGGCCTTTCTACTGACTCTGAAAAACACCAAAAGAAAGATGCCCAGGGTCCCTACTCATCTGCGTGAACATGCCTTAGGCATGCTGCAAGAAGGCATGAGGACTGCAGATGTGGCCAAGGCAATAAATGGCAATGTCCGTACTGTGAGACGCCTAAGACAGCACTACAGGGAGACAGGACGGACAGCTGATCATCCTTGAAGTGGTAGACCACGTGTAACAACACCTGCACAGGATCGATACATTCGAACAGCACACCTGCGGGACAGGATGACAACAACAACTGCCCAAGTTACACCAGGAACGCACAATCCCTCCATCAGTGCTCAGACTGTCCGCAATAGGCTGACAGATGCTGGCCTGAGGGCTTGTAGGCCTGTTGTAAAGGCAGGTCCTCACCAGACATCACCGGCAACAACTCCTATGGGCACAAACCCACCATTACTGGACCAGACAAGACTGGCAAAAAGTGCTCTTCACTGACGAGTCGCGGTTTTGTCTCACCAGGGGTGATGGTCAGATTCGCGTTTATCGTTGAAGGAATGAGCGTTACACCGAGGCCTGCACTCTGGAGCGGGAGTGGTTTGGAGGTGGAGGGTCCGTCATGGTCTGGGGTGGTGTGTCACAGCATCATCGAACTAAGCTTGTTGTTATTGTAGGCAATCTCAACGCTGTGCGTTACAGGGAAGACATCCTCCTCCCTCATGCGGTACCCTTCCTGCAGACTCATCCTGACATGACCCTCCAACATGACAATGCCACCAGCCATACTGCTCATTCTGTGCATGATTTCCTGCAAGACAGGAATGCCATGGCCAGCGAAGAGCCCGGACCTCAATCCCATTGAGCACGTCTGGGACCTGTTGTATCGGAGGGTGAGGGCTAGGGCCATTCCCCCCAGAAATGTCTGGGAACTTGCAGGTGACTTGGTGGAAGAGTGGGGTAACATCCCACAGCAAGAACTGGCAAATCTGTTGCAGTCCATGAGAAGGAGATGCACTGCAGTACTTAATGCAGCTGGTGGCCACACCAGATACTGACTGTTACTTTTGATTTTGAAAGTCACCCGTTTCAATGGATGCCACCGGAACCAGAAAATCAAGTTATTTATCCCACAATCGTTTCATTATTTTTATTTATTTATCTTTTATTTAACAAGGGAATTCAAAATGCGAAAAATCTATTATTCAAGTGAGCCCGGGTGGGGGTTCCATGGTGGGCTAATCCCCCCTCTCTCCCAGACACTTACTTGGGGAACAGACAGCAGCTGTGCCGGCAGCACGATCAACACGCCTGACACAGGGGGCCTAATCCCTATCTGGCAACCAAAACAAAGGCCCTTAAAGTTGAAAGCCCCACTGGGCACATCGGTGCGGTTACCTACAGTTGTATTTTAGCCCAAAGTGACAGGTTGCCATGGCAGGGGTATGACAGAGATGAACCCCCTGCTGGTTTAGTTGTGTGTGTGTTTTGTCAACATGTCAAAGTTGCCAATGAAAGCTCATCACAGGCTGGTGGCAGCAGAGCATTGAGATGGAGAGGGTGGTAAGTGAGGAGGCTGGGTTAAGAGACTTAGAGAATGGGCTGGCAAGGCTACCACGTTTTAGCGAGGGGCAGTTGGTAAGGCATGTTAAAATGACTACAGTCACCGTAAATTGGGGACTGGGTGTATATTGCCATTTCAGCTGGCACTTGGAAGCGCAAGTGTGAGTAGTGTTTCATCTATTGTTAGGATTGTAAAGGTGGCAAACGAAGTGTCTTAAATGGGAGGGAAATTGCCTGAATTTGGGATGGTGGTGACACAGACTGATGGAGCATTGATTAAACTACAGGGAAGTATTAGTTGTGTAAAAGTGTGTCTGTGGAATTGTGTGTTACCTGGCTCTGTTGCTGCAGGTTGTTCAGAGAGCTCTGGAGTTGGTGAATGTGCTGGGTGTACACAGCTGCCTCCTGAGGTCCCTTCTCTAGCTCTGCCTTCAGCTGGGAGATGGTCATCTGGAACACACACACAAAAACAATGTGAGATACTTTACTGAAAAACATTCACATGCCATGTGCCAGATTCTGGTCGAGTGGTCAACACTCCAGACTCAGGAGGACTACACATACCCACAGGCGACGGGGGTTTAAGCTCAAATAAAAAAAAGATATACTTAAAAAAAAGCATTCACATGCCACGACTTGGCATTCTTGAAAAGACAGCAAGGCTACAGAGCATCCATACAGAACGAAGAGCGAGCCGAGCAAGGAATCACAATTGGTATGAAGTCACATAAACACAAACAAACATACAGGGAGCAGGGACACCTAAAAGAAAGAAATCACATTCCTGAAAACATATTGTCACCGAAACATTGATTCATCCATAAACTGGTGAGGAAATCAAGGGGCAGAGTAAAAAAGGAATGCTTTTTACCTCCAGTTTCCGGATCTTAAAGCAAGGGGAAATTATGGAGAGAATTGGGTGAGGAGGAGAAGTGGAAGAAAAGAAAGGGAAAGAAAACAGGTAAACACTGGTAGACAACACATAGAAGAACACCAGAGTTGAGCTGAGCAAATGGGTCAGAGATTAGGCGATTGGTTTAAATCATCTCAACATCCAACAAACTGGGTATCAATGACCAACCTTTCTTTGGAAAGACGAGTGATTCAATCTGCACATCGTCCAGCTAGGTGACCCTCGTGAGCAAGCAGGAAGTGGTTGTTTTTGTTACAAAGTTGGGGTTATTAAGCGGATTTACTAAAGCCGGGGTGGATAGGTAGTGTAGTCTAGCACAGTTAAAACAGGTTGAGGACAGGGGGTTGTGTGGTCAAGCCCAGGTAGGGCAGGGGTGGATGGGTAATATAGTCTACTAGCCCATGTAGGACTACAGGATGAGCCAGGCAAGACCCCCATGAACCTATGAGATTTATTCACAATGTATTATTCCATTATAAAAAGGTCAGGTGAGTCCTTAACAGTTGCGACCTTCAATGAAATGTATTCATATGCAAAACATTTCATTTTTGTATAAACCGAAGTGATGCAAGTTGTCATCTATTAGGAGAGCCAATTAAAAAAGTAGTTTTTTTTGTGAGTGTGTATTAGCATATTTCTGCCTAATGATCTATGTTTGGACTGCGTTTGAAACAGAAAACAAAAAAGGCTGATGCGTCACCTAGAAGTACCCGTGGGATTCTAAACTACTGTCCCAGGCAGTTAACTCACCACAACAGCAGCACTTGTTAATTCATCACAGCTGAAGGCTATTACGCAATAAAAATGATAAATAAAAAGAGCCTGAGCCAAGGTCTTTTAATATTCAAATGTATTCATTCAATCCCTTATTGTGCAGTTGAAAATATCAACCAGAGGTCTGTGAGGACTGGCAGAGCGAGAGAGATTGAGGGGGACCTGGAGCGGACACATGTTGTGTCCAAAATAGCACCCTATTCCCTATTTAGTGCACCAGGGCCCTGCTTAAAAGCAGTATACTATTTAGGGAATAGGGTGCCATTTCAAATCAAATCAAATCAAATTTTATTTGTCACATACACATGGTTAGCAGATGTTAATGCGAGTGTAGCGAAATGCTTGTGCTTCTAGTTCCGACAATGCAGTAATAACAAGTAATCTAACTAACAATTCCAAAACTACTGTCTTGTACACAGTGTAAGGGGATAAAGAATATGTACATAAGGATATATGAATGAGTGATGGTACAGAGCAGCATAGGCAAGATACAGTAGATGGTATCGAGTACAGTATGTACAAATGAGATGAGTATGTAAACAAAGTGGCATAGTTTAAAGTGGCTAGTGATACATGTATTACATAAGGATACAGTCGATGATATAGAGTACAGTATATACGTATGCATATGAGATGAATAATGTAGGGTAAGTAACATTATATAAGGTAGCATTGTTTAAAGTGGCTAGTGATATATTTACATCATTTCCCATCAATTCCCATTATTAATGTGGCTGGAGTTGAGTCAGTGTGTTGGCAGCAGCCACTCAGTGTTAGTGGTGGCTGTTTAACAGTCTGATGGCCTTGAGATAGAAGCTGTTTTTCAGTCTCTCGGTCCCAGCTTTGATGCACCTGTACTGACCTCGCCTTCTGGATGATAGCGGGGTGAACAGGCAGTGGCTCGGGTGGTTGATGTCCTTGATGATCTTTATGGCCTTCCTGTGACATCGGGTGGTGTAGGTGTCCTGGAGGGCAGGTAGTTTGCCCCCGGTGATGCGTTGTGCAGACCTCACTACCCTCTGGAGAGCCTTACGGTTGAGGGCGGTGCAGTTGCCATACCAGGCGGTGATACAGCCCGCCAGGATGCTCTCGATTGTGCATCTGTAGAAGTTTGTGAGTGCTTTTGGTGACAAGCCGAATTTTTTCAGCCTCCTGAGGTTGAAGAGGCGCTGCTGCGCCTTCTTCACGATGCTGTCTGTGTGAGTGGACCAATTCAGTTTGTCTGTGATGTGTATGCCGAGGAACTTAAAACTTGCTACCCTCTCCACTACTGTTCCATCGATGTGGATAGGGGGGTGTTCCCTCTGCTGTTTCCTGAAGTCCACAATCATCTCCTTAGTTTTGTTGACGTTGAGTGTGAGGTTATTTTCCTGACACCACACTCCGAGGGCCCTCACCTCCTCCCTGTAGGCCGTCTCGTCGTTGTTGGTAATCAAGCCTACCACTGTTGGGTCGTCCGCAAACTTGATGATTGAGTTGGAGGCGTGCGTGGCCACGCAGTCGTGGGTGAACAGGGAGTACAGGAGAGGGCTCAGAACGCACCCTTGTGGGGCCCCAGTGTTGAGGATCAGCGGGGAGGAGATGTTGTTGCCTACCCTCACCACCTGGGGGCGGCCCGTCAGGAAGTCCAGTACCCAGTTGCACAGGGCGGGATCGAGACCCAGGGTCTCGAGCTTGATGACGAGCTTGGAGGGTACTATGGTGTTGAATGCCGAGCTGTAGTCGATGAACAGCATTCTCACATAGGTATTCCTCTTGTCCAGATGGGTTAGGGCAGTGTGCAGTGTGGTTGAGATTGCATCGTCTGTGGACCTATTTGGGCGGTAAGCAAATTGGAGTGGGTCTAGGGTGTCAGGTAGGGTGGAGGTGATATGGTCCTTGACTAGTCTCTCAAAGCACTTCATGATGACGGATGTGAGTGCTACGGGGCGGTAGTCGTTTAGCTCAGTTACCTTAGCTTTCTTGGGAACAGGAACAATGGTGGCCCTCTTGAAGCATGTGGGAACAGCAGACTGGTATAGGGATTGATTGAATATGTCCGTAAACACACCGGCCAGCTGGTCTGCGCATGCTCTGAGGGCGCGGCTGGGGATGCCGTCTGGTCCTGCAGCCTTGCAAGGGTTAACACGTTTAAATGTCTTACTCACCTCGGCTGCAGTGAAGGAGAGACCGCATGTTTTCGTTGCAGGCCGTGTCAGTGGCACTGTATTGTCCTCAAAGTGGGCAAAAAAGTTATTTAGTCTGCCTGGGAGCAAGACATCCTGGTCCGTGACTGGGCTGGATTTCTTCCTGTAGTCCGTGATTGACAGTAGACCCTGCCACATGCCTCTTGTGTCTGAGCCGTTGAATTGAGATTCTACTTTGTCTCTGTACTGGCGCTTAGCTTGTTTGATAGCCTTGCGGAGGGAATAGCTGCACTGTTTGTATTCGGTCATGTTACCAGACACCTTGCCCTGATTAAAATCAGTGGTTCGCGCTTTCAGTTTCACACGAATGCTGCCATCAATCCACGGTTTCTGGTTAGGGAATGTTTTAATCGTTGCTATGGGAACGACATCTTCAACGCACGTTCTAATGAACTCGCACACCGAATCAGCGTATTCGTCAATGTTGTTATCTGACGCAATACGAAACATCTCCCAGTCCACGTGATGGAAGCAGTCTTGGAGTGTGGAGTCAGCTTGGTCGGACCAGCGTTGGACAGACCTCAGCGTGGGAGCCTCTTGTTTTAGTTTCTGTCTGTAGGCAGGGATCAACAAAATGGAGTCGTGGTCAGCTTTTCCGAAAGGGGGGCGGGGCAGGGCCTTATATGCGTCGCGGAAGTTAGAGTAACAATGATCCAAGGTCTTTCCACCCCTGGTTGTGCAATCGATATGCTGATAAAATTTAGGGAGTCTTGTTTTCAGATTAGCCTTGTTAAAATCCCCAGCTACAATGAATGCAGCCTCCGGATAAATCGTTTCCAGTTTGCAGAGAGTTAAATAAAGTTTGTTCAGAGCCATCGATGTGTCTGCTTGGGGGGGGGGGATATATACGGCTGTGATTATAATCGAAGAGAATTCTCTTGGTAGATAATGCGGTCTACATTTGATTGTGAGGAATTCTAAATCAGGTGAACAGAAGGATTTGAGTTCCTGTATGTTTCTTTCATCACACCATGTCACGTGACATGGGGCATACGCCCCCGCCCCTCTTCTTACCAGAAAGATGTTTGTTTCTGTCAGCGCGATGCGTGGAGAAACCCGTTGGCTGCACCGCTTCGGATAGAGTCTCTCCAGTGAGCCATGTTTCAGTGAAGCAAAGGACGTTACAGTCTCTGATGTCCCTCTGGAATGCTACCCTTGCTCGGATTTCATCAACCTTGTTGTCAAGAGACTGGACATTGGCAAGAAGAATGCTAGGGAGTGGTGCACGGTGTGCCCGTCTCCGGAGTCTGACCAGAAGACCGCCTCGTTTCCCTCTCTTTCGGAGTCGTTTTTTTGGGTCGCTGCATAGGATCCACTCCGTTGTCCTGTTTGTAAGGCAGAACACAGGGTCCGCGTCGCGAAAAACATATTCTTGTACTGATGGTGAGTTGACGCTGATCTTATATTCAGTAGTTCTTGTCGACTGTATGTAATGAAACCTAAGATGACCTGGGGTACTAATGTAAGAAATAACACGTAAAAAAACAAAAACAAATTTGGGATGAACCCGGTCAGAAACACTCATAGCTAGACTTCTCCTTCTCCTCCCAAAGTCTTATGGGTTCAATAATGCATGAAATATCACTGAAGTATGCAGGATTACGAGTTCAAGCCTCCCTTTATTCAAAAACATTGAATATGAAGGTTATTGTGGCCAATCTGGAGCGTGTTTTTAAGTGTAGGTGCTAGGTGAGGGAGAATCAGTGTCTAATCAGTGTTTACAACTAGGCAAAGGTTGTAGAATGAGAGTAAAGGTTTTCTGTTTATTGAGAAATTGTTAAACAAAAACGTCGTATCCACTTGGAGAACACTTGTATGATGTCAATGCCATGTGAATGGAGTATGTGACAATTCAACAATTGTTAAAAGGGAATGTAAAACCTTTCGTTTTTTTATTCAATATTTACATAGTTTTCTGACTGTGAATGTGATAGGGACGTGCTTCTCTCTTCACAAGCACAATTAGATACGAATCTATACTGAACAAAAACATAAAAACGCAACATGCAATAATTTCAAAGATTTAACTGAGTTACAGTTCATATAAGGAAATCAGTCAATTGAAATAAATTCATTAGGCCCTAATCTCTGAATTTCACATGACTGGGAATACAGATATGCATTTGTTGGTCATCAATACCATGAAAATAAATCAAATGGGCCTCACAATATGCCTCGGATCGCATCACGGTATTTCTGTGCATTCAAATTGCCAACAATAAAATGCAATTGTGTTCGTTGTCCATAGCTTATGCCTGCCCATACCATAACCCCACCATGGGGCACTCTGTTCACAACCTTGACATCAGCAAACACAACGCCATACACATAGTCTGCGGTTGTGAGGCCGGTTAGATGCACAGCCAATTCTTTAAAATTATATTGGAGGCGGTTTATGATAGAGAAATAAACATTTAAACATTCAATTCTCTGGCAACAGCTCTGGTGGACATTCCGGCAGTCAGCATGCCAATTGCATCTGTAGCATTGTGTTGTGTAACAAAACGGCACATTTTAGAGTGGCCTTTTATTGTCCCAGCACAAGGTGCACCTCTGTAATGATCATGCTGTTTAATCAGCTTCTTGATATGCCACACCTGTTAGGTGGATGGATTATCTTGGCAAAGGAGAAATGCTCACTAACAGCGATGTAAACACATTTGTCCACAACCTTTGAGAGAAATAGTTTTTTTTGTGCGTATTGGACATTTCTGGGATCTTTTATTTCAGCTCATGAAACATGGGACCAACACTTCACATGTTGCATTTAAATATTTTTTCAGTGTAGATACATCGGCTCAGATACGATACAGCAACGATACTTTAAGTTTGAAACGATTCGGTGCGATTCAATTTGATTCATGGAAAGAACCTGATGCGGGAAGAATACGAATCAATGCACTAAAAACTGTTGCATGAACATATTCATTTTCCCTTTTAAACTAACATCTATCTGATAGTGAGCTGGATCTGTCTGAGTCGACTTATGGGACTCCCAATTACGTCCGGTTATGATACAGCCTGGATTCTAACCAGGTTGTCTGTAGTGACGCCTCTTGCACTGAAATGCAATGCCTTAGACTGCTGCGCCACTCGGGAGTAGTGTGTGTGTAAAGATGATTACAAGCATATTTCCTGAAGTCTCCCTTGTGCAAACAGAGAAGCCAAAGCGCTAACTGACTAGCTGCCCTAACCCCTTGGGCCTGCCTTGCACTAAGGAATAGTGAAGATACTAGCAGTAAAAACTGGACCAGTAACACAAAACTAATCCAAGAGCAAGATGTGCCATTCCCCCTGCAGCCTTACCTCTGAGCTGGTGTGGTCAGCCTGCAGTTGCTCATATTTGCTCTTGAGGTGTTCGGACTCCTCCTCCCTCTCACGTGTCATCCTGTCCATCAACGTCTGCACCTGAATCAGCTCCTTCTGCAGTAGCTCCACGTCCTCCACTCCTGGCCGCTGCAGCTATGGGGTAGCAGAAGGATCCGAGGTGATGGCAAAGGGGGAAGAGGTTTGGGCTTTGCTATTCACAAGAAGCATTGCCTGAGTGAGAAGAACCATGCCTCGAACAAAAGAGATCTCAGAAGACCTAAGATTAAGAATTGTTGCTATAAATAAAGCTGGAAAGAGTTACAAAAGTATCTCTAAAAGTCAGTCCACGGTAAGACAAATTGTCAATAAATGGCTACATTTCAGCACTGTTACTACTCTCCGCAGAGTGAAGGAAAAGCAGCCAACAAGTGCTCAGCATATGTGGGAACTCCTTCAAGACCTTTGGAAAAGCATTCCAGGTGAAGCTGGCTGAGAGAATGCCAAGAGTTTGCAAACCTGTCATCAAGGCAAAGAGTGGCTACTTTGAAGAATCTCAAATATAAGATACATTTATTTGTTTAACCCTTTTTTGCTTACTACATGATTCCATCTGTGTTATTTCAAAGTTTTGATATTTTCACTATTATTCTACAATGTAGAAAATAGTAAACAAACAAAAACCTGTGAATGAGTAGGTGTCCAAACTTTTAACTGGTAGCTATATATCAGTCTATATATATATATATATATATATATATATATATATATAGTGGGGAGAACAAGTATTTGATATACTGCCGATTTTGCAGGTTTTCCTACTTACAAAGCATGTAGAGGTCTGTAATTTTTATCATAGGTACACTTCAACTGTGAGAGACGGAATCTAAAACAAAAATCCAGAAAATCCCATTGTATGATTTTGAAGTAATTAATTTGCATTTTATTGCATGCAATAAGTATTTGATCACCTACCAACCAGTAAGAATTCTGGCTCTCACAGACCTGTTAGTTTTTCTTTAAGAAGCCCTCCTCTTCTCCACTCATTACCTGTATTAACTGCACCTTGTTTGAACTCGTTACCTGTATAAAAGACACCTGTCCACACACTCAATCAAACAGACTCCAACCTCTCCACAATGGCCAAGACCAGACAGCTGTGTAAGGACGTCAGGGATAAAATTGTAGACCTGCACAAGGCTGGGATGGGCTACAGGACAATAGGCAAGCAGCTTGGTGAGAAGGCAACAACTGTTGGCGCAATTATTAGAAAATGGAAGAAGTTCAAGATGACGGTCAATCACCCTCGGTCTGGGGCTCGATGCAAGATCTCACCTCGTGGGGCATCAATGATCATGAGGAAGGTGAGGGATCAGCCCAGAACTACACGGCAGGACCTGGTCAATGACCTGAAGAAAGCTGGGACCATAGTCTCAAAGAAAACCATTAGAAGCACACTACGCCGACATGGATTCAAATCCAGCAGCGCACGCAAGGTCCCCCTGCTCAAGCCAGCGCATGTCCAGGCCCATCTGAAGTTTGCCAATCACCATCTGGATGATCCAGAGGAGGAATAGGAGAAGGTCATGTGGTCTGATGAGACAAAAATAGAGCTTTTTGGTCTAAACTCCACTCGCCGTGTTTGGAGGAAGAAGAAGGATGAATACAACCCCAAGAACACCATCCTAACCGTGAAGCATGGAGGTGGAAACATCATTCTTTGGGGATGCTTTTCTGCAAAGGGGACAGGACGACTGCACCGTATTGAGGGGAGGATGGATGGGGCCATGTATCGCAAGATCTTGGCCAACAACCACCTTCCCTCAGTAAGAGCATTGAAGATGGGTCATGATTGGGTCTTCCAGCATGACAACAACCCGAAACACACAGCCAGGGCAACTAAGGAGTGGCTCCGTAAGAAGCATCTCAAGGTCCTGGAGTGGCCTAGCCAGTCTCCAGACCCGAACCCAATAGAAAATCTTTGGAGGGAGCTGTAAGTCCGTATTGCCCAGTGACAGCCCCGAAACCTGAGGGATCTGGAGAAGGTCTGTATGGAGGAGTGGGCCAAAATCCCTGCTGCAGTGTGTACAAACCTGGTCAAGAACTACAGGAAACGTATGATCTCTGTAATTGCAAACAAAGGTTTCTGTACCAAATATTAATTTCTGCTTTTCTGATGTATCAAATACTTATTGCATGCAATAAAATGCAAATTAATTACTTAAAAATTATACAATGTGATTTTCTGGATTGTTGTTCTAGATTCAGTCTCTCACAGTTGAAGTGTACCTATGATAAAAATTACAGACCTCTACATGCTTTTTAAGTAGGAAACCCTGAAAAACCGGCAGTGTATCAAATACTTGTTCTCCCCACTGTGTGTGTGTGTGTGTGTGTGTACATATATATATATATATATATATATATATATATATATTTGCAGGACGGCCACTCCTGCAAATAGAGAGTCAACAGTGAAGAGGCGACTCCGGGATGCTGACCTTCTAGGCAGAGTTCCTCTGTCCAGTGTCTGTTATTTTGTCCATCTTAATCTTTTCTTTTTATTGGCCAGTCTGAGATATGGGTTTTTCTTTGCAACTCTGCCTAGATGGCCAGCAACCCGGAGTCGCCTCTTCACGTTGAGACTGGTGTTTTGCGGGTACTATTTAACAAAGCTGCCAGTTGAGGACGTGTGAGGCGTCTGTTTCTCAAACTTGACACTCTAATGTACTTGCCCTCTTGCTCAGTTGTGCACCGGGGCCTCCCACTCCTCTTTCTATTCTGGTTAGAGCCAGTTTGAGCTGTTCTGTGAAGGGAGTAGTACACAGTGCTGTACGAGATCTTCATAACTTGCCAATATCTCGCACGGAATACCCTTAATTTCTCTGAAGAAGAATAGACTGACGAGTTTCAGAAGAAAGATCTTTGTTTCTGCCAATTTTGAGCCTGTAATCAAAGCCATAAATGCTGATGCTCCAGATACTCAACTAGTCTAAAGAAGGCCAGTTTTATTGCTTCTTTAATCAGAACAGTTTTCAGCTGTGCTAACATAATTGCAAAAGGGTTTTCATATTATCAATTAGCCTTTTAAAATTATAAACTTGGATTCACTAACACAACGTGCCATTGGAACACAGGAGTGATGGTTGCTGATAATGGGCCTCTGTACGCCTATGTAGATATTCCATTTTTTTTTTTTTATCTGCCGTTTCCAGCTACAATAGTCATTTACAACATTAACAATGTCTACACTGTATTTCTGATCAATTTGATGTTATTTTAAAGGACAAAAAATTTGCTTTTCTTTCAAAAACAAGGACATTTCTAAGTGACCCCAAACTTTAGAACGGTAGTGTGTGTATATATATGGAGCATCAGCATTTGTGGCTTCGATTATGGCTCAAAATGGGCAGAAACAAAGACCTTTCTTCTGAAACCCGTCAGTCTATTCTACACATACATATACATATATACACACACACACACACACACACACACACACACACACACACAAACAGTTGAATTCAGAAGTTTACATACACTTAGGTTGGTGTCATTAAAACTCGTTTTTCAACCACTCCATAAATTTCTTCTTAACAAACTATAGTTTTGGCAAGTCGGTTAGGACATCTACTTTGTGCATGACAAGTAATTAACATATTATTTCACTTAAAATTCAAATGTATCACAATTCCAGTGGGTCAGAAGTTTACATACACTAAGTTGACTGTGCCTTTAAACAGCTTGGAAAATTCCAGAAAATTATGTCATGGCTTTAGAAGCTTCTGATAGGCTAATTCACATCATTTGAGTCAACTGGAGGTATACCTGTGGATGTATTTCAAGGCCTACCTTCAAACTCACTGCCTCTTTGCTTGACATCATGGGAAAAACAAAAGAAATCTGCCCAAAAAATTGTAGACCTCCACAAGTCTGGTTCTTCCTTGGGAGAATTTTCCAAACGCCTGAAGGTACCACGTTCATCTGTACAAACAATAGTACGCAAGTATAAACACCATGGAACCACGCAGCCGTCATACCGCTCAGGAAGGAGACACGTTCTGTCTCCTAGAGATGAATGTACTTTGGTGCGAAAAGTGCAAATCAATCCCAGAACAACAGTAAAGGACCTTGTGAAGATGCTGGAGGAAACAGGTACAAAAGTATCTATATTCACAGTAAAACCAGTCCTATATCGACATAACCTGAAAGGCCGCTCAACAAGGAAGAAGTCACTGCTCCAAAACCGCCATAAAAAAGTCAGACTACGGTTTGCAAATGCACATGGGGACAAAGATCGTACTTTTTGGAGAAATGCCCTCTGGTCTGATGACACAAAAATAGAACTGTTTGGCCATAATGACCATTGTTATGTTCGGAGAAAAAAGGGGGAGGCTTGCAAGCCGAAGAACACCATCCCAACCGTGAATCACAGGGGTTGGCAGCATCATGTTGTGGGGGTGCTGTGCTGCAGGAGGGACTGGTGTACTTCACAAAATAGATGGCGTCATGAGGGAGGAAAATGACGTGGATATATTGAAGCAACATCTCAAGACATCAGTCAGGAAGTTGAAGCTTGGTCGCAAATGCGTCTTCCAAATGAACAATGACTTCAAGCACTTCCCAAGTTGTGGCAAAATGGCCTAAGGACAACAAAGTCAAGGTATTGGAGTGGCCGTCATAAAGCCCTGACCTCAATCCCATAGAAAAATTGTGGGCAGAACTAAAAAAGCGTGTGTGAGCAAGGAGGCCTACAAACCTGACTCAGTTACACCAGTTCTGTCAGGAGGAATGGGCCAAAATTCACCCAACTTATTGTGGGAAACTTGTGAAAGGCTACCCAAAACGTTTGACCCAAGTTAAACAATTTAAAGGCAATGCTACCAAATACTAATTGAGTGTATGTAAACTTCTGACCCACTGGGAATGTGATGAAATAAATAAAAGCTGAAATAAATCATTCTCTCTACTATTATTCTGACATTTCACATTCTTAAAATAAAGTAGTGATCCTAACTGACCTAAGAGAGGGAATTTTTACTAGGATTAAATGTCAGGAATTGTGAAAAACTGAGTTTTAATGTATTTGGCAAAGGTGTATGTAAACGTCCGACAACTGTAATATATACACACACACACACGTGACAGTGTGTCTATGCTTTTATGTATGCTTGTCTGACAGTGTATACACAGTCTCTGTTAGTTACCAGTTCAGTGTGGAGCCGGTCCTTGTCCTGCCTCTCTCTCTGCAGCTCCTGGCTCAGGTTCGCCAGCCTCTGGTCTGCATCCTCCCTCAGGCTCTTCTCCTCATCATAACGAGACTTGACATCTATCAGGGTCACCAACACACATTAAATTGAATTGCCCTTTAGAGAACAATAAAGTATCAATCTGTATTTTTATCTTCTATCCTAACCCTTACCTCTGAGCTACCTGCCTATGGAACATCCATTTCCCCAAAAAATATACATTTACACAATGAATAGTGAAATTAAATGTGGTTCAACCAAAGCAGGTTTAGAGAAGCTAAATGAACTATACCTCAGACTCCCTACTGAACACAACACAATAGATTCACATTATGGCCCAGATATGAAGTCGGGAGAACAACATCCACTGTGGTTTCCAACAGAGTCAGCCAGCAACACACAGTGCTCCCAGTCACACCGACCACACTGAAGCTGGATATAAAGATGGCCGCCACACACTAACCCACAATATCTGTGGCCAGCTGGGCAGCCTTCTGCTCAAACAGGTCTTTCATCTGCTTGATGTTGAACGTCTCTGTCTCCGCCTCGTTCAGCTTAATCACCAAGGCTGCATGGGGGAAATGGAAAGGAATGAGCATCAATATCTCAGTGATTGAAGTCCGCTATCAAAGTAACGAGACAATAGGAATTCAAGAACTGGGTCATGTTCATTTGAGCACACAATAGCAAAACATTGTGCAAGGGAAAATGAAAACAAAATGTCTTATTGGACGATTACATAAAGTACTTTTTTGTTTCTCAACGTTTTCTTCTGTTTGGGGCCTATTGAACATGATCTTAATTCACTCACCAGAATCCTCTAATCCTGTCTGGCCATCATTCTGTGGACCCTGAACAGAGAGGAATACTGATGTCACACCATACCAGCTAAGCACTGTATCAAGCATCAGCATTGCTCAACTGTAAAATGCATTTGACTGTAGTTTGCTATTTTATTATCGCATGACTGCTACTGCATCCTTATTTCAGGTCAATTCCCCCAATGCATTCTGGTACAATTCGACATGAAAAATTCAAATGTATTTGAACTGAGGAGGGCGTTTATTTCTGAGCAAGTGGCCGTCTTAAGATATTATTTGATATGAGTCATCTAAGAGGAATTACTTGCTTCAGGTGTCCTTGCACTTTGTCTAGTTCCTTCTTCAACTCTGCAGAGAACCATTTCTCCTCCTGAATCACACACACACACACACACACACACACACACGATCAATAAACATAATACATTATCTATATAATCTCTTCCCAAAAATGTATGTTCGTACCTTGAGCGAAGTCTGCAGTTCTTGCAACTCTTGCCGGAGAAGCACAAGGTCTTCACTGAAAAAAAAGAGATGACATTACCTGAAATGTACTTTAAAAATGTTCTTTATTAATCTGTACTTCTATAGAACACTTTGTAATTACTCTAAGTATATAAGGATAAGACAGACTGAGGAAGAAGAAAATGTGTGGGTGTGCTGGTAAATGTTATGACCAGGGGCCATAGGAGGAAAAAGGTACACGATAAGCCTAGTATTCTACACACCGAGATCGAGGGCAACGAAGTATAACCCTTATGTTAAACAGTAGAAAAAGGGGTTCTTACCGGCCAGGGCCCATGTGTGAGGGCTGGTCTCCTGAATCGTGGTACAGCTCATAGTGCTTGAATAGCTCCTCTGCTGAGTTGTGGGACTTCATGCACTGGGGACAGATGAACCCCTACAAACAGACAGATGTTATCAGACTACAGGAGAGGGATCATGGCCCTACAACTTAATGTTCAGTGGTACAGTAGCCCAGGGGTTCCCCCTTTGGTAGGCAATACAGTCAGTCAGGTGAGTTACACGAGACAAGTGTTACCTCAGAGGTCTGGTCATTGTTGAAGTCTGCACTGGGCTGGTCTGACTCAGAGTTCTGAGAGCCTCCTTTCCCAGGAGTCTGTAAGAGGGAGACAAAACATTGTCAAATGACAGTGAGTCACAGCCGGGGGCATCTTGTGAGGCCATCCATTTCCTGAAATCTACCAAAACAAGTAGCGTTGACATGTTATGGGTATTGAAGAACAGCTCTGATATGTTATTTTCTTCCACAGTTGCACTAGCTTAAATTGAATAGCTGAGACTAGGGCTGGCACAATTACCATAAATCCATGTAACCGAAGGTTATTGATGAAGACCGTCATAAAAATAAAATAACCATAATAACCATTTAAATACAGTGCCTTCAGAAAGTATTCACACCCGTTAACTTTTTCCATTTTTTGTTGTGTTACAGCCTGAATTTCAAATGGATTCAATTTATTTTTTGTCACTGGCTTACACAATACCCCATAATATCAAAGTGGAATTATGTTTTCACATTTTTTACAAAATAATTAAAAATTAAAAGTTGAAATGTCTTCATTCAATAAGTATTCAACCCCTTCATTATGGCAAGCCTAAGTAAGTTCAGGAGTAAAAATGTGCTTAACAAGTCACCTAAGTTGCATGGCCTCACTGTGTGCAATAGTGCTTAAACTCTATTAAGCTAAAATCTGGATTTGTTTTAAGATGTCATACCAAGGATCATTTAGCTATTTGATTTGGAATTGTATGACCCCTTAAGGTATCAAGAAAATATACATTTGGCATTACTGCTATTAGTCCATAGAAATGCATTGAATAACAGATTCACTACATGGAACAACAAACAGTCCCCTGTCGTGTCTTTGGCTATGCCATATTAAGTGATATGACATGCTATTCTATAAAATCCTATTACCTGATTGAGCTAATCATGTAAATGTAATTAACTAGAAAGTTGGGGCACCACAAAATAATATTTATAGAGCTGTTATCTTCTGAATAAGCTCTTAAAGACCTAGTAATATTTTACATCAATAGCAGTCAATATTAATCGTCACCTTATTTCAGTCTCATCTGAAAGTTGTAAATTCTTGGTTATCTTCACGAACCCTGGCTAACAAGTTGAATCAGCAATACAAAATTGGGTTTAATTATTTATTTAGCAGATATGACAGCTGGTTACACAAAGGAAAGTGGGTTGGGCTTGAGTGAAAGAGCGGGAAGACTGAAGCACAAAAGGGAAAAGCTGTGCTATCGTAAATACAATATCCTATGCATTCTAAATTACTGCCCATTTGGAAAAGGAAAATGCAATAAATATTTACTCTGAGCTGCGCTTCAATAGGTTGGTGGTAGATGGATAGATGGATGGCCGTGTTGCCCAACAGAGTCCTTTGAAGAGTGTCTCTGGTGGTGAACGGGAAACGTTGTAGTGTCGTCGTTGGGTGGTAGACGGGATACTCTGTCTGTCCTTTCCTAACCCACGTTTTTAACTGCTGTTGCTAACTCAACGGCTAGGATGTCTCACTTCTTTAGTGAATAAGAGTTCAAAGTTCATACCATTCACAACCAATGCTCACACTGCGGTTGGCTTAGTTCTGTAGATGACATGTTAGTCCTTTTTAACGTATGGACCATCGTCCTCACGTCCTCAGAACAGGAGGTTATATTGTCGTCAAGGCTTTATATACAGTGCCTTGCGAAAGTATTCGGCTCCCTTGAACTTTGCGACCTTTTGCCACATTTCAGGCTTCAAACATAAAGATATAAAACTGTATTTTTTGGTGAAGAATCAACAACAAGTGGGACACAATCATGAAGTGGAACGACATTTATTGGATATTTCAAACTTTTTAACAAATCAAAAACTGAAAAATTGGGCGTGCAAAATTATTCAGCCCCTTTACTTTCAGTGCAGCAAACTCTCTCCAGAAGTTCAGTGAGGATCTCTGAATGATCCAATATTGACCTAAATGACTAATGATGATAAATACAATCCACCTGTGTGTAATCAAGTCTCCGTATAAATGCACCTGCACTGTGATAGTCTCAGAGGTCCGTTAAAAGCGCAGAGGGCATCATGAAGAACAAGGAACACACCAGGCAGGTCCGAGATACTGTTGTGAAGAAGTTTAAAGCCGGATTTGGATACAAAAAGATTTCCCAAGCTTTAAACATCCCAAGGAGCACTGTGCAAGCGATAATATTGAAATGGAAGGAGTATCAGACCACTGCAAATCTACAGAGACCTGGCCGTCCCTCTAAACTTTCAGCTCATACAAGGAGAAGACTGATCAGAGATGCAGCCAAGAGGCCCATGATCACTCTGGATGAACTGCAGAGATCTACAGCTGAGGTGGGAGACTCTGTCCATAGGACAACAATCAGTCGTATATTGCACAAATCTGGCCTTTATGGAAGAGTGGCAAGAAGAAAGCCATTTCTTAAAGATATCCATAAAAAGTGTTGTTTAAAGTTTGCCACAAGCCACCTGGGAGACACACCAAACATGTGGAAGAAGGTGCTCTGGTCAGATGAAACCAAAATTGAACTTTTTGGCAACAATGCAAAACGTTATGTTTGGCGTAAAAGCAACACAGCTCATCACCCTGAACACACCATCCCCACTTTAAAACATGGTGGTGGCAGCATCATGGTTTGGGCCTGCTTTTCTTCAGCAGGGACAGGGAAGATGGTTAAAATTGATGGGAAGATGGATGGAGCCAAATACAGGACCATTCTGGAAGAAAACCTGATGGAGTCTGCAAAAGACCTGAGACTGGGACGGAGATTTGTCTTCCAACAAGACAATGATCCAAAACATAAAGCAAAATCTACAATGGAATGGTTCAAAAATAAACATATCCAGGTGTTAGAATGGCCAAGTCAAAGTCCAGACCTGAATCCAATCGAGAATCTGTGGAAAGAACTGAAAACTGCTGTTCACAAATGCTCTCCATCCAACCTCACTGAGCTCGAGCTGTTTTGCAAGGAGGAATGGGAAAAAATTTCAGTCTCTCGATGTGCAAAACTGATAGAGACATACCCCAAGCGACTTACAGCTGTAATCGCAGCAAAAGGTGGCGCTACAAAGTATTAACTTAAGGGGGCTGAATAATTTTGCACGCCCAATTTTTCAGTTTTTGATTTGTTAAAAAAGTTTGAAATATCCAATAAATGTCATTCCACTTCATGATTGTGTCCCACTTGTTGTTGATTCTTCACAAACAAATACAGTTTTATATCTTAATGTTTGAAGCCTGAAATGTGGCAAAAGGTCGCAAAGTTCAAGGGGGCCGAATACTTTCGCAAGGCACTGTAGGTAGGGAGAGGAGTGCGTGTTTCATTGGTTATAACCAATGTCTCTTCACGTGGGCGGGCCATGAGTCGGGCCTAATTCACTCATGAAAACCCAATTCTCACATTTTAGAAGCTAAAATCACATTTCATATTCAAACATTTAAATTGCACAACAATTCCATGTGAATCTGATAACTATAATGTGTAGACTTTCCACTGTAGAGTTTGTCATCCTATCATTGATGAGAAAGTCTCAGATGACAACCGAACTGACATCATATTCATTAAGTACCAACGCATATGTTCAACTAGTCGGTTTACCAAAATATGGTTAATCCCCCCCCTCCCACCTACTGATGTTCCCAGAATCTCTATGTTAACCAAGGGATTTTCAATAGTCCCATCAGTATGGTAGAGAGAGGAAAAAAAGGGGGAGGGGGTATTTATGACTGTCATAAACCTACCCCCAGGCCAGAGTCATGACACCCCCCCCAAAAAAAATCAAAAGGTTTAGATTATTTATCTCTCAAATATTGAACAATGTTCCCTGATCTTTCTTATTTACTTTTAACATGCATTTAACCCCTTATTTTAGGCACTAAACTATCTCCATATATACTTTCATTCCTGTTTTAAAACTGTTACCGGGGAAATTCAGAAAAGGCTTGTGGGCATCCAAGAGCAAAACAACTGACATGTATGTGTTCGTGAGAGACTCATAATAGTTTTTAGCCCAAACTGTTGGGACACTACTCCCTCCTTTCAAAGAGCGCATCTTTGCGCTAGCTTGCGACTCTTCGTCTTACAGGAACGCGCTCACCGGCCAAGCACACGCACTGTCGTGGATGCAAGGTCCGATCCCACTTCTAACACCAATGTAATGAAACAGCAGGGAGCAGGTCTCGAACCCTCGACCTTCCAGCCCGAGGTCCGGCGCGCTATCGACTCTGCCACAAAAGCATGCTCGAACGGCAGAGTTACAATACTATACTAACTAGCAGTAGGCTATAAAGGCCTGGGGAAAGTTGTGGAATTTCAATAAAACCAGAGAGGAAGAAGTGACCTTTAGGCTACTTCTGTGAATTTGCTCTTTCTCTTTGCTAATGTTGTGAGTGTGTGCTCAGTCTTCGGACTGTTGCGTTTAGAATACCCTAGCCTATTCATTGAGGATAGGCCCTGCTTTAATGAAGTTGAGACATTGCACGTCAAGAAATAGCGAGATACAGCGATATGGTGAAATGCAAACTTTGCAATGTGGAATTGAGGGACAGTAATGGTAGTAACGGTGCAATGCTTAACCATCAAAGGGATTATGTTTAATCATCTTATTGATATGCCACATTTGTCAGGATTATATTGGCAAAGAAGAAATGCTCACCAACAGGGATGTAAACACATTTGTGCACAAAATGAGAGAAATAAGACAGGATGCTCTCGATTGTGCATCTGTAAAAGTTTGCGAGTGTTTTTGGTGACAAGCTAAATTTCTTCAGCCTCCTGAGGTTGAAGAGGCGCTGCTGCGCCTTCTTCACCACGCTGTCTGTGTGGGTGGAACATTTCAGTTTGTCCATGATGTGTACGCCGAGTAACTTAACTTTCTACCCTCTCCACTACTGTCTCGTCAATGTGGATAGGAGGCTGCTCCCGCTGCTGTTTCCTGAAGTCCACAATGATCTCCTTTGTTTTGTTGACATTGAGTGTGAGGTTATTTTCCTGACACCACACTCCGAGGGCCCTCACCTCCTCCCTGTAGGCCATCTCGTCGTTGTTGGTAATCAAGCCTACCACTGTAGTGTCGTCTGCAAACCTGATGATTGTGTTGGAGGCGTGCATGGCCACGCAGTCATGGGTGAACAGGGAGTACAGGAGAGGGCTGAGAACGCACCCTTGAGGGGCACCAGTGTTGAGGATCAGTGGGGTGGAGATGTTACCTACCCTCACCACCTGGGGGCGGCCCGTCAGAAAGTTCAGGACCCAGTTGCACAGGGCGGGGTTGAGACCCAGGGTCTTAATGATGAGTTTGAAGGGTACTATGGTGTTAAATGCTGAGCTGTAATCGATGAACAGCATTCTTACATAGGTATTCCTCTTGTCCAGATGGGTTAGGGCAGTGTGCAGTGTAATTGCGTCGTCTGTGGACCTATTGGGGCAGTAAGCAAATTGGAGTGGGTCTAGGGTGTCAGGTAGGGTGGAGGTGATATGGTCCTTGACTAGTCTGTCAAAGCACTTCATGATGGCGGAAGTAAGTGCTACGGGGCGGTAGTCATTTAGCTCAGTTACCTTAGCTTTCTTGGGAACAGGAACAACTGTGGTCCTCTTGAAGCATGTGGGAACAGCAGACTGGGATAAGGATTGATTGAATATGTCCGTAAACACACCAGCCAGCTGGTCTGCACATGCTCTGAGGACACGGCCGGGGATACCGTCTGGGCCTGCAGCCTTGCGAGGGTTAACACGTTTAAATGTTTTACTCACGTTGGCTGCAGTGAAGGAGAGCCCGCAGGTTTTGGTAGCGGGCCGTGTCAGTGGCACTGTATTGTCCTCAAAGCGAGCAAAGAAGTTGTTTAGTCTGTCTGGGAGCAAGACATCGTGGTCCGCGACGGGGACGGTTTTCCTTTTGTCTGTGATTGACTGTAGACCCTGCCACATACCTCTCGTGTCTGAGCCGTTGACTTGCGACTCCACTTTGTCTCTATACTGACGCTAAGCTTGTTTGATTGCCTTGCGGAGGGAATAGCTACACTGTTTGTATTCGGTCATGTTTCTGGTCACCTTGCCCTGATTAAAAGCAGTGGTTAGCGCCTTCAGTTTTGTGTGAATGCTGCCATCAATCCACGGTTTCTGGTTGGGGAATGTTTTAACTTCTCTAGGGTAGGGGGCAGCATTGGGAATTTTGGATGAAAAGCGTGCCCAAATTAAACTGCTTGCTACTCAGACATAAAAGCTAGAATATGCATATAATTAGTAGATTTGGATAGAAAACACTGATGTTTCTAAAACTGTTTGAATTGTGTCTGTGAGTATAACAGAACTCATATGGCAGGCAAAAACCTGAGAAAAAAATCCAACCAGGAAGTGGGAAATATGAGGTTTGTAGTTTTTAACTCTTGGCCTATCGAATACACAGTGTCTATGGGGTCATATTGCACTTCCTAAGGCTTCCACTAGATGTCAACAGTGGTGTGAAGTGGGGGCGAATGAGAGGGGAATGAGTCAGAGGTCTGCCAGAGAGCCACGAGCTCAGTCTCGCACGTTCACGTGAGAGCGAGCTCTGTTCCATTGCATTTCTACAGACAAAGGAATTCTCCGGTTGGAACATTATTGAAGATTTATGTTAAAACATCCTAAAAAGATTGATTCTATACATCGTTTGACATGTTCCTACGGACTGTAACGCAACTTTTTAACTTTTCGTCTGCTGCTAGCGACCGCACCTTGTGAATTTGGATTGTGTACTGAACGCGCTAACAAAAAGAGGTATTTGGACATAAATGATGGACATTATTGAACAAAACCAACATTTATTGTGGAACTGGGATTCCTGGGAGTGCATTCTGATGAAGATCATCAAAGGTAAGTGAATATTTATAATGCTAATTCTGACTTCTGTTGACTACACAACATGGCGGATATCTGTTTGGGTTGTTTTGGTCTCTGAGTACCATACTCAGATTATTGCATGGTGTGCTTTTTTAGTAAAAAATGTTTTTAAATCACAGCAGTTGACACAGCAGTTGCATTACGGAGAAGTGGATCTAAAATTCCATGCATAACAGTTGTATCTTTTAGCAATATTTATTATGAGTATTTCTGTAAATTGATGTGGCTCTCTGCAAAATAAGCAAATGTTTTGGAACTACTGAACATAACGCGCCAATGTAAACTCAGATTTTTGGATATAAATATGAACTTTACCGAACAAAACATACATGCATTGTGTAACATGAAGTCATATAAGTGTCATCTGATGAAGATCATCAAAGGTTAGTGATTAATTTGATCTATATTTCTGCTTTTTGTGACTCCTCTCTTTGGCTGGAAAAATGGCTGTGTTTTTCTGTGACTTGGCTCTGACCTAACATAATCGTTTGGTTTGCTTTCGTCGTAAAGCCTTTTTGAAATTGGACACTGTGGCTGGATTTGCAACAAGTGTATCTTTAAAATGGTGTAAAATACATGCATGTTTGAGGAATTTTAATTATGGGATTTCTGTTGTTTTGAATTTGGCGCCCTGCTGTTGACGAGGTGGGACACTACCGTCCCACGTACCCTAGAGAGGTTAATAGACGCTGTGGGTACAACATCACCGATGCACTTGCTAATAAACTTGCTCAATCAGCGTATTCATCAATGTTGTTGTTCGACGTTATGCGGAATATATCCCAGTCCACGTGATCGAAGCAATCTTGAAGAGTGGAATCCGATTTGTCGGACCAGCTTTGAACAGACCTGAGCGCGGGTGCTTCCTGGATGAGGATAAGCCTCATACAGGCGAGTGCTGTCTAAAGACAAGTGAAATGCCATAGAAGTCCCAAGTTATTTACAAGATGTTTTAGCTTTAAATTTGGCACATTATTGTTGGATAAAGTACAAACATTATTCTGGCAAGCACAGACCAGAGTAAGAAGGGCCTAGATTGCTCTGTGTGTTCCGCCTACTCGAAGATGAGTGGAGATTGTGGAACAAATAATGTATATTTTAAAGGGAAATTACTTTATAACATGATATGTTGTTTATTCTCTGTTTTTCTTCCATGTGAATACCAGACTGCTGTGGTGTGGGCCTATGGGTGTCTATCAACTTCCAGCAACACCGGAAATGGGAGTCAAGCTTGTAAAATTAACATTAAGAGGTAAGACAGACAGTTTCATGTTAACATTGTGCCATTTATTCTTATTTTTTGATTAGCAGATGTCTCATTCATAACACTAAAGATCAATTCCACTGGAATTTCTAAAATCATTGCAGTAAGTGCAACTCCAGTCAGTCAGTAAACAGTAAATGACAAACAAATAAGGGTAACATCCTAATAGTCGAAGTGGCTACGTCTCCTTGTCCTTCTCAATCAGGATAGACCGTAGACTGCTAAATGTGAAGTGCTAAATATGTACATGTATTCTAAAAGAACCATTCAGTGTAGATGGCGGTATTATACTGTACTTATTTATGCTGACAATATTTTGAATATTACAATGTTTAGGCCTACTTGTCAGATTTGACAATTGGCATACACCAAGATGAAACGTTAAGTACAGATGAGGCTGTGACGACCAGCAGGAGGAAAGTCAGCAAAAAAACGGTGAGTGAATAACCACTTCAAACTCACACGATTTACTTATGCTGCTTTTATGTTGATTCAAATGAAGTCCAAGGTCACATATTGTGAATGCACTATCCAGAGTAATAACTGAGTGAGTGGATGCATGTGATTATGTATTGATACTTAACTGAGACTCGGCAATATGGCACGACACAACAAGCAGTGTGAACCAAAGATATTGCAGAGTGAGAGCAAGTTGCTGAAGTCATCAGCAATCACACAGATACTGGCAAGCATCTGCTCTTGTGCACAAGAGTTTGCTTCACTCTCGTAGCATGATAGTTGTCTGACAAATGCTGATGAGCTTAAGCTCCGTCACTTCACTCTTTGTTTGTCGCAGAAGTCGCCCCACTGCTCATTGTAACGTCACATTGTGAATCTACCTTTAACTTGTGATGACCATTGTGTACTATTATCATTTATTTCCATTGTATTCAGTTGCTTACATTTATTTATTATGTCACCCAGTCATGTCTATTACCTAAGTATGTTGGTGTGAATGGGAGGAGGGAGTAATTATGTGATGGTGTTTCTGCCTGACTACATTGCTGATGTTGCATTACATCAACCTATGACTGTGCGCCACATCATTAACTGCACAGTCGGGCATCAGATTGCTATATCATATGATGTGGTTAGTTTATATGTTTAACACCTACCCAGGCGTGAAATCTGGCATGCATCTGCAATGTAGTCAGGCAGGAATGCTACCACTGTGGCCCTTCATTCATTTCTCGCATCCTCTCTCCTCGCCTCTTCAAATGCATTGGAGGAGAAAGGTTGAAGGGAGAAACCTCCAATCTAACCCTCTAATCCATTTTGAAAAGGGGGTGAGGGAAGAGAACGTGAAGAATCTAGGTAAGACAAATTGACACTTCCGAATCCCAATCAAACCCTAGCCCCTAAACACTTGTTAGACCTGAGAGTGTTGGATAGATGATGGACAAGACGGAGCTACTGTAGCACAGTGCATGTGAGAGTACTACTGCCTCAGAGGACCGGGCTTTTCTGGTTGCCTCTACACTGCAGACCCCTGTTCTGATGTTCACATGTGGGGCCTGTGCGTGACAACACTTTTATAGAGGTGGAATACTGTAGCGCGGCGTATGAGTCTAAATACAGCCTTTTACCATAAGCCTCGCATTGCTCCAGCCAATGTATTGAGAGAGTGGGATCAGCTGAAGGGAGGCTTGATCCTATGATGCAGAGGCATATACTCTACTCCATTCAAATCTTGGTCCTCGAAGACAGTAGTACACTTATACACTGTGCTATTCTTCCACCATATAGATTCCAATCTGTACAGCTGATGTACTGCACTTGTCTAGGGGGAAAAGATTGGGTGCATCCAATTCTTGCCCAGGTGGCCAGATATTACAAAATGTAATATGTTTGTGTGTAGTGGTATATGCAGAAGGACCTGCTCACAAATGACAGCAATGCTGACTGTGAGGGGTGGAGTTAAACAAAATAACAATGAAATGCATATGATGAAGATAAACTAACTTCTGATCATTGATTAACAAACATTTTCATTATTGATTAAACATTTTCACAGCCAACAGGCAAACACGATAGTGTTACGTTCAGGGAAAAAATAATATTGAGATATTGTCAAAACTATACAATATAGCACCAATATATTGGCCGTCTGACAACAAATAATTTATCAAAATCAGTGTGATGTTCCACTAATATTTGTTCTATTGTTTGTAAATGTTCTCTTCTCTTTGGTCTGATTGAATAGCTATAATGTGCTGCTGCGTTTCTCCCATTGTATTTGTAGTACACATGCATCTTAATGTATTGAATACATTAGGGGTCGTGGAATGTACGTTTGGCTCCATAATAGACAAAAATGATGATCCCATCCCTGTGCTTTCCAATGCTTTTGCCAAAGACAAACTAACAACAGCACAAATGTTGACATAATATACGCACAAACTGTTCAGAACTGTTTTGGATGGGACTCATCGACAATGTGGATCACATCTCCTAGAACTGATGTCTTTATCTTTACCCAATAGTTTTTAACCCATAACCTCTTGGTTTCCTAGCCAGCGTCCAACTTTACTGAGTATGTATCTTTCCTTGACAATTCCAAACAACATAGAGGAAAGGGGGAAAAAATGGACGTAATGTGAAATAAAATTGAAATGCAGTATGTGACAGAATTAGTGTAACTGACCAAAACTTTTGCTGTGATTATCAGGTAGGCTAGAGATAAATATCTGAATATCATCAAAGATCCTCTATGATATTACTGAAATTAATGTCCATCTGTGGTTAAGCATGAACTGACTGTTCTGCTGTCTGACCACTACAACAGAGGTCATGCGACATGAAGTGTTGGAATGTGTTGGAACTTTTACAACATTCAGTAGCTTTGTCTCCGTTTTGAACATGTTGGATTGGTCATCACAGATTGGTCAAAGAAAGACTGGAACATGCAAACTGTCAAGAACTAATGACACCTCGACCTGAATCCGCGATACACAATAACACATGATAATGATAGCTAGCTGGCTAGTAGGCGCACAGATAGAACAATGAAACAGATATTTCACCGGATGTATAAATGTGAAGCATCCAGTGGGCGTTTCCATTCGACCAAATATGCTGGGCAGTGGTAGAAAGATGGAGCGAGATGAATTTGTCGTCATTACGCTAATTTTATCATCGATTAAACATTTGATCTCAATACAGTTCTGTTTCCAAAACTAGAATGGGTTACGAACAGAGTGGACAAAGTGTTGTAGACTTTACCATTTGCTAAAGTTTTAAAAACTGGTGTTGTTTAGGAGGAGTGCATGGGCAAATAGTTATTACACACGTGCACTTCACAGTGTGGGCGTTCCCTCCTTGCCCGTTACATTAGACAACGACAAGCTGTGGTCTATCTTGGGTTAGTTATAAAAATCTCTGGAGGTAATGTCTAATATTGACATTAATTGCTTGACGTTACAGCAACAAAGCTAACAATCGACCTACATAGCTAAACGAGAAGGCTAACGTTCGTTATCTAGGTAGCGGTTATAGGTTAACTAGCATCCTCTAGAGAACTAGGTTAGCTGGCTATCTAACAGTAGTAACAATTGCAACGGCTAACCTGTAGCGGTAGCTAGCTGGCTGGGCATGTTGCGTAACGTTAGCAAGCGACGCTAACTAATTACATTTTAACCATCAGCCATGGCAAGAGCCAAACTTATATTTTACTAGCTAAGTTAGTAGTAAGCGAATTGTAACAACACGCTAAGTTAACTGTCTGCTGACTGTTTTTATACGTGGACATTTGAGCCAGCTGGCTAAACGTTAAATAACGAGTTCGCATCAGAGCCATGTATCAATCTCGGCTGGTTTTGTGTCGGCCTGGCTGGCTGACAACAGAGACACAGAAGGGAAGGCCTGTGCAACACAATAAAACGGACTTGGTTTCATACAAACTGCACGCCTGCCGATTTGATTCTGGAATCTTACCATTTGAAGTATCCGTCTAAGCATGGTATCGATTTGTGTTTGGCTGTCAAATGAAATGCGATCGATCTTCCAAATGAAAAGTTTACGCCGTTGTTGGTTACTCGGTACACATGACAAGCCCACTGCTTGGTACAGCAGCTGTGAGTGGGATGGGCTCTGTCTTGAAGTAAGAAGTATGTTCAAGACCTTTAATTGTTTAAAAACAATGGTCACCAACCCTTTCTGAGTAAAGATCACATTCGCAGTCAAAAAGCAAGCCGAGATCTAGCGCTCAGATAAAAAATAAAAAAAACGTCTTTAAAAATGTAGGCCTAACTTGAACCTAATAAAAATAGTTCTGTATGAATTACAAATGTAATTCCAATATTGCCTGCCAATATTGTTCTTCTCAGACCCTATTATAGGCTGTTTCAAAACTCGAGGTTTGATAACAAAATCAATTGGTTGTAGCACTTGCAAGGCACAGCTGAGTATAAAAGGAAACAATTTGGTTATTATTATAATTTTATTTAACCTTTATTTAACCAGGTAGGCTAGTTGAAAACAAGTTCTCATTTACAACTGCGACCTGGCCAAGATAAAGCAAAGCTGTGCGACACAAACAACAACACAGAGTTACACATGGAATAAGCAAACACAGTCAATAACACAATAGAGGGGGAAAAAAGTCTATATACAGTGTGGGCAAATGAGGTAAGATACGGGAGGCAAGGAAACAAATAGGCCATAGTGGCGAAATAATTACAATTTAGCAATTAAACACTGGAGTGATAGATGTGCAAGTAGAGATACTGGGGTACAAAGGAGCAACAACAAAAAACAGTATGGGGATGAGGTAGTTGGATGGGCTATTTACAGATGGGCTATGTACAGGTGCAGTGATCTGTGAGCTGCTCTGACAGCTGGTGCTTAAAGTTAGTGAGGGAGATATGGGTCTCCAGCTTCATTGATTTTTGCAATTCTTTCCAGTCATTGGCAGCAGATAACTGGAAGGAAAGGCGGCCAAAGGAGGAATTGGCTTTGGGGGTGACCAGTGAAACATACCTGCTGGATCACATGCTATGGGTGGATGCTGCTACGGTGACCAGTGAGCTGAGATAAGGCAGGGCTTTACCTAGCAAAGACTTATAGATGACCTGGAGCCAGTGGGTTTGGCGACGAATATGAAATGAGGGCCAGCCAACGAGAGCATACAGGTTGCAGTGGTGGGTAGTATATGGGGTTTTGGTGACAGAAGGGATGGCACTGTGATAGACTGCATCCAATTTGCTGAGTAGAGTGTTGGAGGCTATTTTGTAAATTACATCGCCGAAGTCAAGGATCGGCAGGATAGTCAGTTTTATTAGGGTATGTTTGGCAGCATGAGTGAAGGATGCTTTGTTTTGTAAAATAGGAAACCAATTCTAGATTTAATTTTGGATTGGAGATGCTTAATGTGAGTCTAGAAGGAGAGTTTACAGTCTAACCAGACACCTAGGTGTTTGTAGTTGTCCACATATTCTAAGTCAGAATCGTCCAGAGTAGTGATGCTAGACGGGCGGGCAGGTGCAGGCAGCGATCGGTTGAAGAGCATGCATTTAGTTTTATTTGCATTTAAGAGCAGTTGGAGGCCATGAAAGGAGTGTTGTATGGCATTGAAGCTCGTCTGGAGGGTTGTTAACACAGTGTCCAAAGAAGGGCCAGAAGTATACAGAATGGTGTCATCTGCGTAGAGGTGGATCAGAGAATCACCAGCAGCAAGAGAGAAAAAGAGTCAGATTTGACACACGGAACTCTGTCTGAGAAGTAGTTGGTGAACCAGGCAAGGCAGTCATTTGAGAAACCGAGGCTGTTGAGTCTGTCTATAAGAATGCGGTGATTGACAGAGTCGAAAGCCTTGGCCAGGTCGATGAATACGCTGTACAGTATTGTCTTTTATCGATGGCTGGCAGTTATGATGTCATTTAGGACCTTGAGCATGGCTGAGGTGCACCCATGACCATTTCTGAAACCAGATTGCATAGTGGAGAAGGTGCGGTGGGATTTGAAATGGTCGGTGATCTGTTTTTTAACTTGGCTTTTGAATACTTTAGAAAGGCAGGGCAGGATGGCCTTAGGTCTGTAACAGTTTGGGTCTAGGGTGTCTCCCCTTTGAAGAGGGGGATGACCGAGGCAGCTTTCCAATCTTTGGGGATCTCAGACGATACGAAAGAGAGGTTGAGCAGACTAGTCATAGGGTTTGCAACAATTTTGATGAATCATTTTAGAAAGAGAGGGTCCAGATTGTCTAGTCCAGCTGATTTGTTGGGGTCTAGATTTTGCAGCTCTTTCAGAACATCAGCTATCTGGATTTGGGTGAAGGAGATATGGGGAGGCTTGGGCAAGTTGCTGTAGGGGGTGAAGAGCTTATGACCATGGTAGGTGTAGCCAGGTGGAAAGCATGGCCAGCGGTAGAAAAATGCTTATTGAAATTCTCAATTATCGTGGATTTATCGGTGGTGACAGTGTTTCTTAGCCTCAGTGCAGTGGGCAGCTGGGAGGAGGTGCTATCATTCTCCATGGACTTTACAGTGTCCCATAACTTTTTGGAGTTTGTGCTACAGGATGCAAATTTCTCTTTGAAAAAGCTTGCCTTTGCTTTCCTAACTGCCTGTGTATATTGGTTCCTAATTTCCCTGAAAAGTTGCATATTGCGGGGGTTATTCGATACTAATGCAGAAAACCACAGGATGTTTTTGTGCTGATCAAGGGCAGTCAGGTCTGGAGTGAACCAAGGGCTGTATCTGTTCCTGGTTCCAAATTTATTGAATGGGGCATGCTTATTTATGATGGTGAGGAAATTACTTTTAAAGAACGACCAGGCATCCTCTACTGACAGAATGAGGTCAATATCCTTCCAGGATACTCGGGCCAGGTCGAGCATTTGACAGTGATGAGGGAGGGTTGTTTGACCGCGGACCCATTACGGACGCAGGCAATGAAGCAGTGATCGCTGAGATCCTGGTTGAAGACAGCGGAGGTGTATTTAGAGGGCAGGTTGATCAGGATGATATCTATGAGGGTGCCCGTGTTTACAGATTTGGGGTTGTACCTGGTAGGTTCCAAGATACTTTGGGTGAGATTGAGGGCATCTAGCTTAGATTGTAGGACGGCCGGGGTGTTATGGATATCTCAGTTTAGGTGACCTAACAGTACAAACTCTGAAGATAAATGGGGGGCAATCAATTAACATATGGTATCTGGGGGCTGAGGGGGGTCTGTATAACAAGCGGCAACAGTGAGAGACTTATTTCTGGAAAGGTGGATTTTTAAAAGTAGAAGCTTAGGCACAGACCTGGATAGCAAGAAAATACCCCCCCCCCCCCAAAAAAAAACAAGATAAGAATAACAAATAATTAAAGAGCAGCAGTAAATAACAATAGCGTGGTTATATACAAGGGGTACCAGTACAGAGTCGATGTGCGGGGGCACCGGTGTCAAGGTAATTGAGGTAATATGAACATGTAGGTAGAGTTATTTAAGTAACTATGCATAGATAATAACAGAGATAGCAGCAGTGTTCTGGGGGGGAATGCAAATAGTCTGGGTAGCCATTTGATTAGCTATTCAGGAGTCTGGCTTGGAGGTAGAAGCTATTTAGGAGCCTCTTGGACCTAGACTTGACGCTCCGGTACCGCTTGCCGTGCGGTAGCAGAGAGAACAGTCTATGACTAGGGTGGCTGGAGTCTGACAATTTTTAGGGCCTTCCTCTGACACCGCCTGGAGTAGAGTTCCTGGATGGCAGGAAGCTTGACCCCAGCGATGTACTGGACCGTACACACTACACTACCCTGTAGTGTCTTGCGGTCAGAGGCCGAGCAGTTGCCCTACCAGGCAGTGACGCAACCCATCAGGATGCTCTCGATGGTGCAGCTGTAAAAACGTTCTGCGAACCCATGCCAAATATTTTCAGTCTCCTGAGGGGGAATAGGTTTTGTCGTGCCCTCTTCACAACTGTCTTGGTGTGCTTGCACCATGTTAGTTTGTTGGTGATGTGGCCGCCAAGGATCTTGAATCTCACAACCTGCTCCACTACAGCCCCGTCAATGAGAATGGAGGCTTGCTCGGTTCTTCTTTTCCTGTAGTCCACATTCATCTCCTTTGTCTTGATCATGTTGAGGGAGAGGTTGTTGTCCTTGCACCACACGATCAGGTCTCTGCAAATTGGAGTGGGTCTTGGGTTTCTGGGATAATGGTGTGGATGTGAGCCATGACCAGCCTTTCAAAGCCTTTCATGGCTACAGACGTGAGTGCTACGGGTCGGTAATCATTTAGGCAGGTTACCTTAGTGTTCTTGGGCACAGGGATTATGGTGGTCTGCTTGAAACATGTTGGTATTACAGACTCAGACAGGGAGAGGTTGAAAATGTCAGTGAAGACACTTGCCAGTTGGTCAATGCATGCTCGGAGTACACATCCTGGTAATCCGTCTGGCCCTGTGGCCTTGTGAATGTTGACCTGTTTAAAGGTCTTACTCACGTCGTCTAAGGAGAGCGTGATCACACAGTCGTCCGGAACAGCTGATGCTCTCATGCATGCCTCAGTGTTGCTTGCCTCGAAGCGAGCATAGAAGTGATTTAGCTCGTCTGGTAGGCTCATGTCACTGGGCAGCTCGCTGCGGTGCTTCCCTTTGTAGTTTGTAATAGTTTGCAAGCCCTGCCACATCCAACGAGCGTCGGAGCCGGTGTAGTATGATTCCATTTTAGCCCTGTATTGACGCTTTGCCTGTTTGATGGTTCGTTGCAGGGCATAGCAGGATTTCTTGAAAGCTTCCGGGTTAGAGTCCCGCTCCTTGAAAGTGGCAGCTCTACCCTTTAGCTCAGTGTGAATGTTGCCTGTAATCCATGGCTTCTGGTTGGGGTATGTACGTACAGTCACTGTGGAGACGACGTCCTCAATGCACTTATTGATAAAGCCAGTGACTGATGTGGTGTATTCCTCAATGTCATCGGAAGAATCCCAGAACATGTTCCAGTCTGTGATAGCAAAGCAGTCCTGTAGTTTAGCATCTGCTTCATCAGACCATTTGTTTTATAAAACGAGTCACTGGTGCTTCCTGCTTTAATTTTTGCTTGTAAGCAGGAATCAGGAGGATAGAGTTGTGGTCGGATTTACCAAATGGAGGGCGAGGGTGAGCTTTGTACTTGTCTCTGTGTGTGGAGTACAGGTGATCTAGATTTTTTTCCCCTCTGGTTGCGCATTAAACATGTTGATGGAGATTTGGTAGAACTGATTTAAGTTTCCCTGCATTAAAGTCTCTGGCCACTAGGAGCGCCGCCTCTGTGTGAATGGTTTCCTGTTTGCTTATTTCCTTATACAGCTGACTGAGTGCGGTCTTAGCGCCAGCATCTGTCTGTGGTGGTAGATAAACAGCCACAAAAAGTATAGCTGAGAACTCTCTAGGCAAGTATTGTGGCCTGCAGTTTATCACAATATACTCTACTTCAGGCAAGCAAAATCTAGAGTCTTCCTTAGATTTCGTGCACCAGCTGTTGTTTACAAATATGCACAGACCGACACATTTTGTCATGGGGAAGAGAGAAACGTGTAGTTTTCTAATTCTATTCTACACATTTTGTCATGAGTCAGAGAAAATATTGCAGTTTTAAAGCAAATCTCCAGCAATTCTTCACATTTTGCCATGGGACAGAGAGAAACGTGCTGTTTTATAGTCCATGCTATTCACATTTTGCCATTAGGATGAGAGAATATTTTGTAGTTTTAAAGTAATTGTCCAGTGAAAATATCACTTTTAAAAGTTCATATTCTATTAACTCATACCCAAATAATGTTGTTGACTCATCTATACTCAAAAAGCCCACCTCAAACCGTTTAAAAATGATGTCATCCTCCTGAAGAGGATGAGCTGTCCAATCAGCAGTCTACTAATATGAATATTTTTAATGATCGGTATACGCCCATGTAGCAGTATGATGTTGTTCCCCTAGATTATGCACCAAGTTGAAATTCAAATAGGCCAGGTCAAGATGGATGTTAATAATTTGATAATAATAATAATAATTCAGTGTATTTTTTAAATTTAATTACAGCTGCATAGCTAATGTTTTTATTTGGTGTACAAACACTTTTTCATATCAATATTGGACATACATGTGACTGTAAAAGCTTTGTATATTTTGGTTTGACCCATCGCGGGTTATCTGTATTTTCATACCCCCTTATTGTTCTCTTTTGCCTGACCTTTGGCTAGCAAGGTATGTTGTCCTTGGCTCCGAAAATGTTTAATATAAAACCGTCATAATGCTACACAATGTACTGTTATCCTACCATAAGAATTAAACATTTTTAGAGGGAAAACTATTTCACTCATATTTCATAGAAATTTGGAAACACTGGACAGTTACTTTAAAGGTTGACTTTGGGTAAAAACACAAAAATAACAGCTTTAAACTGTGTAATTGATCAATGCACCATCATATCAGGCTCTTAATGCTTAAATAGAAAATGGATGAATAAGATATTTGGCTACAAAGTGCCATGTCTTACTGATCTCTACAGTTACTGGCAAGCTACAGTGGCTTGCTTATCTAACAAACTAGCTACGTCGGTCGCGGTGCGCATGACCAGAATGACACATCAATGAGCATTCAAAGGCGCACCCCATTTATGTTTGAAAATTGAGAAAGAGGACTTGGATTGTTTTTCGTGTGCAAAGTGGACCGTTAAAGCACATTTCCTGCAATTCTACACATTTTGCTATTGCTTATGACGTGTTCATATGCTATCTGGGGGGCCCCGGACCGGTTCTAAATATTGGAGGGGGACATGCCCCACCATCCCCCATGGCAATTTCGCCTATGGTATGCGGACACCTTTAAAAGGAGACTCAGCAAAATGATGTTGCCACAAATAGCACGACAGATATTGAGATGATTGAGATGCAAGACTTGGCTCTCACACGGTCACACACAGTCTATGCGCAAGCGCACAGATTTGATTCATTGCTGTTAAATCGTGGGAGCCACGAGACTAAAAACAGCGGAGAAGTTTACCCTCGCGCTTCACCACTCTTAGCTGTCGCGGAAATGTACCCACTATTTTGTTTACTTTGTCCATCTATGTCATATCGCTGAGTCTACCTTTAACTCCTTTGGGGAAGTTTGTAATGGACTATGATGGCGAGTGTCAAAGATACTATAAGAAAGGATAAAGTTGGGTTTTTGAGCTAGTGCTCAATTGACTCCCATTCACCCCTTCAAAGAGTGCACTCCTTGACCCAGAATGCACCACGCGGACCATTGACTCACTGGACACCATCCAACTCTGACACCAATTTAGCAAATGGTGGGAGTGAGCAAGCATCACAATGTGGCCGTCACCCATTGTTACACAACAGCTCCCCTGTTTATTAACCTTTTGCTTTCTTGAACGCAACCCTTTCATGACCCTGCTGAGGTAATAGTTGTGATAGGCTCAAACATTTCCGGGAGGTGGTACATGAGTTCGATTGACAGATGGAGGAAAAAGAAAGGGAAATGAGTGGACTTCCTAGGATTTTGGAAAATACCTTGAGAATTAGTCATGTCCAAATGAAGTGCAAAATGAATTAAAAAGCAAGGCTAAAATCACATTTTTCCATACCAGTAATATTAGTACCGCAAAGATCCTTGGAATTTGCTGACTGAAAAGCTCAGACAAAATCAAAAAGTGATCACAAGACACATTATGTGCTAATAATAAATAAATGAATACATTCAAGTCAGACCAGCCCCTGCCCAGACAGAAACTATAATGCTTGTAGACATGCCAGACCACTGCATTCCTCGATAGCACTTCACCTTTCTTCTGCCACCATTCTTATAGTAGACTCTTGGTGACTCTTGGTGGTCTCTTGGTGGTCTATAGAATGCAGGTCTATAGAATGGAATATCTTACAACGAGAGCAATGCCTCTGAAGGATTGTTGACGTTTGAAAACTTGGGTGTTTCATTTGACTAAAACATTGAATAAACACACAAGCTATAATCGTCTACTTTGAGAAACTCAATCATCAAAAACATAGTCCAGTTTAGATATTTAAACACAGTATCTTTATTTAAGAACGAGAGTGAAGAGCAGAGAACACATTTGTGTACACATGCAGTTGCGTAACCCTCAATCACTTTGATTGGAAAGATAAAATAACTAACACATGCTATTTTAATGTCTTTACTAGACTTTATATAATAGCATCCGTTTTTGATCCTTTCAGTTACATGTCAAAGCCAGAGCTGCCAGAGCAGATGTTCTTGTGTATGCTCTGTCCTGTTTAATTCCTCCAAATTCTAATGATTATAGGGGGGGGGGGGAAGAGTCCCCTTGAAAAACAAATCATATTTCTCAATAATAATGTACATATCAAAAAATGTACCATTAACAAAATGGAGTCATTTTGGCAACACTTGCTAAATCCTCACATACATTCTAAATACAATGCAAAAGCATCATAGTCTCCTTGACAATCAGCTCAGGGCACAAGCCCTCTCAAACCGTTATATGACAATCTATTTCTCTTCCAGCAAAAAAATAGCCTGGTCAAGCAAACTGACCGATGTACTCACATTTAGTTTTTTTTTCAATTGTCAAGTGAAACAAAATGTGAGCTATCACACAATCAGGCTGGTTTCACCAGGCTAGTAAAAGTATCTTTGCTAAAATGATCTGTTTTCCCTTCCAGTGCCCACATTCACATCTTATGAATTTGACACACATTACACAGGTTACTATGGCTGTTAAGACACTTGATAGGACTCTGCTCTGTGTTCCGTTTGAAAGACATGTCAGTCACAGGCCTTTATGCTTTCACTAGTCAATCATGCAGGCCGACACAGAAAAATATCCCTGTAAGTTATATTATGGCCCTCACAGAAAAATATCAATGTAACTTGGAATATGTTCCCACTTAAAACATTTTCCCACTCAAAAAATATTTGTTAAAACAATTATTGGGCTGTATTCCATATATTCTAAAAATAAATATGTACAAATCTTTTGTTCTTGCGCAATACTGTGTGGTTGTAGATAAGCAAACAGTCTTTTAAATGATCCAGTTTCTAGGCCAAAGCTGCTCTTTCAAACTCACTATGTAAACTAGAAAACAGCTAGTAAGGACATGGAAATGGTGCTACTTATACAACTATAAGCAGTAGGAAATGGGCAACTAAAAATTAGATATCACTTTCCCAAATAAGTTATTTACTTGTTCAACAGGAGATATCTCTATGAAATGTACTTTGGCAGTGAAGAGTTAATGTTATGAGACTCACTAAGCAGCAATTGGGGTTTTGACATAAAGGACATGAGCCTTTCTAGAGCGAACACTACCTTCTATTGGCCTACCAGAGCTACTTCCCGTAGAAAGCAGTTCACCAAAGGGCTGCATTGACCAAAGAACATAGTAGACTGACTTTATGGAATCAAAATGTAGAATAAGAATAACTTGAAACAAAAGACCTCTGACTCTGAGGTTGATGTCATTCTGATGATAGAAAGCCAAACATGACCACAAGGAGTTGGCAAGATGGCAGAAACAGACTGGCACCTAGGCTAGGTCCTCTTATGATGCTGGTTCCTTTGATTGCGATGTCTTTCCTATCTGTTGACCAAGGGTGGTCCTCTATCTGTCCCCTGTGTGGAGGTGACGTAGTGAGGGGCTTTGTCGTCTGTCAGGGGGGAGACCCAGGTGTTGCCATTGGTGGGGTCACAACAGGTAGAGCTGCAGGTGGGGTTACAGGTGACTGTGAGTCGGCGCAGGTACTCCGCATGGACAGGCTTGTGGCACTGCAACACCTGGATAGCCTCGTCGATCTTGAACCACTTCCGTTTCCTACCTGAAATAGGTAGCGCAGAGAGATAGAGAGCTCAGATGAGGGCTGTATTAAAGACCCAATGCAGCCATTTTTTATCATGATTTCAAAACATTTCTGGTTAATGATCAAGCCCCTTACTGTGATTGAAAACAAACCAAACAGCTTTATTTTTCATTTGGGGGTAGATCAGCTTTAATATTGCAGATATATAACACTACCACCCCTCCCCTATATGGAGTAAACTAATAGACAACAACACTTAGGCTTCTACTTCCAGCTTATACATACTATACACATTTTACAGACACAGTATATTTTACAATGGTTACATTTTCCTTGTTTTTAGTCCCATCCTTCAGCTAACCTCAACCCATCCCATCTATCTCTGAAGACCATCCAGTTTTGATTTCTATTAGCCATATATTTTTCAACTGTGCATTTTCACAAAAGTTCTGAAACTATATACATTTTACAGACACAGTATATTTTACAACAGTTATCTTATTTTTAATCCCATCCTTCAGCTCCACTCAACCTGTCCCATCTATCTCTGAACACCATACAGTTTTGATTTCTATTTGCCATATATTTTTAAAATGTGCTGTGATGTTTCACAAAAGTTTGGAACCTTGGAACTCAAAATTGAACTCAGGTGCATCCTGTTTCCATTGATCATCCTTGAGACATTTCTACAACTTGATTGAAGTCCACCTGTGGTAAATTCAATCATAGGACATGATTTGGAAAGGCACACACCTGTCTATGTAAGGTCCCACAGTTGTCAGAGCGAAAAAACAAGCCATGAGGTTAAAGGAATTGTCCGTAGAGCTCAGAGACAGGATTGTGTCGGGGCACAGATCTGGGGAAGGGTACCAACATTGTTTTGCAGCATTGAAGGTCCCCAAGAACACATTATTCTTAAATGGAAGAAGTTTGGAATCAAGACTCTTCCTAGAGCTGGCCACCCAGCCAAACTGAGCAATTGGGGGAGAAGGGCCTTGGTCAGAGAGGTGAACAAGAACCTGATGGTCACTTTGTCATAGCTCCAAAGTTCCTCTGTGGAGATGGGAGAACCTTCCAGAAGTACAACGATCCCTGCACCACTCCACCAATCATGCCTTTCTGGTAGAGTGGCCAGATGGATGCCACTCCCCAGTAAAAGGCACATGACAAAAATTCAAGGGGTTTGAATACTTTCCGAATGCACTGTATATAACATTCTATTGGTTGCAAGAAATTTGTATAATAACGTAAATTGAAAAACTACGTTTTGAATCCAGTGTTGTTTTGTGTATCAGTTCATGAACCATATGTCATGGAATCGGTACATCGAAAATCTCCACCAATCAGGCCTTTATGGTGGAGTGGCCAGATGGAAGCCACACTTCAGTAAAAAGGCACATGACAGCCCGCTTGGAGTTTGCCAAAAAGCACCTAAAGGACTCTCAGACCATGAGAAATAAGATTCTCTGGTCTGATGAAACCAAGATTAAACTCTTTGGCCTGAATGCCAAGAGCCACATCTGGAAGAAACCTGGCACCACCCCTACGGTGAAGCATGGTGGCGGCAGCATCATGCTGTGGAGATGTTTTTCAGCTGTGGGGATGCTTGTTCAGCTCCAGAACGCTCAGGACCTCAGACTGGGGTGAAGGTTCACCTTCCAACAGTACAATGACCCTAAGCACACAGCCAAGACAACGCTGGAGTGGCTCTGAATATCCTTGAGGGGCCCAGCCAAAGCCCGGACTTGAACCGCATCGAACATCTCTGGAGAGGCCTGAAAATAGCTGTGCAGCGACGCTCCCCATCCATCCTGACAGAACTTGAGAGGATCTGCAGAGAAGTGGAGAAACTCCCCAAATACAGGTGTGCCAAAGCATGTAGCGTCATACCCAAGAAGACTCGAGGCAGTAGTCACTGCCAAAAGGTGCTTCAACAAAATACTGAGTAAAGGGTATGAATCATTATGTAAATGTCATAAAATATACATTTGCAAAAATGTCTAAAACCCCCTTTTTTTTTACATTATGGGGTACTGTGTGTAGATTGATGAGGGTGAAAAAAACTATTTAATTAATTTTAGAATAAGGCTGTAATGTAACAAAATGTGGAAAAGGTCAAGTGGTTTGAGTATTTTATGAATGCACTGTATATAACCTTTTATTTGTTGCAAGAATTCTGTATAATAACTTAAATTGAAGAACTACGTTTTGTATCCAGCATTGTTTTATGTATCAGTTCATGAACCATATGTCATGGAATCGGTACATTGAAAATCTTTTCCCAACTATTTTGCAATCTATATGGCACAGCTGGCAGTTTTTTGGTCCTTAAATGGAACTGGTATACTTTTTTGAATGAATCAGAATTTTCCTCACTTTCTCCCCCTTCCATTTGCCTCTTCCATTTTTGCGCTAATGCCGCAATTAGTTGGTTGTCATTTTGAGCAAGGCAAAGGGTGGCTACTTTGAAGAATCTCAAATATATTTTGATTTGTTTAACACTTTTTTTGGTGACTACATGATTCCATATGTGTTATTTCATAGTTTTGATGTCTTCACGATTATTCTACAATGTAGAACATTTTTTAAATAAAGAACAAGCCTTGAATGAGTAAGTGTGTCCAAACTTTTGACTGGTACTGTACATATATAAACATTTCTAAAAACCTGTTTTTGCTTTTTCATTATGGGGTGTTAGTAGATTAATGAGGGGGATAAAAACATTTTAGAGTAAGGCTGTAACATAACAAAATGTGGGAAAAGGGAAGGGGTCTGAAAAATGTACGAAAGCACTGTGCTTCTTGTTGGACTTCCCCATACGAAAATTTATTTGAAAACAGTGACTAAACCTCTGTAGTCCTTTACACATTATCCCCACCCCTAAACACCAATCAGCTCTGAAAAAAATTAATGCTGCTGAATGTTGTGAACTTTAGTAGGATTGGACATTTCTGTCATTCCTCCTGTGGTGTTTATGAAGCCATCACCTCGGCTTCCAACCAAAGCCTCTGTATAATGCGTTCCCATAAAAACCATCTGTCCGGTTAACTATCAGTTTACGTTATTTATACATCTCTTAAAAACCACGTTCTCCTGCCGTCCAATTGCTACACATATATTATCATTCAAGTATTTTGCAAAAGGCCCTCCAAAGTGCCCTCTGACATTAAAATGGGATACTGAGGGGGAGTAGTGTGTGTGTGTGGGGGGGATACACTGACCCCTGAGGTAGCGCTAGCGCTAGCCCTGGAGGAGCAGGTGAGTGTAACTTGTAAGACAAGCCCACAAATGTAGAGCCTGATCGGGCACAGTCACAGGCCTTGTATAGGGCAAGAGAGGACAGAGGGAGGGGCCACAGCGCAGTGACTTGAAAACAACTGTGCACATCAAATAGGCTGAAAGTGGCAATTTTAGGCCCTTTATAGACCTACTGTATACATGCATCCTGTAAGATCTTATGATCCATGCACCATACATGACACAGAACATCTTGGTGTCATTATACTCCTTATAGTGTGCTCTAACATATGGACTATGTCTATATTCTGAAATACAACTTTTCACATTCTTTTATTTATCATAACGAATATTAATATGTTAAATTAATTAATTGGAAAATGTGCATATGTTCGAGCATATGGGTCATAAGATCTTACAAACTTGCCACTTTCATCACGATTTTCTCTAAAATGTTTGTGATACAAATGTAAAAAGCATGTCAAATGTAACTCCTCTCAATGAAGTTTCTATGTGAGAATTGGCAGAACAATCTGACATACCAAAAATATTTCCTGCTCCCGTTGGTGTGGAATCGCCCCACTGGCTACAGCCTCCTAAACAAATTATGGTGATCATTTTTCAATTACTGTGCTGTGTAGAATGTGTCTAGTTAGTGTGGTGTTTTCTCCTGTATAATATTTACTTGACAGTCATTTGCACAGATACCACATAGTTACTGAACATGGAAATTGTTTTCATGGAAATAATATACAAGCAACTTTTTAAAAACACAATTTGGCCAGTTTCATCTCATTATAATTTGATACAATTTGATTTACCTTATATAGATATACAAACTAAGTTTCAAAACATAAGTGAACATTAAATACTGTACAGTCGTGGCCAAAAGTTTTGAATGACACAAATATAAATTTTCACAAAGTCTGCTGCCTCAGTTTGTATAATGGCAATTTGCATATACTCCAGAATGTTATGAAGAGTGATCAGATTAATTGAAATTAATTGCAAAGTCCCTATTTTCCAATGCAAATTAACTGAATCCCCCAAAAACATTTCCACTGCATTTCAACCCTGCCACAAAAGGACCAGCTGACATCATGTCAGTGATTCTCTCGTTAACACAGGTGTGAGTGTTGACGAGGACAAGGCTGGAGATCACTCTATCATGCTGATTGAGTTCGAATAACAGACTGGAAGCTTCAAAAGGAGGGTGGTGCTTGGAATCATTGTTCTTCCTCTGTCAATCATGGTTACCTGCAAGGAAACACGTGCCGTCATCAATGCTTTGCACAAAAAGGGCTTCACAGGCAAGGATATTGATGCCAGTAAGATTGCACCTAAATCAACCATATATCGGATCATCAAGAACCTCAAGGAGAGCGGTTCAATTGTTGGCTTCAGGGCGCCTAAGAAAGTTCAGCAAGCGCCAGGACTGTCTCCTAAAGTTGATTCAGTAGCGGGATCGGGGCACCACAAGTACAGAGCTTGCTCAGGAATGGCAGCAGGCAGGTGTGAGTGCATCTGCATGCACAGTGATGCAAAGACTTTTGGAGGATGGCCTGGTGTCAAGGGCAGCAAAGAAGCCACTTCTCTCCAGGAAAAACATCAGGGACAGATTGATATTCTGCAAAAGGTACAGGGGTAAAGTCATTTTCTCTGATGAATCCCCTTTCCGATTGTATGGGGCATCCGGAAAAAAGCTTGTCCGGAGAAGACAAGGTGAGCGCTACCATCAGTCCTGTGTCATGCCAACAGTAAAGCATCCTGAGACCATTCATGTGTGGGGTTGCTTCTCAGCCAAGGGAGTGGGCTCACTCACAATTTTGCCTGAATGAAGAATGGCACCAACACATCCTCCGAGAGCAACTTCTCCCAACCATCCAGGAACAGTTTGTTGACGAACAATGCATTTTCCAGCATGATGGAGCACCTTGCCATAAGGCAAAAGTGATAACTAAGTGGCTCGGGGAACAAAACATCGATATTTTGGGTCCATGGCCAGGAAACTCCCCAGACCTTAATCCCATTGAGAACTTGTGGTCAATCCTTAAGAGGTGGGTGGACAAACAAAAACCCAGAAATTCTGACAAACTCCAAGCATTGATCATGCAAGAATGGGCTGCCATCAGTCAGGATGTGGCCCAGAAGTTAATTGACGGCATGCCAGGGCAGATTGCAGAGGTCTTGAAAAAGAAGGGTCAACACTGCAAACTCTTTGCATCAACTTCATGTAATTGTCAATAAAAGCCTTTGACACTTATGAAATGCTTGTAATTATACTTTAGTATTCCATAGTAAATCTGACAAAAATATCTAAAGACACTGAAGCAGCAAACTTTGTGTTAATTAATATTTGTGTCATTCTCAGATTTTTTTGGGCCTTGACTGTATTGTCAAACCATTCTTCAAATGTTATTTTGAAATCCAGCTAGACAATGACATTAGTGAAGTTCAACAGGTGTTTGACAACTATTACTGTAGACATGTACAGACATGGACATGTCCCTCTGGGCCAGTATCTTAAGTGACAACAGAGACCCTGTCAGTCTGTCGGTCTTAATTCCCCTCTCAGGGTTTACTAGAGGTCTCCTACTAACTGAACTGAGTTCAGTCTCTATATGAAGCCCTAACATGAAAGTGTTAAATTTCTCTAACCTATTTTACCAATCTAAAGAATTTGTTTTTTGATACAACATGAGCACTACTGTATGCAACTCCAATTTACACACTCCAAGCAGTATTCGTGTGTTTGTCTTTTCATGATATAAATGACGTACTGGAATTGACTTTAATACACTCTCTATTAAAATATTATATGATGATGATTTTCATTAAGTACCCTGGATGTAAACTAAAAGTCCTCAAAAAAAAGGAGATCAAAACCCTTTTGTTTCGTGATGCACAAGTGTGTTTGTGTGTTGCAATGTTTTGATGTCAACATCACAGACTGGGAGAGAGAAAGACCAGGGTCCAGGGAGTGAGAGAAACAGGAGGGGGGGGGGGGGGGGAAAGAAAGACGTAGTGTTGTAGGAAGAAAAGATTGTTTGTCTAAATTTCTCAAGAAAAGTTCCCAGTTTCCCACCAATTGTGTCAGAGAGGAAATGCTTAGACGAAAGACATGCATGAAGGTGTAAAGAAATGTGGGAAAATAGTGCTCCCTAACCAGATGTCATCATACAGTAGAAGCCTACCGATGTTGACAGAATCCTCCCAGTCCTCCAAGGTCTCTGTCACAGTCAGGACATAGACGTACGTCCTGTGTTTCCTGTCCTGGTTGTGCTAAAAGACAGACAAACAGACAGACTGCTTCAAATCATAATAATACCCTTTCAGTCTTGGAAGTGTTTCTGTATAACATGCAGGGCTTTTAAGTGTTGTGTTGTATTCAAACTTTTTCACCGGGAAACCCATTGTTTTGCCAGAATTTCTGGCAACCCCACCCCAGCCCAAATCTAATGACACAACCTTAAAATCATTTTTTACACCAACAAATAACCTGATTCATTTATTTCTCTCTCTCTTATCAAAAATAACCAAAATACATTTACTCAATAATCTGTACTTCTGTACTCTTTTTGTCTTTTATTATGTGGCGTCCCCACTACAGTTTCCTCTTTGAAAAAAACTTTGAAAACCACTTATGTAAGGTTTAAGGAATTGGATGTAATAATAATGTTGTAATGAGAGCAATGTTTTGATATGTGATACATGCATCATGATGTACAGTGCTATGCCATGATGATTTGTGAGGCTTACTTCGAAAACCCCCAGTAGCCTGCCAAGCTTTCCCTTTACACCAGCCTGGAGTGACACAGACATACAGATAACAACAAAGGACAGTCAGCTAGTATATAAACACCAATACCAATACATTCCCACATCCTACATTATCCACAAGACAGAAACACTTTTAAAAGTTACGTTACAGGACTAGCATGTAGTGGACAGAAAGCTGTACTATACTGTTAAATTACCTCCAGCAAGACAATTCATCTCAGAAAACCGAATCAAATTCTCCTAAATGTAAGTGTAGCATATGCGGATGTGTGAAATTCTCTCCTCAGCCTGAAGTGTCCCCACTTATGCTGCCGAATAGCTAGTTTTTCGGTGGAACGACTGGGTAAGACCTTTTAGGAGATGGTCACATGTGCTTACGAGGCTGAGGTACTGAGGTCAAGGCTCTGTATGAGCTGAATAGGGGGGAAGTGGTATTCACTAAGCAAGCAGTGTAACGTCCTTTAAAATGGTGCCGTGACCCATATTTTCAGTTGCGCTCAGCTCAACTGAGGAGTGAGTTTCGGGGGTGAATGTAGCGGTGGGGGGGGGGGTCTGTGAAACTCACTCCATAGCCTGAAGTGTCCCCACTTGCGCTGCAGCATAACTAGCTTTTCTGTGCGCGACTGGGTAAGACGCTTCAGGAGGATGTGTTTGCGAGGCAGATATCCTGGGTTCAAGCCTTGGTAAGAGCTGAATCAGGGGAAAGTGGTACTCACTAAGCAAAAACAAATACATTTCTTTATGATAGTCATTTATCACAAATTAAAACAACTAAAAAATAATCCATATATCATGATATTCACTAGCAAGAAATTTGCTCGTTTTGGTAAAGCACATATCCCATCTGGACAAGAGGAATACCCATGTAAGAATGCTGTTCATTGCCTACAGCTCAGCATTCAACACAATAGTCCCCTCCAAGCTCATCATTAAGCTTGAGACCCTGGGTCTCAACCCCGCCCTGTGCGATTGGATCCTGGAGTTGCTGACGGGCCGCCCCCAGGTAGTGAAGGTAGGAAACAACATCTCCACTTCGCTGACTCTCAACACTGGGGCCCCACAAGGGTGCGTGCTCAGACCCCTCCTGTACTCCCTGTGCACCCATGACTGCGTGGCCATGCACACCTCCAACTCAATCATGAAGTTTGTAGATGACACAACAGTAGTGGGCCTGATTACCAACAACAACAAGACAGCCTACAGGGAGGAGGTGAGGGCACTCGGATTGTGGTGTCAGGAAAACAACCTCTCACTCAACGTCAACAAAACAAAAGGAGATGATCGTGGACTTCAGGAAACAGCAGAGGGAACACCCCCCTATCCACGTCGACAGGACAGTAGTGGAGAAGGTGGAAAGTTAAGTTCCTCGGCATACACATCATAGACAAACTGAAATGGTCCACCCACACAGACAGTGTTATGAAGAAGGCCTCTTCAACCTCAGGAAGATTAAGAAATTTGGCTTGTCACCTAAAACCCTCACAATCTTATACAGATTTTTACAATTTAGAGCATCCTGTCGGGCCGTATCACCACCTGGCACGGCAACTGCACCGGCCACAACCGCAAGGCTCTTCAGAGGGTGGAGAGCACAACACATCACTGGGGCAAACTACCTGCCCTACAGGACACCTACAGCACCCGATGTCACAGGAAGGCCAAAAAGATCAAAGGACAACAACCACCCGAGTCACTGCCTGTTCAGACTTGAAATCATTGGCCACTTTAATACATAGATCACTAGTCACTTTAATAATGACACTTTAATAATGTTTACATATCTTGCATTACTCATCATATATGTCTAAACTGTATTCTACACCATCTTTTGCATCTTGCCTATGCCGCTCGGTCATTGTTCATCAATATATTTATATGTATATATTCTTATCCCATCCCTTTACTTGCATTTGTGTGTATTAGGTAGTTGTTGTGGAATTGTTAGATTACTTGTTAGATATTACTGCACTGTCGGAACTAGAAGCACAAGCATTTTGCCACACTCGCAAAAACATCTGCTAACCATGTGTATTTGACCAATACAATTTGATTTGATATTTTTCCCAACCAATGACGACAGGTTTGACAGTACTCTACCCTCACCCCCTGCAAAAGCCGGATGGGGAACATCGACAGACTGTGGGATATTTTCATGCCGAGACGGAATTCCAGCAGATCAACGTGACTAGCCAAAGGGAACAGCGTGTCTCTGCTCCCATAGAACTCAGTCTCAGCATTGTCCATGAAGAGGATTGCATGTTAACTCTCTGTTCGTGGTTTGGCCCGTCTCAAGAGAGGATCCCCAGGACTGAAGCGCACAGCAGTTTGGTCCGGAAAATAAAAACACGTCCAAGAACACAGGCTAATGATCATAGCTATAATGTTACCCTGGATCCAGATCTGTTTGTGCTATCTTGCCAACTCAATTGCTGTCATTGTCATTCATCATGCCAAACAGAGATGTAGTGGAGAGGGTAGACGCACGTAAACAATATTTACACAATTGTTTTATTTTGCACAAGCATTTGCCCACCTTTTGCGGAAAGAAACATTGAAAGTATAGAGCGCTTTACTTTACTCATCGCAAACGGCGATCAGCTTTTACCCACTTTAAAAACACTAGATCACTGATGCCAAACAATGACACGTTAGGGATGGAGTTGGCAAGACAACACAAACAGATTGGTGACCAGGTTAATATATAGCCTAAGGTCAAACAGAATGTTTGTGAAAGAAAGCAGATTCAATTAAATGGCGGATAAGAAACATTATGGAGGTGGGTGACATTTAGCCGTGGAGCAAGTTCAAAACTCATCATACCGTTCATGAGAATATCCTACGGTCAACTAAGATATAACGGATTGTGATGTATGCATGAGAAAAAATATTAAAAGATTCTTGTGACCTGGCCTCTGACTGTTTTGGGAGCCTGACAACAACTGGCAGCATTCCAGGACTGGAGCCCATGGCTCTGGTCACATGATCCTGCAGAAGAGCCATAATTCAGGTTTAGGTTCCTGTACCCCTCCCGGGTCCCACTGGCTGGGGCTAGGTTAACAGGACCACCGGCTCATATGACACAGGCCTCTACCAGCACACTTTAGCTCTATGATGGGATAATTCCAATATGTTTTGGGGGAATTGTAAAATATTTTGTAATGTAATAAAATAAACTGCCCATGGTTGAAATACAAAGATAATACTTGAGGGTAAAAAACAAATCCACATTTTTGACAAACATGGGCTCAACAGGGTTCAAATCAAAATGAAATCAAAATGTATTTGTCACAAGCGCCGAATACAACAGGTGTAGTAGACCTTACAGTGAAATACTTACTTACAAGAAAACAATGCAGTTAAGAAAAATAAGTGTTAAGTAAAAAAATACAAATAACAAATAATTAAAAGAGCAGCAGTATAACAGTAGCGAGGCTATATACAGGGGGGTACCGGTATAGAGTCAATGTGCGGGGGCACAGGTTAGTCCAGGTAATTGAGGTTATATGTACATGTAGGTTGAGTTAAAGTGACTATGCACAGATAATAACCAGAGAGTAGCAGCAGCGTAAAATAGGAAGGGTGGACAATGCAAATAGTCTGGGTAGCCATTTGATTAGCTGTTCGGGAGTCTTATGGCTTGGGGGTAGAAGATGTTAAGAAGCCTTTTGGACCTAGACTTGGCGCTCCGGTACAGCTTGCCGTGCGGTAGCAGAGAGAACAGTCTATAACTAGGGTGGCTGGAGTCTTTGAAAATTTTTAGGGCCTTCCTCTGACACCGCCTGGTATAGAGGTCCTGGATGGCAGGAAGCTTGGCCCTAGTGATGTACTGGGCCGTACGCACTACCCTCTGTAGTGCCTTGAGGTGTTTAGCCACCAAGAGGGAACACATGATAAAACTGAATTATGTTGCAATAATCATAAGATTGAAAAAAAATCTGACACTCAAGCGCAAATTAAACCTCCATTAAACTCCCATTATGTCTTTCTTTGGAGTGGATGTGTTGAACTTGACAGAAGAGTGGATGGGCAATTTGAGTTATTAGCTCCCAACAGCCTGTGTTGGTGTGCAACTCATTTAACTCTATTCAGGGTCATGTCTCTCTCAGGACGAGAAGGACGTGGGTAACTGGACACTGTCTCTAAATGTCACCGCTCCATTCCTCACAGCTGTCAACACGACACCCTGGGGCAGAGCATGGCAGAACACACATGGACTCCGTGAACAAGTCCTGTCATTCTTTTCACTTAACCACTAAACCATTAGCTCAACTGGCTGTCTGTGCAGTGTATAACATGCTCAATCTAGAATGTTTAGAACCAAGGTCTCCCCTACAAGGGCTATTCATTTATCTAGGAACCTGTTCCTCTAACTTGGTGCATTACAGATAGAAATGTTATTATCCTAATCATCTATGGGTGGGCTCACCTCTTCATACACCTCTCTGACTGCTGCTCCACACGGCTCCTCCTCAGGCTCCATCCCTCCTCCTGGGACAATCCACTGGTCTGGGTGCCGACTGCTGCTCACCAGCAACACCTGCAAAGGCCAAAGGGTAAAGTAAGCCATTGATACTCAAATAGTAGGCCACATCTGTCCCACAAGCCTCTAGTTTCTGGCCAGTGGAGTTACCTAACTACACTATCTCACAGTCCAAACAAGATGCATGAATTGAGGGATAAACTGGATGTGTTGGAGTCTAAACATATTCCCCCTTACTAGCAATGACTTTGCTGATAACTACTTTGAGAAAACATTTACTTACTATAACTGATGTGTGGTTGTCCCACCTAGCTATCTTAAGATGAATGCACTAACTGTAAATCAAATCAAATGTATTGGTCACATACACGTGTTTATCGGATGTTATTGCGGGTGTAGCGAAATGCCTGTGCTTCTAGCTCCGACAGTGCAGTAATATCTAACAAGTAATATCTAACAACACAACATATACCCAAAATACACATAAATCTAAGTAAGGAATGGATTAAGAATATATACACTACCGTTCAAAAGTTTGGGGTCACTTAAAAATGTCCTTGTTTTTGAAAGAAACAATTTTTGTCCATTAAAATATCAAATTGATCATAAATTCAGTGTAGACATTGTTAATGTTGGAAATGACTATTGTAGCTGGAAAAGGCTGATTTTTAATGGAATATCTATAGTTGGAGACGGAAGTTTACATACACCTTTAAAATAGTTGAAAATACATTTAAACTCAGTTTTCCCTGAATTCCCTGTTTTAGGTCAGTTAGGATCACCACTTTATTTTAAGAATGTGAAATGTCAGAATAATAGTTGAGAGAATTATTTATTTCAACTATTATTTCTTTCATCACATTCCCAGTGGGTCAGAAGTTAACACACACTCAATTAGTATTTGGTAGCATTGCCTTTAAATTGTTTAACTTGGGTCAAACGTTTCGGGTAGCCTTCCACAAGCTTCCCACAATAAGTTGGGTGAATTTCGGTCCATTCCTCCTGACAGAGCTGGTGTAACTGAGTCAGGTTTCTAGGCCTCCTTGCTCGCACACGCTTTTTCAGTTCTGCCCACAATTGTTCTATGGGATTGAGGTCAGGGCTTTGCGATGGCCATTCCAATAACTTGACTTTGTTGTCCTTAAGCCATTTTGCCACAACTTTGGAAGTATGCTTGGGGTCATTGTCCATTTGGAAGACCCATTTGCGACCAAGCTTTAACTTCCTGACTGATGTCTTGAGATGCTGCTTCAATATATCCACATAATTTTCATCACATCGACTGTGTGAAGTGCACCAGTCCCTCCTGCAGCAAAGCACCCCCACAACATGATGATTGATTGCACCAGATATTATTTAGGGGATTCATAGCAAAGGGGGTGAATACATATGCATGCACCACTTTTCTGTGTTTTTATTTTTATTGTATTTTTTTTTAACATTTTAAACAAGTATTTTTTTTCATCTCATTTCACCAATTTGGACTATTTTGTATATGTCCATTACATGAAATCTAAATAAAAAATGATTTAAATTACAGGTTGTAATGCAACAAAATAGGAAAAACGCCAAGGAGGATGAATACTTTTGCAAGGCACTGTATAATAACCAACACACTGATCAGCAGTACAGCCTTCATCTGGGTATCTGACCATTGAAAAATGCAGTATGTCGTATAGTATATCTGACACCAGCAGAAGTACCTTCCAGGGTGAGGGGGGTCCGTGATGGGCAAAGCTGCCAGCAGAAGAACCCCCCAGCTCAGCTCTGTGCCAATCACATGCCCACCCATGCCCAGGTCTATAAACATGGCATTTAATAACAGGTGGCTGAGAGTCAAATGGCAGCAGGGTACAGGTAAGGGGATCTACCCACAGTGTCTGGATCCCACATTAATATATTTCTGGTCAAACAGATGGAAATGGGTCTTAGAAAACATCTACCAGAAAGTCTTAAAAGGAATTAGAAATACACTGACTATACAAAACATTAAGGACATCTGCTCTTTCCATGACAGACTGACCAGGTGACTGCAGGTGAAAGCTATGATCCTTTACGGATGTCACTTGTTAAATCCACTTCAATCAGTGTAGGGGAGGAGACAGGTTAAAGGATTTTTAAGCCTTGAGACAATTGAAATGGGATTGTGTATGAGTACCATTCAGAGGGTGAATGGGCGAGACAAAAGATTTGAACAGGGTATGGTAGTAGGTGCCAGGCGCACCGGTTTGTGTCAAGAACTGCAACGCTGCTGGGTTTTTCAGGCTCAACAGTTTCCCATGTGTATCAAGAATGGTCCGCCACCCAAAGGACATCCAGCCAACTTGACACAACTTTGGGAAGCATTGGAGTCAACATGGGCCAGCATCCCTGTGGAACACTTTCGAGTCCATTCTAAGACGAATTGAGGCTGTTCTGAGGGCAAAAGGCAGTGTGGCAACTCAATATTAGGAAGGTGTTCCTAATGCTTGGAATACTCAGTCTACATCAAAACAGAATAATGTTGAAGACCCCTGCCAACTAACATCAGCCCTTATATTTAGTTCTGGTGAAATTGTTCTGCCTTCTGTAAGTTTAAGAAACATTGCCTTGAAATTCCATTCACAAAAACCTGCATATTTTTTGGATATTTTCTCATCACTCAGCCTCATGAGAGAGGATAATGAAAGTTCACGGAAGTAACAAGTAAAAGGTAGGCCTATCAACTAGTTTGTTTCAGTTCAGTAAAGAAAAGTAGAGTATAGTTAAGTACAGTGCAATAGAGTTCAGTACACAGTAAAGCCCACTAGAGTTGAGAGTACAGTGCAATAGAGTTCAGTACACAGTAAAGCCCACTAGAGTTGAGAGTGAGAGTTGAGAGTACAGTGCAATAGAGTTCAGTACACAGTAAAGCCCACTAGAGTTGAGAGTGAGAGTTGAGAGTACAGTGCAATAGAGTTCAGTACACAGTAAAGCCCACTAGAGTTGAGAGTACAGTGCAATAGAGTTCAGTACACAGTAAAGCCCACTAGAGTTGAGAGTGAGAGTTGAGAGTACAGTGCAATAGAGTTCAGTACACAGTAAAGCCCACTAGAGTTGAGAGTGAGAGTTGAGAGTACAGTGCAATAGAGTTCAGTACACAGTAAAGCCCACTAGAGTTGAGCACCCTCAAAACAACACAAAAAAAACAAAGGAGCTTTTAACAAAATTCTGTTACTGAACTTAGCATCTGCACAGTTCTTCCAATAAAAGTGTTTTGGTAAAAATGTTAAAAGTAGGCCTTGTACATAGTTGGATGATTTGTTAAACTTTAATATCAATGGTTTTTGTCTCAGCGCAATTCCGTTACTGTAGAATTGCCCTTATATAGAATAACCCGCAGTCTCATAATTTCTAGGTGTTATCGGGCGACCAAAATAGACCCAGTGAACATTGGAAAGATTAAACTGTGAATTGGCTAACTTTAAGATTACAACCCAAAGGAGCACAAGGAGTGACTGTTTATAGGCTGGGATTATTGAAGTAAATACTTATCATGCAACAGGGTGTGTAACACTACCTTTGAGAATTGGCGCAGAAAGAGGAGTCTCACCCACAGTAACTATGTTTAAATACACAGCCCAAGATGTTTGGAGAAACAATGGCAGCAGCACTCCTACACCCAACTCCAAAGCATACACTCTGTCAAGAATTCACATGAACGCAACGCAGAACACACACTCTCTCTCTCTGGTGCACTCACAACCAAACAGGTTTTTGCAAAAGCACTGGATCAGCAGTTGCCTTTCTGCATGAAAACCACAACAGTTTAGCAGAGCAACTGAATAACTCTGACCAGTGACCAGTCCTGATCCAACATACCAGTGTGAGGGCCTTGTCAAGACGTTTCAGTGGTGAGAAAAACATAAACAAGCTCACATTACTGCATCTACTTATGAGCCTGGCATCCACTGATTTTGCTATGCTTCATGCTGTTCCACTTGAACAGAAACAATGGTGAGTGAAGCGTTCGGTCTGGCTTAACCAGGTGTACTAATGGTACACCAGCTCAACTTGGCAGAGTGATTCAATTGAATTCATTGCATAGATTTTCATCATAGCCTTCGTTAATGCAAAAAATTGTGGCTGGGACTGTTTTTTCTCCTGATAATCAAATGCAATGCACCGTTATTTAACACCAAACTGTGTCTGTTTTTTGAAGAAGTGAAAAATCCATTCTATGGGGGAAGCTACAAATCTAATGTACCCATCTCTGAATGAAAATGACTCCTCAGATGCATGTATGACCGATATTTCTTACAGAATGGAGATCTATGCCACTGACGGGGGATTTCCTGTGTTCACACCTCTTCATTGTATTACTGTGAGTAATATACGCACTCTGTCACCCTGCCAACTTGCAAACACGTCTCAGCTAAGGTTAAGTTCAGTTAAGTTCGGGGAAGGAATCTGAGGATCCTGTTGTCTGGATCCAACAACAACTCTAACTTCCTCCTCTTGTCTAGAGCCTGTTCCCAGAACTGTTCCTGTCCACCTGGTCTGCTGGGCCGTATTCATGAGGGCACAACGTAGCAAAACCTTTTGTAGCGAAGACAAAAATGAGCATTTCTCATTGGACAATGAATATGACCTCTGGCCTCATCTCTGGAGAGTTTACTGACATCTTGGGGAAGGGAATGTAAAGCAGGCATGCAGCCTGGCTGGATAGCCTACCACAGAGTGTGAGAAACACAAATCAAAGACAATATAACCTACTAGAGACGAGTACCATAGCTTACTAGAGAAAGAATAGGTGAGAGAGTGAGTCTATGTGTAATAGAGAGAGAGAGCCTAGGTGAGAGAGTGGAGAGGTGGGAAAGTGAATCTGGGGGTCATTCCATGTCATTTCAGCAAGCCATGAAATCCGTCATCTCAGATTGTTCTGAAAGTTAGAAACAGATAAGGTAAGCATTCCAGAAACATTATTTTGTGAAAATATAATTTGATCTCTGATAATTGCAGCTAATTGATTGCACCCAAATTGGCCATTTAATTTATTGGATTCATATAATATTCTTTAATGATAGTACCTAACATCCGATTTGGACAAAACACTTTTTTCTAACAATGAGTAAGACAGGACATAGGGTGTGGGTGGTAATACATCCTCGTCCTTACCCTGTAAAGAGAAATGTATCATTGAAGTTGTTGGGTTTATGTCCATCCTACATCCTGGTATTACCAGGTTCTGAACACTATATGGTGCTGTTCTTGCTATTAGGTGATTGTTTTTGAAGAATCATGACAGCAATCCATGCTTTAATTTGCAGGTGAAGACCGTCATTAAGAGGGCACGACAACACCTTTTCCCCCTCACGAGACTGAAAAGATTTGGCATGGGTCCCCAGACCTTCAGAAAGTTCTACAGCTGCACCATCGAGAGCATCCTGACAGGTTGCATCACCGCCTGGTATGGAAACTGATCGGCATCTCACCGTATTTTCTTAACTCTTTCTTGAACTGCACTGTTGGTTAAGGGCTTGTAAGTAAGTATTTCACAGTAAGGTCTACATTTGTTTGATTTGATGCACACTTTTGATTTGATGCACACTTATTCACACAATACACACTCATCCTTATAATCACAAACACACACATACACACACACACACATTATAGAGACATTGAACCACTGGACACCTCCCGTTTCACACTGTGCATTTAAATACCGTATTCCCGACATCGCTCATTCTAAAATTTCGACCACTGTACATTGTATTTTAGGTACACTGTTTATACACACCGCCTATTTATTTAAATAATGGGTTCTTGATATACAGTGCCTTCAGAAAGTATTTACAACCCTTGACTTTTTTCACATTAGTGTCGCCATACCACAATACCAGATTTTCAAAAAAAGAAACAGCACGACAAAACTTTATGCAAAATTGTGGGTGCTACAGCTTGCAAAATAAACAATTGTGACTCTAGGTGAAAACATAATGCTTTTTGTTTAGAACATAAGGACTGTTTTCCTCAAGAAATTCAAATCGGCTTCCTAGCCATGGTACTTCAGAGTGTCGTGATACTCATGACAACCCTACATTAAACAGGATGAAGAAACAATACTCCGAGCCACAGCGCCATACTACTTGTCAAACATACAGAACTGATACTACAGTGCCTTTGGAAAGTATTCAGTCCCCTTGACTTTTTCACATTTTGTTACGTTAGACTTATTTTAAAGTTGCTTAAATAAAAAATTTAAAAAATTTAGCAATCTACACACAATAACCCAGATTTTTTGCAAATGTATATAAGAAACTAAAACAGAAATACCTTATTTACATAAGTATTTGGACCCTTTGCTATGAGACTCAAAATTGAACTCAGGTGCATCCTGTTTCCATTGATCATCCTCGAGATGTTTCTACAACTTGATTGGAGTCCACCTGTGGTAAATTCAATTGATTGGACATGATTTGGAAAGACACACACCGGTCTATATCAAGGTCCCACGGTTGACAGTATATATCAGAGCAAAAACCAAGCCATGAGGTCGAAGGAATTGTCCGTAGAGCTCAGAGACAGGATTGTGTCGAGGCACATATCTGGGAAAGGGTACCACAAATTCTGCAGGATTTAAGGTCCCCAAGAACACAGCGGCCTCCATCATTCTTAAATGGAAGAGTTCGGAACCACCAAGACTCTTCCTAGAGCTGGCCGCCCGGCCAAACGAAGCAATCAGGGAGGTGACCAAGAACCCGATGGTCACTCTGAAACAGCTCTAGAGTTCCACTGTGGACATGGGAGAACCTTCCAGAAGGACAACCATCTCTACAGCACTCCACCAATCATGCCTTTATGGTAGAGTGGCCATATGGTAGCCACTCCTCAGTAAAAGGCATATGACAGCCCGCTTGTAGATTGCCAAAAGTCACCTAAAGGACTCTGACCATGAACAACAAGATTCTTTGGTCTGATGAAATCAACATTGAACTCTTTGGCCTGAATGCCAAGTGTCACGTCTGGAGGAAACCAGGCACCATCCCTACGGTGAAGAATGGTGTTGGCAGCATCATGCTGCTGGGATGTTTTTCAGCGGCAGGGACTGGGAGACTAGTCAGGATCGAGGCAAAGATGAATGGAGCAAAGTACAGAGAGATCCTTGATGAAAACCTACTCCAGAGCACTCAGGACCTCCGACTGGGGCGAAGGTTCAACCTTCCAAAAGAACAACGACCCTAAGCACACAGCCAAGACATGGCAGGAGTGGCTTCGGGACAAATCTCTGAATGTCCTTGAGTGGCCCAGCCATAGCCCGATCAAACATCTCTGGAGAGACCTGAAAATAGCTGTGCAGCGTCGCTCCCCATCCAACCTGACAGAGCTTGAGAGGATCTGTAGAGAAGAAGTGTAGAAACTCCCCAAATACAGGTGTGCCAAGCTTGTAGCGTCATACAAGAAGACTCAAGGCAGTAATCGCTGACAAAGTTGCTTCAGCAAAGTACTGAGTAAATGGTCTGAATACTTATGTAAATGTAATATCAGTTTTTTTTATTTTTTATAAATGAGCAAAAAATTATAACCTGTTTCTGCTTTGTCATTATGGGGTATTGTGTGAAGATTGAGGGGGAAAAAACAATTTAATCAATTTTAGAAGGCTGTAACGTAACAAAATGTTGAAAAGGTCAAGGGGTCTGAATACTTTCCAAATGCACTTGTTGTTGGTTGTGGGGTGTGTGTGTGTGTGTGGAGGGGGGGGGGGTTTGACCATTTCTTTGAATTCTTCATGTATAACTCATTGGTTGGGTCCAAATGGGCTGTTAAGTACAATATTTATTAAATATTATATGAATCCTCTAAATAGAAAATGGGCAATTTGGGTGATCAATAAGCTTAATTTCTCAGATATCAAATTCTATTTCAACAAAATGTTGCAGGAATGCTAATCTTAACTGTTTTATCAACAGAAACGACTTAAGAACAATCTGAGATGGTGGGGGTCAATCCTCATTCTTATGATTTTTGAGATAGGGGACAGCTATTGCCCCTGCCCAGCGTTTCTATAAATTGCACCTGATAGGGTGTTTAGCACATAGTGTAACACTCACCCCTCGCCCCCCTGGCTCTCACAATCACATGCAGGCCTGAGAGATGGAGTCTTGTCACCAGGCAGAGCAGTCATTATCCAAGATGCCCCCTCTCTTACCACTTCAGTCCCATGTTAAGTCCTAAACAGTGTGTGTGTGTACTGCATACAGGAGACTTTTGACTTTGTGGTGCCTCAGCATAGTTAGTAATCACATGAATACATGTGGTGACCAGTAGCGTTGTGTGGGCAAAAATCACTGAAGCTAAGCCAAGCCAGTAAAATAGCCATATTACAACCTGTTGCGTCATTTGCTCTGTATCCCATTTGTTCATAAACCACTGTGATATACAATAAGGCAGTGACAACAAAAAGACAACAGTCACACAGTAGCAGAATAAATTCAACTACACATATGTTCGTTTCATCACAAAGTCGGAGAGCAACATCTGTCCGGTGAAGTCCACAAAGCAAATATTGCATGTAAAAAACAGTTATATCACCAGCAGCATGGTCAAGCAAGTTAATGTTTTGACAGTTTACTAAACAACTACTGATTTAGAACCATGGCATTACCCCAAGTCAGCACAAAGACAACAGGAGCACAGCCGCCGCTATTCCAGCACCATTTCAACTTAAACATTTAAACATCATCAAATCAACAAGGCTATAAATGCTTAGTTTAATATACTGAAAACCAACTTAAAGATACCAAAAACTATTTAGTCCAATCAATGTTGCTAAATATCATGTCCCTTGGCACCCATGAATACACGCCACTGGTGGTGACTGTTGTGTATTGGGGTTGCGCCGCATAGCATCATGGGTGTTGTATATTGTAGGCAGAACTCGTTCTAGATCAGTGGTCACCAAACTTTTCTGAGTCAAGATCACTTTGAGTCAAAATGCAAGAAATGCAGAGATCTGCAACTCTGATTTTTTTGTTGAACATGACTTAAAAAACATAAGCTTATTCAACATTAACTTATTAAAAACAGTACTGTAGCAATGGAGGTTTGTGCAGTAGGCTATAGGCCCAATACATTAACACCACATATTGGATTTGCTTGAATTGCCCTGCCAATGCATTGTTGTTCAGACCATTTAAAAAAAAAATATTCAGCTGCATTGCTGGTTGTATCCAGAGTGGTAGGAAGAATGAGCATTTTATGGCTTATAAAGGTGTTGACAGTGCTGAGTAAAAACATGAACTCACTCATGAAAACAGCAGCTCTTTGCTGTATTTGTTGACAGTCTCTCTAGACATGGTTTTAAATCTTTTGAAATCTCAACTTTGCTTTAGCTTTTTTTCACGCCTGCTACGTTACTGCAGATACAGTATTCTGAGCCATCTGATTGGCCAGCGCTGGGCCTATAGTGCACTTTACTTGCTCTCCGGGCCCCCGGAAAGGAAGAGTTTGTACCTTCAGACACATGAAATGGTTCAAAATGGGAACACTTCGCCTACCTGGCACGCAGGGCAACTGAAATCAGGGTACCTACCTCCAACAGCATGAGACTAATAAATAAAAATAGGAACGCAAGGCTTTATCGTTGGGTTTTTTACAGAAATGTTCGGCAATCGACAAGGAATGCGATCGACCAGTGGGTGACTACTCTTCTAGATAAATGGTTGGACTAATTCCTGTCCGCCTTATGTATCATCATTAGTGAATTGTTATATAGACGTGGTCATGAAGTCCACGTGACCTAACAAAAGATGGGCGATGAATAAGTCTGAATCTACAGTGACTATTTTGTTCTTAAAAATGCGTCATTATGAAATGGTCACCTAAAGTCGTCAGGGCGTTGTGTCATGGTTCCCTGGAGGTTTTGTCTAGTTCCCTGCTGGTCCCGGGGGATGCCCCCGAGAACCTAGGGCACTAGCACCCTAGGTTCATTACACATCATCCCTTGTTACTGTTGCCAACCCCATCAAGGCTCTGATTCTTGAACCCCTGATCCAGTCACAGCACTTTGTCTTTTGGCAATGCTAGGGACACACACAAAAACAGTGCTTTTTGACACACATGACTACATTGTGTATGTTTATTCATACAGTAGTTATTATTTACCATGTCTTCACCTAGGATTTCAACTCACAACTTATTAGTTCACGGCATTACGATCTGCCTGCTACGCCACCACGTCTGTATCAATGGCCTGTTCCTACACTTTGCACTTCAAAGTAAATCTCAGCTCTGTTAAAATTGAATTATATCAGTGATTCAGGAGTAACATTAAAACAGAAAATGCCCCAATAACATTAGACAAATATACTGAAAACAAACTCAAATTGCTGAAATAAGTAAATGAAATCAGTGAGAGAATAGTCATATTAACTGATAGCTAAAATAGCAGTGCAGATGGCACTCTTTTGCTAAGAGCAGAGGTGTATTGTAGGTTATGAATGTGTAGGTGACGTCTGAAGTTCTACAGACTTAGTGGCATAGCAGAAAGATTAGAATACCAAGTCCAGAGGTTGTGAGTTCAAATCCCAGGTGGGGACATATTGAAAACTCAGTACTAAGTGATCATGTCAAATGTTAATATTGTCACTGATTAAAGATTGTTACACTAATTTAGCTGAACAGCAAACAGCTTACCATACAACCCTCATACCATTTCATTACTTTACTTATAATGGTTTGGGACACCTGGGACCATCACGTCACAAAAACCTCCAGGGGACCATGATATAATGTCCCAAAAACATTCAGGGGACCATAAACAGCGTCTCAAGAACGTCCTTGAGGACGTCCCCGGGATAAACAGGGAACTACTCAAATCCTCCAGGTGACTATCATACAACGTCCCAAGAATGTTTAGTTCCCTTTACTTTCCCACTGAACGAAGGTTCCCCAGAGAATGTTCCCTTGGGACCATCATGCAACATTCTTAGAACGTTTTCAGAATGTCAGTGGGATAATGTCACACCAAAACCCTCAAGGGAGAAAATGGGAACGTTGCCGAATGTCCTCAAGATGTCCCCTGTTTGCTGGGTAGGCTAATGTTAGCACAATGTATTGCTAAAAGAGGCAAGTGTGCATAGTTGAGCTAGCTAAGAGAACGTGAGTTAGCATCGTAATGGATGGTAGAAAAGGATTCAAGACGGACATCGGAGCGGGAAAACAACTTGAGAATCACGTGGCTGTGGAAAATATCGCCATGGTTGAAGACAATATTGAAGTGAGTGACAATCAGGACTCTATTGACAAACGGAAAATGTCTGGAATTGTTATAAATAAACAGTTTGGTGAAAGTATTGAGAAGTGGAGATCATATACACAGTGGTTTGAATATTTAGTTTTTGCAAATGACATTGATGAGGATAAAACAATGTGTGTTATGGACCAAAGTAGGCTTGGGCAATATACCATTTATACAGGGTTATTTCAAAAATTTACGGTATGATTTTCAATACCCAGCTGGGGCTGCGTGCTACGCCACTGCGTATAACTGGAAGCTAAGTATAACTAGTAATGCTGTAAAGAGGTCTTCGAACTCGACCAAAACAATGGAATTGTCGTGAAAAAGCGTGGGGGGAAAGGGCCGTGAGGGAAAGATCCCGGGTCTCCTCATTGCCCCGCAGCAAAATTAGTCTACATTCAGGCTATTGTTTGTATGTGTATTTCATACTATTTTGAGGTAAAAATCAGAGTATAACGATTGTATGGATGTCAACCCCAACTCACGTTCATGTCATCGTTAACAATCAACTGCATTACAGTAACAAATGACTGACTACCATCAACGACTTCTCTATGCCTGCTATGATAACCAGCTTATACAAACTTGATTTAGCATTTAGCAGTCACTTCTTCTAAACTTGAAAAGGGACAACTTCCACATGTTATGCAGTGAAAACAGCCAACTACATCAAAATCGGACTTAAGTGAGCACATTGTGGGCCTGTTACAATACATAAATCATGACTGATTTGACAAATATCGCCTTTGTTAGACCAGATTTGTTGAATGTGCGCAAATCTAGACAATGGAATGTCTGCGTTTCATTGACTCCTTTACTGCATAGACCCAGTCGGTACTAGATAGAATGTCACGGCCCACCCACCTGTTGGGAAAACAACATGTGGTTACCTACAGTGTAGGTTACCCCACAAATACTTGGCTTTTTTAAACGCAATTTTATTTTTGTCTGCAAAACTACATTGAAGCAAAGTACAACATGTCTAAAGATTACTTTTCAACATTGCTTGCTTCCGAGTGTTCTCACTACTTAAGAAAACATAATATTGTAGGGCTTCCCTCATGCCTCTTTTCATGCTAGCTACCAGCCACCTGGACACATTGAATGCTGTTGAGCAAGAGAACACACAGGCGAGTGATAGACAAGGAAGTCAAACTGAATATAGCTGCTGGTAGCTCCTAAGCAACTTTGCAGTATTTAGTTTTGTTGTGTGCTATTTCTTACATTATTAGCCCAGAATGTTTTTTGTGTTATTACATACAGCTGGGAAGATCTTTTGGATATCAGAGCAGTGGTAACTCACCAACATTACAACCAGAAATACAACTTTCCGGAATTGGATCCTTTGTTCCTACCCCCCAGGGCAATTAAAAAAAGTATCCCAGAGGCTGCTCCAAGATGCCGCCGGTGGAGAAGTGCTATTCGGAGTGAACTTCTAATCCAACTCAGGAGGCGTGCACCCCATCCACTGCTTCCGAGTATATTACCTGCTAATGTTCAGTCCCTAGACAATAAAGTAGCTCAGGGCGAGGATCTCCCTTCCACAGAGACATCAGGGACTGTAACACCATGTTTCACACAATCATGGCTCTCTCCGGATTTTCTGTCCCCGTCCACACAATCAGCTGGGTACTCTGTACATTGTGCATTCCAGAATAAAGAAGAAAAAAGGCAGAGGTGTATGTTTCATGATTAACTACTCATGGTGTGATTGTGATAACTTACAGGAACTCAAGTCATTTTGTTCACCCGACCTAGAACACCTCACAATCAAATGCTGACCGTATTACCCCCCAAGACAATTATCTTCGGTTACACTCACAGCTGTGTATATCCCCCCTCAAGCCGATACCACGACGGTCCACAAATAACTACACTGGACATTGTGCAAACTGGAAACCACATATCCTGAGGTTGCATTTATTGTAGCTGGGGATTTTAACAAAGCAAATTTGAGGAAAACTCTATTGAAGTTCTATCAACACATTGCTTGTTGTACTCACACTTCAAAAACTCTCAACCATTGTTACTCTCCCTCCGGGATGGCTACAAGGCCCTCCCCTGCCCTCCCTTTGGCCAATCAGAACACGACTCCATTCTGCTCCGCCCTTCCTATAGGCAGAAACTCAAATAGGAAGTACTCATGCTAAGGTCTATTCAATGCTGGTCTGACCAATCGGAATCCATGCTTCAAGATTATTTTTATCACGCGGACTGGGATATGTTCCAGGTTGCCTGGGAGAATAACAATGACATATAGACGGAGACTCAGTTCATCAAGAAGTGTATAGGGGGTGTTGTTCGCACTGTGATTATTAAAACCTACCCAGACCAAAAACCGTGGATAGATGGCAGCATTCGTGCAAAACCATGGCAAGGTAACTGGGAATATGGTTGAATACAAACAGTGTAGTTATTCCCTCCGTTATGCAATCAAACAGGCAAAACGTCAGTATAGAGACAAAGTGGAGTCGCAATTCAACAGCTCACATGTGGCAAGGTCTACAGACAATCAAGGATTACAAAGGGAACATCGACATCTTTCTCCTGGACAAGTTAAACACCTACTTCGCCCAATTTGAGGATAACAACGGCCCGCTCTCAAGAACTGTGGTATCTCGTTCTCTGTTGCCGACGTTAGTAAGACATTTACGCGTGTTAACCCTTGCAAGGCTGCTGGCCCAGACAGCAGCCCTAGCTGCGTCCTCAGAGCATGCGCAGACCAACTGTTTACGGACACTCCAGCCCAGTCTGCTGTCCCCACTTGCTTCAAGATGTTCACCATTGTTCCTGTACCCACGAAAGCAAAGGTAACTGACCTAAATGACTATCGCCCCGTGGCACTCACTTCTGTCATCATGAAGTGCTTTGAGAGACTAGTTAAGGATCATATCACCTCCAACTTACCTGACACCCTAGACCCAATTCAATTTGCATACCGCCCCAATAGATCCAGAGATGATGCAATCGCCATCGCACTGCACACTGCCCTATCCCATCTGGACAAGAGGAATACCTATGTAAGAATGCTGTTCATTGACTATAGCTCAGCCTTCAACACCATACTACCCTCCAAGCTCATCATTAAGCTCAGGGCCCTGGGTCTGAACCCCGCCCTGTGTAACTGGGTCATGGACTTCCTGAATGGCTGCAGCCAGGTGGTGAAGGTAGGAAACAACACCTCCACTACGCTGATCCTCAACACAGGGCCCCACAAGGGTGCCTGCTCAGCCCCCACATGTACTCCCTGTTCACCCATGACTGCGTGGCCACGCACGCCTCCAACTCAATCATCAAGTTTGCAGACGACACAAAAGTAGTAGGCCTGAATGCCAACAATGACGAGACAGCCTACAGGAAGGAGGTGAGGGCCCTGGTGGAGTGGTGCCAGGAATATAAACTCTCCCTCAACAAAACAAAGGAGCAGATTGTGGATTTCAGGAGACAGCAGAGGGATCTCGCCACTATCCACATCGATGGGACAGCAGTGGAGAAGGTGAAAAACGTCAAGTTCCTCGACATACACATCACTGACAATCTGAAATTGTCCACCCACACAGACAGTGTGGTGAAGGGGGAGCAACAGCGCCTCAGGACCTCAGGAGGCTGAAGAAATTTGGCTTGGCCTCGAAGACCCTCAAACTTTTACAGATGCACCACTGAGAGCATCTGTCGGGCTGTATCATCACCTGGTACGGTAACTCCATTGCCCGCAACCGCAGGGCTTTACAGAGGGTGGTGCGGTCTGCGCAACGCATCCCCGGGGGCACACCTACAGCACCCAATGTCACAGGCCAAAAAGATAATTGAGGACAGCCACGGCCTGTTCAATCCGCTATCATCCAGAAGGCGAAGTCAGTACAGGTGCATCAAAGCTGGGACCGAGAGACAGAACAACAGCTTCTATCTCAAGGCCATCAGACTGTTATATAGCCATCACTAGCCCGCTCCCACCCAGTTACTCAACTCTTAGAGGTTGCTGCCCTATATACAGTGCCTTGCGAAAGTATTCGGCCCCCTTGAACTTTGTGACCTTTTGCCACATTTCAGGCTTCAAACATAAAGATATAAAACTGTATTTTTTTGTGAAGAATCAACAACAAGTGGGACACAATCATTAAGTGGAACAACATTTATTGGATATTTCAAACTTTTTTAACAAATCAAAAACTGAAAAATTGGGCGTGCAAAATTATTCAGCCCCATTAAGTTAATACTTTGTAGCGCCACCTTTTGCTGCGATTACAGCTGTAAGTCGCTTGGGGTATGTCTCTATCCGTTTTGCACATCGAGAGACTGAAATTTTTTCCCATTCCTCCTTGCAAAACAGCTCGAGCTCAGTGAGGTTGGATGGAGAGCATTTGTGAACAGCAGTTTTCAGTTCTTTCCACAGATTCTCGATTGGATTCAGGTCTGGACTTTGACTTGGCCATTCTAACACCTGGATATGTTTATTATTGAACCATTCCATTGTAGATTTTGCTTTATGTTTTGGATCATTGTCTTGTTGGAAGACAAATCTCCGTCCCAGTCTCAGGTCTTTTGCAGACTCCATCAGGTTTTTTTCCAGAATGGTCCTGTATTTGGCTCCATCCATCTTCCCATCAATTTTAACCATCTTCCCTGTCCCTGCTGAAGAAAAGCAGGCCCAAACCATGATGCTGCCACCACCATGTTTGACAGTGGGGATGGTGTGTTCAGCTGTGTTGCTTTTATGCCAAACATAACGTTTTGCATTGTTGCCAAAAAGTTCAATTTTGGTTTCATCTGACCAGAGCACCTTCTTCCACATGTTTGGTGTGTCTCCCAGGTGGCTTGTGGCAAACTTTAAACGACACTTTTTATGGATATCTTTAAGAAATGGCTTTCTTCTTGCCACTCTTCCATAAAGGCCAGATTTGTGCAATATACGACTGATTGTTGTCCTATGGACAGAGTATCCCACCTCAGCTGTAGATCTCTGCAGTTCATCCAGAGTGATCATGGGCCTCTTGGCTGCATCTCTGATCAGTCTTCTCCTTGTATGAGCTGAAAGTTTAGAGGGACGGCCAGGTCTTGGTAGATTTGCAGTGGTCTGATACTCCTTCCATTTCAATATTATCGCTTGCACAGTGCTCCTTGGGATGTTTAAAGCTTGGGAAATCGTTTTGTATCCAAATCCGGCTTTAAACTTCTTCACAACAGTATCTCGGACCTGCCTGGTGTGTTCCTTGTTCTTCATGATGCTCTCTGCGCTTTTAACGGACCTCTGAGACTATCACAGTGCAGGTGCATTTATACGGAGACTTGATTACACACAGGTGGATTGTATTTATCATCATTAGTCATTTAGGTCAACATTGGATCATTCAGAGATCCTCACTGAACTTCTGGAGAGAGTTTGCTGCACTGAAAGTAAAGGGGCTAAATAATTTTGCACACCCAATTTTTCAGTTTTTGATTTGTTCAAAAAGTTTGAAATATCCAATAAATGTCGTTCCACTTCATGATTGTGTCCCACTTGTTGTTGATTCTTCACAAAAATTTTTTTTTTTATATCTTTATGTTTGAAGCCTGAAATGTGGCAAAAGGTCGCAAAGTTCAAAGGGGCCGAATACTTTCACAAGGCACTGTACATAGACATGGAACAATAGTCACGTTGATAATGTTAAACACCATTTTACTCATTTCATATGTACTGTATTCTATTCTACTGTATTTTAGTCAATGCCACTCCGACATTGCTCGTACTAATATTTATATATTTCTTAATTCCTTTATTTAACTTTTCGATGTGTGTATTGTTGTGAAGGTAAATACTACTGCACTGTTGGAGCTAGGAACACAATAATTTCGCTACACATGCAATAACATCTGCTAAATATGTGTATGTGACCAATAAAATGTTATTTGATTTTGATAGCTAGGTTTCCATTCAATTTGTGACAGATTTTCATGCGAATATTCTAAAATCTGCATAAAGCAATATACACATTTTCCCACCAGAGATGTTTCCATCAAACTGACCTGTTGCTGATACAAGGCTGCGTATGACAACATAGTGCACATAAAAATAACTTTTGCAGTTAAATTTCCAATTACCGATTACAAAATACAGGTTAAATGGGTTTCAATTGCATTTTCAAATCTGATGTTTTTTTCACGAGCCAGGTATTTCATCTGCATGAAATGGATAGAAACGTGGCTATAGGTCCAAAAAGGTGGTAAACTATATGTCCAAATACAGTAGCCTAATTCTCACTCTGCATCCAATTGGGGTAGTTGTTTTTGTATATTTGTTTATTAAAACTATGGCCCGAGAAAACACGGCTTATCCATGTCAATGAAACTTTGATGTTGAAAAAACTATAAAAGCGTAAGCGGCATCAAAACATGCATTATTCCTCTCTCTGTATCACTGGAAATTACATGACTGCGATGACATACGGACCAGTGTTGTTATGGCCACTTTCTGGCTGAGTCAGAGAGAGACTGCCAGGATGTACATGAGCTCTCATAAGCATATCCTTTTATAGGTCAGATGTTTGTGCATTTATAGCTGATTCCCATTAAGCTGGACTTCCATGAATCAATAACTGCCTTTCTTCCTCCATGCATTTCTTACTTTCTCTCTCTTGCGCGCACACACACACACTGTTTATCAACAGACCTAACACACCCACCCTGTAAAGTTCCCTCCCATGACATCCCATGATTAATGCCACGTACGAATTTGTCAGAGGTAGACAAAATATATTTACATGGAAAGTTAACTGAAGGTTTTCGTTATCTGAAAGATAATAAAGAACGTGGTAAAAAAGGCAAATATGTTGTGATGCGTCAGTCATGTGAATATCTATACAATGTTAATGGTCGGAAAACTAAACACCTAGACCATCCATACCTCGTCCTCTTTTTCATTCTTGAAACATAAACATGCCGCTCTTCTCTTGAAACCTTCGCCATCATAAATCCTCGTCTGGTTGGGTTTAAACTTCATCATATATTCACAACCTTCGTGCTCCAAGGATATCCGAAAGGTGGAGTGCATAAGGATCCAACCAGATCAAGTCAAGTGCCTACTTGGTCAAGAGAGGAGCAAGAAACTACGCACAGAATCTCAAAATAAACCTTCAGGCAATCAAACTTCGTCGTTCATCTATTCATTCACAGCAATTAAGCACCCCATATCCCCGGTGTGTTGATGATTCTGCATAACGTCCTGTCTAGTTGCCGCTGTCAAACTGCATGTTCCCTACACCAACTAGCACCATCTGTGGTCCGTGAGCACCGCATCTTGCTGACCTCACTACAACGCAGCGACCACATATCAGCGCCAGCCCCTGCGACGTTACATGCCACGATTAGACGTTCAATAATTTGCCGTTTCCCAAACTGAAACATACATGAAACGCCCTCGGTTGTCATAATCCTAGCCTACTCAATCTAATTTCAAGTTGTTTACGGTGCTACTCTTACCTGCAAGTATACTATTTAAAACTTTACATTCTGGCATAAGTGAAAGCCAAGTCCCCATTTCGAGGTCCATAAGAAAACATCACCGTTTATTTCAGCTAAAGATGCAAGTAAGTAGGCTACTGCACTCAATGCAGTGTTCGACACCAATACATTTACCTTGTAGCCAGCTCAGTCAAACCTGAACCATTGTACCTAAAATTACATCGATCTTCACCTTACTATGCTGTCCTATAATGGTGAATCAAGAAACTGAAGCACCTGGCCATCATGTGTTTTGGATGATGGAATATGTGAGCGAATTCATCTCTTTGTATCACCAGGTGGTGCCTGACTTTCACACCATCAATTGAAGGATAGACTAAAAATCTAGGATCAGAGTGAAGATTAAGGCTGTCTGGAAATAAACAAGTGTTACTATTTTTTCTCTACTCATCTGAGGGCAGTCATTGTTCACGGTTTAATCTGACCTGTTGAGTTCAATGTATTCAATGACAGAATTGAGGATATGCCAAAAAATCCTAACCTACTGTCCTTACTTCAAAAACAAAGGCTTACAATATTTTCTTATTAATCAACAGATTTTATTTACAGAAAAAAAGAATACCGGTGGACTGTTTTCATACCATTCAGTGAGCAGGTAACCATTTTTCCAGTCAATAGAAATAATGAATATACATGGAACTGAAAATACTTTTCAAACCAAAAACAAATATTGACAAATATTGTTCAGTTATCTCCCCATTCCCTTACCCCCAATCTCCCCTCACCCTCTACCTCCCCACAACCCCTTCGAACACAATTCCCCTCAGCACAGACTACCGAACTGACAACTCCAATGCACCCCCCCCCCCCCCCCCTATTATTTTCTGAAATAAATGCCATGGGGAGGAAGTCAATCGTTGTGTCTTATAACATTAGATTGTGACAAACAGGAAGAAAAAGAAGCTAAAAGAGCCATGTAGCCAGAGAGTCAGTAGTAGTAGCGACATGGTTTACATATGTTTGATACGTTCCATTGATTCCATTCCAATGATACTGTCCTCCTATAGCTCCTCCCACCAGCCTCCACTGTAGTAGGCTGATGTCAGGAAAACATTCAAATAAGATAAGACATGAGAATAAAATATATCCCTAAAACTATAGAAAATGATGGAATTCCTGTCCCCGCCATCCCTACTGCTCTCCAAGCCTACTTTAGGGTCTCTACATCGACAGCGGTTGCAACAGTTAAACGTGATGGCAGGCTCAGATTAATTGTTTAGTCATTATATTGTTACTTGTATTTAATGTTCAAGTCAGAGATGTGGTTTAGCAGGAGCTAGGTTGTTGTTTTGCTAGTAGGCCTTCTATAGAGGAATGAGTCCATCTATAGTCTGTCTCAAAGGGTGTGTCTACCTGGGGTTAATCAGCTGCTTTCAATAAACAACCAGCATCACGAGCGACAACAAAGTTAAAAGAAAAGTAAAAAGTTAGGCAAATCTTGGACAATAAATCTTACCCTCCCCTATGAAACAGACATGGGATAGACACTTATTTCTTTATATATTTTTTTGTACGAAGCTCATTAAAGCGGATGTTGCTGGTTTCCTCCAAAATGAATGGAAAAAGAACCAGGTGGTGAGTCAGATCTGCCGATGCATCTGAACAGTAGTGAATTATGACAAAGACGACAAGTCAGGCTTTTCAATTTCTCTTATGAGCATTTATATCAAATTCACTGGTCTTTTTTTCACTTTTTTTTTTTATTACATCCCCCCTCCAATATGGTGTCCTTTAAATGCACATGAATTAGGTAGAAGAAGAGGTCTTGGCAGAAGATGAGGAATGTGTGTTCACACTGACTTCCCGCTTGGTTTCTCTCCGCTTTTTTCACCTTTTCTACACTTCTATGTTGTTCTGAGCGTAAAGCCTGGTCCATGTCCGGGCTGCAACACAAAATAAGGGAGAGAGATGAGCTCAGAAAGCAAGTGTAGTGAGTCAGTTATTGTGAGTTATTTATTAGTGAGTTATTTATTGTTTTTTTGCTAGAATCCGTGAGTCTTCAAGTTGTAACTTCATCACATTTGTACTTGCTTTGCAGGATAGGCCACAGGGTAAAAAAGCTACAATATACAAATTAAATGTTTATATCAAAAGAAGTCATGAGTTCATAAGGTGTAGCATCTAAAGTTACCAGTAAGATAGAGCATCAGCACCAATATTAATCAGTGTTGGATTGGCTGAACAGTAGGCTGCATTGAGAAACTGAGCTACTGTGTAAAATTTGAACAAGGTTTTGTTCACTGGGCACCAAACACACAAGAACATGGACTGAAATAGGGAGAAACCTTTCTGTTGTGTGCCATAACGAACATGACTGAGGCAAGTGGGTGTGGTGAGTGAGTAGGAGTGCATTTGAGGAGTTCACCGCTCAGAGCCAGGCTTCATCAAGACTCACCTGTCTCTATGGCTTGAGCTTCATTGGATTTCCACTGCTCCGCAACGTCATTCGCTAGAGGATCATCAGGGTTAGGAGCGCTTAGTAATGCCTGGATTGATAGCAGGACTGTGCGGATCTGTAAGGCTGGAGACCATTTATCTGTGGAAGGAGATTTTATAAGAAAACAAAAAAGTACAAATGAGGGGGAGAAAGTGAGTGATAAAGGGAGGAGAAAAAGGGGAGAGAGGGAGGAAGAGAAGTTTGAGCCATGTATCCATTTTGAGCGATGGGGGCATGTCGCAGCAATGGGATATGCGGCTTGAGTGGGAGGTCAAAAGTTGAATCTGAGAAGCCCTTGATCTTTTGGGCGAGATTAAAAAGGAAAATCCCTCATAGCGCTCGCAGGTCAAACATGATTCTAATGCAGTGGGTATATGGCAGGATACAATTCCCAGGCCTGATCCACTAACGAGCCTGAACTCACTGATGTGTATGACAGACATACAGAGAAGCTGCAGCGGTGTGACAGACAGTTAAAGACGTCTCATCTCCCCTGTATCCGTTAGGACTGAGCGATAAGGCCGAAATATCATATCACAATATTTTTCTAAATGTTGATGCTATTTGATGTTTTTGAATAATACAAGTTCAAATATTGCTTTGTGAGTAGTGCATGACCCTAGAGTGGCAACACATACATTCTAAGCAATTTCGAAATGAGTCTTTCTCCATTCTGCACTCATTTGAGATCCTTTCCACACTGCCACGTAGAGCTGCACAATTTAGGCAAAAAATAATAATCCGTGTTATTTTTAACCAAATATTGCAATTGTAATTTAACTTTGATCAAAACACTTGGGTGAACTGTTGAAATGATGTAAATAGAATAGTTATTATAATTTTATCCACCTCATTTTTTTAACACTTAAAATACGCACGCCAAAAGTGGAAACTATGGACAACTTCCTCAGTGCTCCTGCATTATCATAATTCATATGCAACGCCACAAGAAATTAGCTGATACATCGTGTCAAAATACACCATATTACGGTCCTGCTAATGTGACCTCATAAATGGTCTTGTGTTAACACTTGAATAATAGGCAGCGTGCAGAAGGATGTGTTGATCAGTGGATTGACAGGTGTAGGACTGTAGAACAATAAACAAGCTTTCCTCTAGTGTGGATGCTTTTATAGTTATGTAGCATATAGTATTTCATTATAGTTACCTTTAGTTATTGGCTTGGTGGATGGCCCGGGCCTTAACTCTTGACAACACAACTAACGTTATCATCACAACAGAAATAGCCTACTAGTAAGTCTAGCTTTAGTTAGCGAACTTAAATGAAATATAAAAACAACACATACTTATTTACTTGACTTTTATACTCTATAAAATTGACTCAAATAATTTACTCTGGCAAGTTTTCCACTGCCAGGCTTCTGTAGGGAAGTAAAGTGGAACCCGAATCCCTCACTTCCTGTTGTTTGACTGTGCCCATAGCAACATTCGAAAATGAGGTAGATAGTATATAATAGCGGGCACTTTGAATACAGTCCTGTTTGACATGATAAAGATTGAAAAACCCAGGGCGGCGTTATTATGATAGGGTAGGAACTCATTGGTCAGTGTTTCCTAGGGGACCCTATAATCTTCGGCTACATTAACTGTTTTCTATTAGCTACTTAATGAAGCTAACATATTCATGCTTAGCCTATTCCTCTTTTATTTAGAAGATACTTTTGCACCCCCCCAAAATGTGGATTTATGTATCAGGCTGTATTAGTTAGCTACGTTGGCTCTGACTCAGTACATTTATTAGTTAGCTAGCCAGCTAACTAGCAATAAACATTAGCTGCTAAAACGATTTGTTAGCCACAACTTGCTAGGAAAAGACAAACTAGCTGTTTGCAGACAGTAAGATACACAAACTAAGTGCAATTATATAACCCTTGTGTATTTGTACTAAGAAGCAAAGCAGAAAATCTGCATCGTTGTCATCAACATGTTGCATGGTCTGCATTGACCATGCAGACTGAATACAAGTGGATGAGCAACTACTGCCAGCCTTCTGCGCTGCTTGAGTGGCAGGAGGCGGGGCTTGATCTGTGTGGAAAGCGGCATGGAGAGAGCAAGACAATGTGTAACTGCAGCCCGGGTCATTCCTGCATGCGTCTATTCCTGAGATTTCTCGCCCCCGCCTCCCAGAGTCCTCCTTACTAGCTAGCAGGGTTGACACCGGTAGACAGCGTCCTTTGTTTTCGCCTGCTCTCACACCTGCTCTCACCATTGTTAACAGAACTGTGGGAAAACAGTGTCCGACAGGCGACCGCGAAGGACACTATAAACCATTCGCCAGCACAGCAGGCTGGGGCGATGCCGTATACTAGCTAACTAGTTAGCACACGGTGTAGCCCCCACCTGCTATGCTGGCGGTAGGCCTGCTGTGTACTGGCCTAGCTTGCTAAACTAGCACAGTTTCCTTTGCTCTCGCCTGCCGAACACCTGCCCTTGCGTGGCTAACAGAATTACGTGAAAACACTGCCCGACAGGCGGGTACGAAGGACACTGTCTACCGGTGTACAGCTAGCTAGATACCGTTTTCGCCCCCCACACTTCTACTGTGGGGTTTATTGGCTGCTGGCACCAATGTTATTGTGCATTAATGTCATATACTGTACTGGGGCACCCCTACCTCCTGCCTGTCCTAGTTTAAATATGTTACAAAGATGGGTTACTGCATGCAGGAATGCCCCGAATTGCAGGCTGCAATTGCACGCTTCGGGAGAGCGGAGAGAGACGACTTAAGCAGCGAGAAAACTATAAAAACAGACGCTACACACGGCAGAGTAGCATATCACATTCAACAAACCAAACATTGAAATACTGTTATAGAAGGAAAGGTAAAAACCAAAACCGATGCGTGCATCAATACCGGATTTGGTCAAATACTGTATACTGCCCAGGCCTAGCTATCTGTTATCAGTCAGATGATGATATGATTAACTGGATTGTACATAAATACTTTCGATAATAAAACAGGTCAAATATATTTTTGATATTTCCAGAAAAGGGTAGATGTCTCTAAATGTCAGACCTAGAATCAGATAATCCCTTCCTAACACTAACCTATTACATGCAGACCACACCAATCGCGTCGAATAAATAAAATGTAAACATGCGTTATTCAATTATTGCGCCAACAAGCATCTGCGTTGCCAAGCGCTAAAATAGAAGTCAGTTCTATTTGTGACGCTGAACGGGGTGCAAGTCCTGCCTCCCATCTCCTCATTGGTTTGTAGAAGCAGATACCCATGTGAGTGATTGAAAGATTAACTGAGTTTGGTCGGTTGTTGTGGTAACTATGAAAGTTAGACGCCAATCGCCACAAAGTCCAAAGAAGAAAAAGCCTGGAAGGAGGAGAGATGACAAGAAACGATTCGGATGACCATTTTGTGTGTGGATTAATTGAGTACATTTCAGGTAACATAACAGTTCAACGTTTCTAAGGTCTTCGAAAGCCAAGTTAACAAACAGATTACCGACCATTTCGAATCCCACCGTACCTTCTCCGCTATGCAATCTGGTTTCAGAGCTGGTCATGGGTGCACCTCAGCCACGCTCAAGGTCCTAAACGGCATCATAACCGCCATCGATAAGAGACATTACTGTGCAGCCGTATTCATCGACCTGGCCAAGGCTTTCGACTCTGTCAATCACCACATTCTTATTGGCAGACTCGACAGCCTTGCTTTCTCAAATGATTGCCTCGCCTGGTTTACCAACTACTTCTCAGACAGAGTTCAGTGTGTCAAATCGGAGGGCCTGTTGTCTGGACCTCTGGCTGTCTATGGGGGTGCCACAGGGTTCAATCCTCGGGTCGACTCTCTTCTCTGGAAACATCAATGATGTTGCTCTTGCTGCTGGTGATTCTCTGGTACACCTCTACGCAGACGACACCATTCTGTATACTTCTGGCCCCTCTTTGGACACTTAACTAACCTCCAGACGAGCTTCAATGCCATACAACTCACCTTCCATGGCCTCCACCTGCTCTAAAACGCAGGGAAAGCTAAATGCATGCTATTCAACCGATCACTGCCTGCACCTGCTCGCCAGTCCAGCATCACTACTCTGGACGGCTCTGACTTAGAATACGTGGACAACTACAAATACCTAGGTGTCTGGTTAGACTGTAAACTCTCCTTCCAGACTCATATTAAGCATCTCTAATCCAAAATTAAATCTAGAATTGGCTTCCTATTTCGCAACAAAGCATCCTTCACTCATGCTGCCAAACATACCCTCGTAAAACTGACCATCCTACCGATCCTCGACTTCAGTGATGTCATCTATAAAATAGCCACCAACACTCTACTCAACAAACTGGATGCAGTCTATCACAGTGCCAAACCCACTGGCTACAGGTTATCTACAAGTCTCTGCTAGGTAAAGCCCCGCCTTATCTCAGCTCACTGGTCACCATAGCAGCACCCACTTGTAGCACGCGCTCCAGCAGGTATATCTCACTGGTCACCACCAAAGCCAATTCCTCCTTTGGTTGTCTTTCCTTCCAGTTCTCTGCTGCCAATGACTGGAACGAACTGCAAAAATCTCTGAAGCTGGAGACTCACATCTCCCTCACTAGCTTTAAGCACCAGCTGTCAGAGCAGCTCACAGATCACTGCGCATAGCCCATCTACCTACCTATCTCCATACAGAATTTATTTATCTTGCTCCTTTGCACCTCAGTATCTCTACTTGCACATTCATCTTCTGCACATCTACCATTCCAGTGTTAAATTGCTATATTGTAATTACTTCGCCACCATGGCCTATTTATTGCCTTAACTCCCTTATCTTACCTCCTTTGCACTCACTGTATATAGACTTTTTGTTTTACTGTATTATTGACTATGTTTTGTTTATTCCATGTGTAACTCTGTTGTTGTATGTGTCGAATTGCTATGCTTTATCTTGGCCAGGTCGCAGTTGCAAATGACAACTTGTTCTCAACTAGCCTACCTGGTTAAATAAAGGTTAAATAAAAACTTAAAAAACGTTTATATCCCAGGACAAAATAGCTAGCAACAGCAAGTTAGCTAAATAGGTCAAATTAGCTAGCAACTGCAAACTTGCTAACTAAATTACCATAAAATGTTTAATGCTTTTGACCTGTCCCCAAAGTAATATAATTGGTTCAGAGTTTGTTTTGATATTTCAACCTGTGTGTCGTGATCGCGTTTGGTGTGGGGGGACAAAATCAATTTGCGCACGGCCGGTTTGGGTACAGTGTTAGGGGGATGAAAGGAATCTCTGTCCTTGTATCAGCTGCACCTGCTACCACATTTTTAAAAATGCTTACAGGACATAATTTGCCATGTTTTTGCTAACAACCTGTCTAAATATTATGTGTTCAAGAAGCCATGTTGCATTGACAAATTAACAGTTTTTTCAAAACCTGCCACTTATTTTTTGCAAGGAGCGTGTGTGCGCCTACGTTGAACAATGTAGGAGCGCACAAAGACATTTAGGAGCACAATGATTTTTTTATTTATTTGTAGTAATGGTGCAAGCATGACTGTCATAAATGTGCTCAGTGTATTCTCAGTGGCACTAAGGGGCCAGTGAAGTAATAATTGGAACAACTATCTTGGTGATTTTTATTCTAGGCGCTCCTAAATAAAAATTCCAGGTCGCACAGCAAAATATTTAGGTGCATATGCAAGTAACGCGGCCCACTGTTGATGAACTTAACCTGAACAGAAACAACAGTGAAACAGCTAAATCAGTTTGGATGTCAGGCTACCATGTCGGTGTAAAATGACGCAAGTCAAGCGGCCCTTACCTTTCAATATGTCTAGACATATTCTTCCCAGCTTGTCTACGTTGGGGTGGTATATTTTGGTCATAAAGCGTACTTTGGGAGCTGCCATGGGGTATTCCTCGGGAAGAAAGAGTTCGAGTTTAAACGTGCCGCCTTCAAAGGGCGAGTCCTGGGGCCCGGCGATGACCACATGGAAGTAGCGGGCGTTACCTTCGTCAGGCTCCGCCTTGATGCCTGGGACAGGCTCCGCCATCAAACGCTGAGTCTCCTGACAAACGACATACATACAAACAGAGTTAGGCCTAGATGCAAATCTTGTGGTGATAACCATTGTTCAGCAGGCACATTCGTACGTTTGTTCCACTGCTTACTCATCCCTTACAATACTAAGAAAATCGACCAGAACATTTTAATTTCAGTGTTAGGACTGATCAATCTTTCAAAGACATTACCTACAACCCAAAACATCTAACCTATCCTGGCCCACGCCTCCTACGAGGCAGCTAGCAGTGCGTCACTACGCTTAGTGGCTCTATAGTTGGCTGCAATACAGTCTAAAGCAGAATATCAGGCAGCTAAGTCGACATTTTTGTTTTCTGATGCAAAACTTTCCAAAATGTTTTCCTAATGAATACAACCCAGGTGACAACTAGGGCCTCCACTGTAGTAGGCTGATGTCAGGAAAACATTCAAATAAGATAAGACATGAGAATAAAATATATCCCTAAAACTATAGAAAATTATGGAATTCCTGTCCCCGCCATCCCTACCGCTCTCCCACACAAAGGCACCTCAGATTTTTTAACCACCAAAATATTTTGGGGCGCAAAGATTACACCAACAAAACATAACAAAAGATGTGCATGCTATGTAATGTTTTGAAAACAATATATGTATTACTAGTAAGAAGTAACTAACGTGGTATATTGAATAATACATTTTTTGTGACCAGAGTCTTTTAACCAAAATGTCACAGATGAGACAAAAATGTTCACCTGCCCTTTTAAGGCTGGGAGGTTACCGTGGTAGCGCGACTGGAGTCATGTTTCTACCTGTGAGATTGAGTCTTACTAGTAGAAGCGTTGTCTTCTCTTCCCTAGCATTTGAAACTCAAAAACAGAAAAACAACCTAGTTTATGAACAAAATGTAAATAGCCAAGAAACAAAGTCTCACATCAGTAGACTTTCGTTTCAAGTAAATTAGAGCTAATTTTATACCAGTGCACAGCTCTTTAATAAGTGCGCACAGACACCAGCCAGGCACACCAGCCAGGCACACCAGCCAGGCACACCAGCCAGGCAGTGTTGCAGCGCAAGGTGGGATAGGCTATATAGGATTCGTAGTTTGTGCGATTAATTTACCAGCCATGAAACAAAAACGGGGGAACTACTTTGAAAACTGCTACTGCAGCATTTATTTACTGTAAACGTGATCATACTTGACTATTTTTACAAAACAAATGTGAGTGAAATGCTCACACTGTGGTGCCCCTACCCCCGCCAACGTGGCTGGTGAAATAAACATTTTACACGCCAATGACAAAATCGACAGGTGGTGGGTGTTAATTTTAGGCCCTGGCTCAACATGACTGAGCATAAGCAATCTGATACGGCCTTATGGTAACGCAAGAGGCAGGGTGACACCTGTGACAGGTGCAGCAACAAAGATGGACTCTTACAGGACTAGGCCTCTTCATTAGCCTACTAATTTTCCCATAGTAGCCTAAAATACCAATAAAGTGCATTCGGGAAATATTCAGACCCGTGACATTTTCCACATTTTGTTACTTTACAGCACCGAATATTTTTTTCCCCTCATCCATCTACAAACAATACCCCAAAATGACAAAGCAAAAACCATTTAGAAAGTCTTGCAAATGTATAAAAATAAAACACCTTGTTTACATATGTATTCAGACCATTTTCTATGAGACTCGAAATTGAGCTCACGTGCATCCTGTTTCCATTGATCATCCTTGAGATGTTTCTACAACTTGATTTACCACCTGTTGTATATTCAATTCATGTTACATGATTTGGAAAGGCACACACCTGTCTATATAAGGTCCCACAGTTGTCAGTGCATGTCAGAGCAAAAACCTGGGGAAGGGTACCAAATAATGTCTACAGCAGTGAAGGTCCCCAAGAACACAGTGGCCTCCATCATTCTTAAAAATAGAAGTTTGTAGTTTCAAAGACTCTCCCTAGAGCTGTCTGCCCGGCCAAACTGAGCAATCGGGAGAGAAGGGCCATGGTCAGGGAGGTGACCAAGAACCCGATGGTCACTCTGATATGGCTCCAGAATTCTTCTGTGGAGATGGGAGAAACTTCCAGAAGGACAACCATCTCTGCAGCACTTCTCAGTAAAAGGCACATGACAGCCCGCTTGTAGATTGCCAAAAGGCACCTAAAGGACTCTAACCATGAACAACAAGATTCTTTGGTCTGATGAAACCAAGATTGAACTCTTTGGCCTGAATGCCAAGTGTTATGTCTGGAGGAAACCTGGCACCATCCCTACGGGGAAGCATGGTGGTGGCAGCATCATGCTGTGGGGATGTTTTTCAGCGGCAGGGACTGGGAGACCAAGGGAAAGATGAACGGAGCAAAGTACAGAAAGATCATTGAGCACTCTGGAGCAGGTTCCATGGACTAGTGCGAAGGTTCACCTTCCAACAGGACAACGACCCTAAGCACACAGCCAAGACAATGCAGGAGTGGCTTCGGGACAAGTCTCTGAATGTCCTTGAGTGGTCCAGCCAGAGCCCGGACTTGAACCCGATCAAACATCTCCGGAGAGACCTCAAAATAGCTGTGCAGCAACACTCCCCATCTAACCTGACAGAGCTTGAGAGGATCTGCAGAGAACCTCCCCAAATACAGGTGTGCCAAGCTTGTAGCGTCATACCCAAGAAGACTCAAGGCTGCGATCGCTGCCAATGGTGCGTCAAAGTACTGAGTAAAGGGTCTGAATACTTACATAAATATGATATTTCCATTTGCAGAAATTTCTACAAAACTGTTTTTGCTTTGTGTAGATTGAGGCCACTGTGTTCCTGAGGACCTTCAATGCTGCAGAATTTTTTTTGTACCCTTCCCCAGATCTGTGCCTTGACACAATCCTGTCTCAGAGCTCTACGGACAATTCCTTCGACCTATTATTAGCTAACTAGCCTGCTACTGTAGGCCACTTTGTAGGCTAACTCAAGTTGGTAGCTAGGTAACTTTACACTGTATAGCTAAGTTAATCAAATATAATCAGCTAGCTAAAAGGAAGCTATCTTGATGTAATCATTGTACATTTAAAACAGTCTCCAAATGCATTGGATAACAGCCATGGAAGAGGATGAAATTGCAGCTCCAGCTGTCAGTAAAGGGAGCGTATAGCCTACTGGATAGCCTAGGCAAGGGTTTCTCAAACCTGGTCCTGGGGCACGTTTTGGTTTTTGCCTCAGCACTACACAGCTGATTCAAATAACCAACTCATCTTCAAGCTTTGATTATTTGAATCAGCTGTGTAGTGCTAGGGTCAAAAACCAAAATGTGAACCCAGGGGGGACCCAGGATCGAGTTTGGGAAACCAAAGGTTAGCTACTGGATAGGGCAGGTAACTTTGTGGGAGGACATTATGAAAATATTCTCTAGTTCCAGTCCCTCTCTTTGAGGACAGATATTAGCAACATAATATAACAGTGCTGTATAATGAAGCCTGTTTCTCTGTGATGTTTTCTTTCCTCCGATATGAAAAGCTGTGAAAGCCTGTTTGCAGATGAAGAGAGGTCCCAGTGAATATCCCAAGAAAGCTTGGGTATATCCTATATGCCATGGGTTATATGTGTAGGTCTACCTATGTTAGCAAACATTGTATACAAAAATACAGTTAAACATCAAACACAATGTATAAACCTACTACAATTGGAGCATGCCAACCCTGCTGGAGGTCCTCTGAATGTGCAGGGTTCTGTTTCAGCCCAGCAATAACACATCTGATTCAACTTATCAAATCTAATGAGTTGATAATCAAGTGTGCTATTGTTGGGCTGGAATAGAAGTCTGCTCACCCAGTAGATAGGGATCAGTGGAGCAAGGTTGGCCACCACTGGTATGGAGTTTTTCTTCACCTGAAATGATGCTTCAGTAATAATAGTGTAATAGTTACTACTCAATGTTCTTTTGTTGTTTAGACTACATACGAGTTAACTTGTTTGTACATTTTGAAGTGTTGATTCTTTGATGTGTTTAAACTGTTTTAATTGTTAAACTAGTATTCAAATTGAACTAGTGTCGATGATCACAATCCTGCAATAAAGAGGGTAAGGGGTTCTGTCTCTAATGTGCATGTGTTGTATTCTCAAAAATGAACATTTCCTTGATGTCTAGTTGTAAGATCTCCAATCGGTTTAATTTAATTTTCACGCTCTCTCATATCAGCTACAGTACCAGTCAAAAGTTTGGACACCTTATCATTCAAGGTTTTTTCTTTATTTTTTTACTATTTTCTACATTGTAGAATAATAATGAAGACATCAAAACTATGAAACAACACATAAGGAATCATGTAGCAACCAAAAGTGTTAAATAAATTTAAAAAAAAATATATATATATATATATATATATATATATATATATATATATATATATATATTTGAGATTCTTCAGTAGCCACCCTTTGCCTTGATGACAGCTTTGTACACCCTTGGCATTCTCTCAACCAGGTAGTCACCTGGAATGCATTTCAATTAACAGGTGTACCTTGTTAAAAGTTCATTTGTAGAATTTATTTCCTTCTTAATGCATTTGAGTCAATCAGCTGTGTTGTGACAAGGTAGGGGTGGTATACAGAACATAGCCCTATTTGGTAAAAGACGAAGTCCATATTATTGCAAGAACAGCTTAAATAAGCAAAGAGAAACGACAGTCCATCATTAATTTAAGACATGAAGGTCAGGCAATCTGGAAAATTACAAGAACTTGGAAAGTTTCTTCAAGTACAGTCGCAACAACCATCAAGCGCTATGATGAAACTGTCTCATGAGGACCGCCACAGGAAAGGAAGACCCAGAGTTACCTCTGCTGCAGAGGATACATTCATTAGAATAACTGTACCTCAGATTTCAGCCCAAATAAAAGGAACAGACGCATCTCAACATCAACTGTTCAGAAGAGAGTGCAAAACAAACGGTACTAAAAGGACACCAATAAGAAGAGATACTTGCTTGGACCAAGAAACACGAGCAATGGACAAATAGACCGGTGGAAATCTGTCTGAGGAGTCCAAATTTGAGATTTTTGGTTCAATCCATCGTGTCTTTGTGAGACACAGAGTAGGTGAAGGAATGATCTCTGCATGTGCGGTTACTACCATGAAGCATGGAGGAGGTGATGTGATGGTGCTTTGCTGGTGACACTGTCATTTATTTAGAATTCAAGGCACACTTAACCAGCATGGCTACCACAGCGATTCACCTTCCCATGTGGTTTGCGCTTAGTGGGACTATCATTTGTTTTCAACAGGACAATGATCCAAAACACACCTCCAGGCTGTGTAAGGGCTATTTGACCAAGAATGAGAGTGATGGAGTGCTGCATCAGATGACCTGGCCTCCACAATCACCCGACCTCAACCCAACAGATGGTTGCAGCCAACAAGTGCTCAGCATGTGGGAACTCCTTCAAGCTGGTTGAGAGAATCAAGGCAACGGGTGGCTATATACAGTGCCTTGCGAAAGTATTCGGCCCCATTGAACTTTGCGACCTTTTGCCACATTTCAGGCTTCAAACATAAAGATATAAAACTGTATTTTTTTGTGAAGAATCAACAACAAGTGGGACACAATCATGAAGTGGAACGACATTTATTGGATATTTCAAACTTATTTAACAAATCAAAAACTGAAAAATTGGGCGTGCAAAATTATTCAGCCCCTTTACTTTCAGTGCAGCAAACTCTCTCCAGAAGTTCAGTGAGGATCTCTGAATGATCCAATGTTGACCTAAATGACTAATGATGATAAATACAATCCACCTGTGTGTAATCAAGTCTCCGTATAAATGCACCTGCACTGTGATAGTCTCAGAGGTCCGTTAAAAGCGCAGAGAGCATCATGAAGAACAAGGAACACACCAGGCAGGTCCGAGATACTGTTGTGAAGGAGTTTAAAGCCGGATTTGGATACAAAAAGATTTCCCAAGCTTTAAACATCCCAAGGAGCACTGTGCAAGCGATAATATTGAAATGGAAGGAGTATCAGACCACTGCAAATCTACCAAGACCTGGCCGTCCCTCTAAACTTTCAGCTCATACAAGGAGAAGAATGATCAGAGATGCAGCCAAGAGGCCCATGATCACTCTGGATGAACTGCAGAGATCTACAGCTGAGGTGGGAGACTCTGTCCATAGGACAACAATCAGTCGTATATTGCACAAATCTGGCCTTTATGGAAGAGTGGCAAGAAGAAAGCCATTTCTTAAAGATATCCATAAAAAGTGTCGGTTAAAGTTTGCCACAAGCCACCTGGGAGACACACCAAACATGTGGAAGAAGGTGCTCTGGTCAGATGAAACCAAAATTGAACTTTTTGGCAACAATGCAAAACGTTATGTTTGGCGTAAAAGCAACACAGCTGAACACACCAGCCCCACTGTCAAACATGGTGGTGGCAGCATCATGGTTTGGGCCTGCTATTCTTCAGCAGGGACAGGGAAGATGGTTAAAATTGATGGGAAGATGGATGGAGCCAAATAAAGGACCATTCTGGAAGAAAACCTGCAAAAGACCTGAGACTGGGACGGAGATTTGTCTTCCAACAAGACAATGATCCAAAACATAAAGCAAAATCTACAATGGAATGGTTCAAAAATAAACATATCCAGGTGTTAGAATGACCAAGTCAAAGTCCAGACCTGAATCCAATCGAGAATCTGTGGAAAGAACTGAAAACTGCTGTTCACAAATGCTCTCCATCCAACCTCACTGAGCTCGAGCTGTTTTGCAAGGAGGAATGGGAAAAAATGTCAGTCTCTCGATGTGCAAAACTGATAGAGACATACCCCAAGCGACTTACAGCTGTAATCGCAGCAAAAGGTGGCGCTACAAAGTATTAACTTAAGGGGGCTGAATAATTTTGCACGCCCAATTTCAGTTTTTGATTTGTTAAAAAAGTTTGAAATATCCAATAAATGTCGTTCCACTTCATGATTGTGTCCCACTTGTTGTTGATTCTTCACAAAAAAATACAGTTTTATATCTTTATGTTTGAAGCCTGAAATGTGGCAAAAGGTCGCAAAGTTCAAGGGGGCCGAATACTTTCGCAAGGCACTGTATATATAACATTTATTTTGATTTGTTTAACACTTTTTTGGTTACAACATGATTCCATGTGTTATTCCATAGTTTTGATGTCTTCACTATTGTTGTACAATGTAGAAAATACAATACCCTCAACCTCTCCCATCCATTTCTGATGCCCATCCAGTTTGATTTTTATTTGCCATATATTTTTAACTGTGCTGTTTCACAAAAGTTCTTTACTTACATACATTTTACAGACACAACAAATGTAAAATATACTATCTTGTTAGTCCCACCTTTCAGTTTCATTCAACCCCTCCCATCTATATTGGATTTATATTCGCCATATATTGTGCTGTGATGCGTCACAAAAGTTCTGAACCTTTCTATTCTCATTTTCTACAGATTGTAAATTAAATAAATAAATAGTCTTGCTAAAAGTATTATATTATTGATCGATTGACTACGACTTTTCAAATCACCCAGTACTGCTATCTGCAGCGTTAGCTCCAGGTAAATGTTGCAATTCTTCAGCCATTCCTGGACCTGTGACCAAAAACAAGCTACATATGGACAGTACCAAAACAAATGATCTAATAATTCAGTCTCTTCACAGCAAAACCTGCAGAACTGGGAAGGTTGTATCCCCCCCATATATAACATTCAATTGGTTGCAAGAATTTTGTATAATAATTTCAATTGAAAAATTCAAAGTTTTGAATCTGGCATCGTTTTGCTTATCAGTTCATAAACCATGTGCCATGGAATCTGTACATCGAAAAACTCTTGCCAACTATTTTGCAATCTATATGGCACAGCTGTCAATGTTTTGGTCCTTAAAATAAAGTGGTTTATTTTTATATTCATCACAATTTTCTTTAACCAATTTTGGTCTTCAATGCAGGGCCGACAGACAAGTTCCTTAATTTTTTTCCCCCTCCCACAGAAACAGGGTTTATGTGAAACGTTACATACACAGCTGGAAAATATGGACACGGACGTGACAGTGCGCACCGAGGAAGAGGCGCCACGGACAGACAGAGCTGAAATTTCACTACTTGACATGTATAATAAAATCCTGATTGAGACTGAACAAATGAACAACGAAACAGCACAGCAAGTAAGTGAAAGATATAGGTTTTGATTATGTTTTATTGGTAATGGGGACATACGTAAATGCCAACAAAATAACTTTTTGGTCAGTGTGGTGTGCGTGTGTGTAACCTTTACTTCACTAGGCAAGTCAGTTAAGAACAAATTCTTATTTACAATTACGTCCAAACCCGTTGTGCATCGCCCTATGGGACTCCCAATCACGGCCGGATGTGACAGAACCTGGATTCGAAACCAAGGACTGTAGTGACGCCTCTTGCACTGAGATGCATTGCCTTAGACCGCTGCGTCCGTGTGTGTGTTAACTATTTAACTGCACTATAATGCTTAAAAAAGGACACAAATGTTAAATATCGGTTATCTATCATTTTTTTGGCAAGGAAAATATCAGATATCGGACAAAAACGTCATATTGGTGCGTCCCTAGTTACCATACATATAACTTTAACCCATTTTATTTATGAGAGATTCTCCAAAATGTAAATATTCCAGGCATTTAAATAGAAACTCCAGTCGTACTTTATCAAAGGACTTTTTAAAGCCAGCTATGAATACCAGGCCTGGTTTCCCAGTTTTTCATAATGTTCTATTGTTTCCAGTACTTGCCTTATATCTCCAATGTATCGTCCATGTAAAAAAAAAAACTGTCTGATTAGGATTAATAATGTCCGACAATGCCATTTTTAATTCTATGCGCTAAGCATTTTGCTAGTATTTTTGTATCACAACAGTGTAAGAGGCCTCCAATTTTGTAAACGGACTGGATCTTTATATTTACCACATGGATCCTGTTTCAGTTATAATGAAATCAGATGGTGGAGATGGAGGAGACAAACAAAAACATATGCCTTAAGTACTTTACTTACTATTTAAAAATATTGTTTGGTGAATCATGGGTGACTCCGTCATTTGTAACAAGTTAATTATTTTTCGTAGCATTTCCATGATTAAAAAAGAATTGCATTTTATCTCCATATTCCATCCCGTTCGCTTTATTTTTATAATATATTACTCTTGATCTTTTTGAATACGTTCCTCCATTTCTGTTTCCTCTAACTTATTCTGAGCCTCTATGGTACCGTTTTAATTGCTATCCATCTGTACTGTTAGTCCTTCCATTTCCTTTGACCTTTGGCATTTTTCCTATTTTGTTGCCTTACAACCTGGAATTAAAATTGATTTTTTTTTGTGGATTTGTATCATTTGATTTACACTACATGCCAACCACTTTGAAGATGCAAAATATATTTTGTGTAACAAACAAGAAATAAGACAAAAAAACAGAACTTGAGATTGCATAACTATTCACCACTCCAAAGTCAATACTTTGTAGAGCCACCTTTTGCAGCAATTACAGCTGCAAGTCTCCTGGGGTATGTCTCTATAAGCTTGGCACATCTAGCCACTGGGATTTTTGTCCATTCTTCAAGGCAAAACTGCTCCAGCTCCTTCAAGTCGGATGGGTTCCGCTGGTGTACAGCAATCTTTAAGTCATACCACAGATTCTCAATTGGATTGAGGTCTGGGCTTTGACTAGGCCATTCCAAGACATTTAAATGTTTCCCCTTAAACTACATGAGTGTTGCTTTAGCAGTATGCTACGGGTCATTGTTCTGCTGGAAGGTGAATCTCCATCAGTCTAAAATCTCCAGAAGACTGAAACAGGTTTCCTTCAATAATTTCCCTGCATTTAGTGCCATCCATCATTCCTTCAATTCTGACCAGTTTGCCTGTTCCTGCCGATGAAAATCATCTCCACAGCCTTATGCCGTCACCCCCATGCTTCACTGTGGGGATGGTGTTCTCGGAGTGATGAGAGGTGTTGGGGTTTGTGCCAGACATAGCATTTTCCTTGATGGCCAAAAAGCTCAATTTTAGTCTCATCTGACCAGAGTACCTTCCATGTTTGGGGAGTCTCCCACATGCCTTTTGGCGAACACCAAACGTGTTTGCATATTTTTTTCTTTAAGCAATGTCTTTTTTTTTCTGGCCACTGTACAGCTTAAAGTGGTCCTATGGACAGATACTCCAATCTCCGCTGTGGAGCTTTGCAGCTCCTTCAGGGTTATCTTTGGTCTCTTTGCTGCCTCTCTGGTTAATGCCCTCCTTGCCTGGTATGTGAGTTTTGGTGGGTGGCCCGCTCTTGGCAGGTTTGTTGTGGTGCCATATTCTTTCCATTTTTTAATAATGAATTTAATGGTGATCAGTGGGATGTTCAAAGTTTCTGATATTTTTTTATAACCCAACCCTGATCTGTACTTCTCCACGACTTTGTCCCTGACCTGTTTGGAGACGACCTTTGTCTTCATGGTGCCGCTTGCTTGGTGGTGCCCCTTGCTTACTGGTGTTACAGACTCTGGGGCCTTTTGGAACAGGTGTATATATACATTGAGATCATGTGACACTTAGATTGCACACAGGAGGACTTTAATTAGGTACCTTCTAAAGGTAATCGGTAGCAACAGATCTGATTTAGGGGCTTCATAGCAAAAGGGTGAATACATATGTATTCACCTCTTCAGTTTTCATTTCACTTTACCAATTTTGACTATTTTATGTATGCCCATCACATGAAATCCAAATAAAAATCTATTTAAATTACAGGATGTAATGCAACAAAATGGTTAAAACGCCAAGGGAATGAATACTTTTGCAAGGCACTGTAGCTGGCACCCCGTTCTTTCTGCAGACATCTTTGAATCTTAATTTGGAGCAGATATTTAAAAGGTTTTGCAGAACCTTATCACATAAATCCTTGAGGGAGATTTTAATGTAATTCCGTTACCACTAAATTAGTTTTTGTAATTTTTTCCGTGGACATTTCTTAAAAGTAGTTATTGTGCATGGAGTTGTATGGTTTGTTAAACTTTGAAATCAATGTTTTTTGTTTGGCATAGATTTTAAAGGTAAGAAAAAATGTATTAAAGTGTAATTCTATTACAGTGCTATTGCCCTAAAGCTACAGATACCTTTGAGAGAAAGACAACTAAGAGGAACAAAAAGAGAGTGGACTATCATCAACCACTGTACATGCTGCTGTTTTTTATTTTTCCTGAATGCACCTCCGAGCGAGATTCCTGAAATGTTTCAGATAACCCACAGACAAAAACACAGTCCAAACACAGACAAGAGAGGCTCCCGGACCAGTCGCACACTCACAGGGGCTCAAGCCCACTGAGAACAGTTCCCAGAACTTCTCAGCCCTCCCGTCTTTTCCAACCACCTCCAACCAATGTTACGTGTTCCCTCTCTTACTCAACCCCTCTCACCACCTGTGTGAATTCCCCTTTCTCTATTAGCACAATTGCATTTATTCAATGACGACTACCAACGACAGAGGACATGAACTTGGGAATATGAAGCACAGCATTCGTGTGGGGCACAATGTTTTTGGAGGTGCACGAAATTTGAAATTTGAAACCAATTGTAGGATAGAAGCCAACTAGTAACAACTGTTTTATAGTTTAAATATACTAGCTACAAGATATTCTGGAATCCACAACCATAGCCTAGACTGTGCTGAAACAGAGAGCCATCAACTTGACAGGGGGATAATGAAAACAAGGCGCTGTGGTCCACGGGCTGAGCAGATGCTGGGCAGAGACAGTCATGACTTCATTGATCTGTGAATGAGTGAAGACAGTCAACCCATGCAAACAAACTGCCTAGACTGGAAGGAGAGACCGGAGAACTAGGCTAGTGAGTGAGAACAAAACAATAATTCTAAACACACAAAGTGATAGTACAATAGCTTAAGTTCTCTGTATATAACTAATAGAATGATGTTCACCTCTGCACCAATCTTACAACTCTCTCCGGACCTGATCTTTATGCTACACCAGCTTTAGGAGTGACAATTGCTGTGTGACAATTTCTCCAAGTGCACTGGGAACATGCTGGAAGTAAGGAACCTCTAGTATACTGGTGCATCTAGGCCTAATCACTTACTCATGTGTATGTCAAATTAAATTGACTATTGATGTCCCACTTCTCGTGTCAGCAAAGCTAGCTAAACGGAAATATTTGCTGCGTCTTGGCCTATAGCCCTGACAGCTGTGGTGTGACATGATGAGCTAGCATTCTTTCTTATCAGATATTTCGTAATGATATACTGTCTAATGTCTATATACACAACATATTAATATTCTGGATTCTGACACATGCTCACTATGATATCTCTACTCTGGATTGTTCATTTGACCAGTTCAGTCTGGTGTAATGGTATTGTATTTGCAAGACATTCTACTGCAGTGTTGGAACTAGCTAGTGGGTAAATCTATGTGAATTAAATTACTTTTTAGGGTTTCCACCCACTCTGCCCAGAGTAAGTGAAAACACGCTTTGGTGATGAAATTGATAAAATACATTATATATGTAGACAAATATGCTTATTCTGTATTGTTTAGTGCGGTCTTTAACATTTCATTACCAGTATATCCAAAAAGTTGAATTTCGTAACCTAATACATCCAAAATAAGCACAGAACACTGTTGACAGAGTGGTGCAGCTTTCTCGCAGTAACCTGAGGATTTTACATGTTGTGGTGGTCGTTTTCAAAATCTTTACCACATGTCACAAAAAGCAAAATTAGCACGACACAAGCTGAATTAAACGCAAATGCATTAATATGAAAAGCGTATACTAAAATATGAAAATACTACATGTCATGTCTCAAAATCTATCTCACCTCTATATTGTTTAATGTCCTGCAGATTCGAGAAGATGAGTTCAACTGGAAAGTGAACCTGCCAGGTAGCCTTCATTCTGGCACAGAATCAAGCCTAATTGACACACTGCTGTGCAATTGTACTTATTTTAGACCACTTTCTCTCTCTGGCCTCCATACAAGGGTCATCATACAAGGCCATCATACAAGGGTAAAAACTCCAATAACATTTGAACAGATTATGAGTGAGACATGGGGGTTGGATGAGTTGGTTTTCTTCAAGGAATATCTACACTTTTTGACAACAACCCTTTTGATTTGAACGAAACCTCCCACACATATTTGCCCATTGTAGAAGCTCAGAAAGGGACTTTTTGGACGAAAATAAGAGCTTGCTGTCAAAAAGTGACTGAATTCAAATGAACTTGCCCTACATAGCTAAGAATTGCACCTGCAATAACACCTGCAATCTATCTGTGTACGAGACCAATAAACTTGTATTCGAAGTGATGACTGGTAAGGGGAATCGAACCGTCCATTTCAATTAAGATCATAAAACTGAGATCCCGCTAATGCCCTGGCCTCTGCCTATAACACCACTTACGGTAGCTAACTAACTTAGCAACAGAGGCCTAACAAGAAATATCTGTCACACAATGGTAACGTTCTAAATGCTAACTCAATAGCCTGCTAAATTGACCCTTTAATACTTAAGCACTAAGTATCTTTATACTCATGAGCAATTTAGCCCAAAATAAAGATTGCAACCGTTTATATTGTGGCAGTTACGGGAGTAGGCTGTCTGACTGTGCATTCATTGCAACACACATGTACGGCTAGCTATAGAGTTTGCTTGCTATATAGTGTTAGCTAGCTATTTGGAAAGGGCGGAATGGGTGACTGGCTGGCTAACGTTTAAGATAACTAACTAGCAAGCTAACGTTATATTGATTGCTAACTCTCTCAGACTCTGGTCAGTATGCTACATTCACTGTGTTTAGTGTATTAACGAATAAACAATCACAAAAAAGACATTTATTTGCCATCTTTTACAGGCGTGGGTGTATTTTTAACCCACCTTTATTCCGTTTATTAGGAAGAGGGTCGAAACGGAAGTAATTTCGCAGCTGAGGCAAATGCAAGCTAAATAAATTACGAACAGCGCGGAGCATTTTAGGATTAGCTAGCTAGGACATAATGAATCTGTCATAGACAACAACAATAGTCTGTGTAATTCGTAAAGCAATGAATAGTTAGTTACCTTAATGATCCTACGGGGCAGTCCTGACATCTTGTCTTTAATGAGGGGTTTAGCTGTGACTCTTCTCTTTCGTTTGCATTGACAGCGAAAGGCGCGCACACACCTCTTCCGGTGTTCTGCTCATTTTGCGTCATGAGACCATCCTGAAAGTGTAAAGTAAATAAATGTAGCTAGTTTGGAAAATGTACTTTTATTATGGTTAATGGGTATGATACGTGACAGTGATTGATTGGACATATCCCAATCTCAAAGTCAGTGATGTTTGTGTAAACATCTGTGATTAATTTCGTTTCATGTTAGTCTTACTGTTGCTGTGAAATAGACATAGGTAGGCTTTGGATCCATCACACAGGCACACTGTCCCTTGATCAATTTCAAAATGTTAATAATTTCTTGGTAAGGGGGAAATCGAAAGGGCTAAATTATTTAATTTTAATTTTCAAAATGTCTGGCCTACATGGGTTTCACAATTATTTTGTACATCTATTTCTGAGAGACCTATGATATGACCAATGCATTGTGCATGTGGTGCTCTATAATTTACAACCAACCAATCAATCAATCAAATATATTTATAAAGCCCTTTTTACATCAGCCGATGTCACAAAGTGCTATACAGAAACCCAGCCTAAAACCCCAAACAGCAAGCAATGCAGATGTTGAAGGACTTGCTTTTGTTGCTTTTAAGGATTATAAACAGAACACAGTGAACTAGCTGTCCTGTTCCCCCATGAGACTAAACAAACCTGTGTATTTCCTCCCCTCAATGATAAACTACCAGACCAGATCAGGATGCAGGGATCAGCATTGTATAATGGGACCCGTGGAGCTCCACCTCTTGGAGCTCCACGGGTCCCATTGAAAAGGCTGACTAGGGAGAAGGCTGACTAGAGAGAAGGTGACCAGCTGACTACAGGCATGCACACTCTGTACCAGCACATGAGAACAGGTAGGACCCACACTCTATAGAGATGTATTTCTCTGCCGTAAGCTGTCAGGTCAATTACAGGCTGAAGATGTAGAGCTGAGAATTACATGTGTTCCAATACAGAAATTATTAGATTTTGTGAGAAGGCTTGTGAGAGGTAAGAGCTATGGGATTGTTGCTGTTGAACTCTGTAAGAATCCTAACTAAATATGACCTCATTTCAAATTTGAATTGTTATGATATTATTTTGATTGCCATATTTTAAAATTAGTGATTCCTCACGAAACCAGGACAAAAAAATACCATTATTTTGGGGATTGTTATGAAAATTAAACCATAGAATAGTCCTTTGGATGAAGGATTGTTGACATATATTTGACATTTGTATCTAAAAGCATAATTGAGAAAATATTTATCAAAGTTGCCATATTTATGACATTTTGGCCTTACTCAGGACTCCTGTAAGACTCCATAAAGTTTAATCTGTAGGTACTACAAAGCAAAAATACATGTCATAGGAAGCTTTACCGCTTGCTTTGTAATATGACCTGTTTCTTGATTTCAATAATTGTACCTTTAGATAGAAATGTCAAATATTTGTCAACAATCCTCCAAACGACCATTTTATGGATTACATTTCGTGAGAATTGGTATTGGTATTTTTCTGTCCTGGTTTTGTGAGCTAAGTGTTTCCATATTGTTAATTAGAAGAACAAAGTTTGACTTCTGGATTTTGAGTTTTACATTATGGCAGTTGATAAAAAATGGCCTCTTTTGCCAACTCACTGTTCTGTTCTCTCAGCATAGCTTTCAAATAGTTTAACACATTGAAACTCACAGCTTTCATAACAGTGCTTAGGCATTAACATTACAAGCAACAATGGTAGACATATGAAAATAACCATGTTAAAAATCTCTGGTTATAAGCCTGTAATTACTGATGCTAATGTACAGTATGTTTTATTTACTAGGTGCCGGTTTTCTACTCATTTAGTGCAAGAGCAGCTGTACATCATATGATTGGGATCTCTGGTATTTTGGGAGAATTTGTCATTTAAAGTAAAATATTGATATTTGAAAAAAATTAAGGAAACTCATTTAAAAATATATTTATTCTGTGTTCCTATCTTGAGTGAGATAGGCTTACTGTTTATATTCCTATACTCAGTTAGTTAATGCCAATGGCATGTTTTAGAGCAGGCATTCCTGGGGCGGCAGGTAGCCTAGTGGTTAGAGCATTGGTCCAGTAACCGAAAGGTTGCTGGATTGAATCCCTGAGCTGATAAGGTACAAATCTGTTGTTCTGCCTTTGAACAAGGCAGTTAACCCACTGTTCCCCGGTAGGTCGTCATTGTAAATAATAATTAGTTCTTAACTGACTTGCCTAGTTAAATAAAGGTAAAAATATATATAATTAAACTTCCTAAACTGGAGTACATGTACCCCCAGGGTTATGCACAATTCCATTGGGGGTATGCCAAATCAAAAAGTACAAAAATGATTCACATTTTCAAACAATCCATTTATATTCGGGTGAGGTTTTTTTCTCGCCTGAGTAGCCTCGTTTCACTACCAAAAATCTAATTTAACAGCGAAATAACAACACAATGTCAAATACAGATAGCCTAGTCAAGTAGTTAACATTCAATCACATTAACCGTTACGCTCTCACGGGAATTCCACTAACGGTCTGTATATAGCCAAACGTAGCTGCTGCTCATGTTGGTATCTGTACTGATGGCACAAAAGCCATGACAGGGAGACATAGTGGAGTGGTAACGCGTGTGCAATCAGTTGCTCTCGACGCCACTTGGGTACACTGCAGCATCCACTGAGAGGTTCTTGCTACCAAGGGAATGCCTGACAGCTTGAAAGACGTTTTGGACACTACAGTGAAAATGGTTAACTTTGTTAAAGCAAGGCCCCTGAACTCTCATGTATTTTCTACACTATGCAAAGATATGGGCAGCGACCATGTAACGCTTTTACAACATACAGAAGTGCGCTGGTTATCAAGGGGCAAAGTATTGACACGTTTTTTTAAATTGAGAGACGAGCTTAAAGTTTTCTTTACTGACCATAATTTTCACTTGGCTGACCCCTTGCATGATGATTTCGCTTGAATGATCTAAATTTAGGATTACAGGGACTATATTCAATGTGCGGGGCAAAATTGAGGTTATGATTAAGAAGTTGGAGCTCTTCTCTGTCTGCATTAACAAGGACAACACACAGGGCATTCCATCACTGTATGATATTTTTGTGTGTAAATGAACTCAAGCTTACCGACAATGTCGAATGTGATATAGCGAAGCAATTACGCAGGTACTTTCCCCGAAATGGATGACACAAACAACTGGATTCGTTATCCCTTTCATGCCCTGCCTCCAGTCCACTTACCGATATCTGAACAAGAGAGCCTCATCGAAATTGCAAGAAGCAGTTCTGTGAAAATTGAATTTAATCAGAAGCCACTGCCAGATTTCTGCATTGGGCTGCGCTCAGAGTATCCTGCCTTGGCAAATCGCGCTGTTAAGACACTGATGCTCTTTGCAACCACGTACCTATGTGAGAGTGGATTCTCGGCCCTCGCTAGTATGAAAACTAAATACAGGCACAGACTGTGTGGAAAATAATTTAAGACTGAGACTCTCTCCAATGCAACCCAACATTGCAGAGTTATGTGCATCCTTTCAAGCACACCCTTCTAACCTGTGGTGAGTCATTCACAATTTTCGATGAACAAATAAGGTTTTATATGTAAGATGGTTAAATAAAGAGCAAAATGATTGATTATTAGTATATTATTATTTGTGCCCTGGTCCTATAAGAGCTCTTTGTCACTTCCCACGAGCCGTGTTCAGACAAAAACTCACACTCATTCTTATGTCTAATAAATGTATTGTATAGTGTGTGTGTTTGGCACGCTTATAATGATGGCAAAAACAACATTTGAGAGTGCGCTGACCCTGGTGCTAGAGGGGGTATGCAGCTGGAGGTTGAATAGGGGTACGGGACTATAAAACGTTTGGGAACCACTATTTTAGAGGATGCCAAAGGATCCATAAAACAGGCTTAATTCATGAGTGAAGCCATAACTTATTCAAGCTGGGATGGGAACTCCCCACCTTTTCAACCTTGCACTATGAATTTACCAGAGCTCTATCAACAAGTTAGAAAGAACACAAAAAGAGAACATCAATTAATTATAGCAAGCTGGTGAAATACCTGCTTAGGACCTGAAATGACAACTCACTTCAAGATTTCAACAGAGCGTTTTATAACAGTCTAATCAGGATATAAATATATATATACATGATATATCATATATAAATTATGTTTAACATAATGATAAAGTATTGATCTCATTCCCCAAATTGACCCCCAACCTATCCCTCCCATGGTCACACTGTGATCTTTCGTCGACCAATTGTCCATCATCTCGAAGGGCTTTATAGAACTAAAAAAAATCCCTTCCCTGCCCCACCTTTCCCCCCTTCCAAATGCTCCATTGTCCGGGCACACAGGAACAGATGAACCAGGGTCTAATCTAGTACTTTTTCTCAGTGCACAGAGAGAACAGACAATACCAGCTGAATTAGAGGGGCTGTTGCTTCCACAGGGCATCTGATTTGAGGAGCGGGATCTGTCCTGACAGGGCTCAACCAGACATCCTAACCCACTCATATAGTATTTCAGCCAGCCCATCACACAATGACACATTGCACAATCTTAGCCCATAACACACAGGTTGCTTGCATTGGCCCATATTCGATTCGTCCTGGTAACCTTAACTTTTTTAACATTGAAAAAATGAAACGAAAAATGTTTACGTTGTACAGGTGTGAAATGCTGTGCAGTAAGGAAACTTTTTGCACAAAATCCTACAACCTTTAGAAAATCTATCTTTTCAAATGAACAAAATTTTCTTCAAAACAACCTAAAACAGTTATATTTATACCCTGGCAGTTCTATTTTGTGTTTGCTTCAGACAACTTTTGTCATTGTAACAATGTAGCTTTGTTTCTTTTTTTATATATAAAAAAAACAAACACAAATTAACCAAGATACATTGTTACAATGACAAAAGTTGTCTGAAGCAAACACAGACTAGAACAGCCAGGATATAAATATAACTGTTGTAGGTTGTTTTTGAAGAAAGTGAGATATTTTTACACTGTTGTTTATCTCTCCTAGTTGAGGTGGCACCATGTAGCAATCCCTGGCGCATGGCCTGTCTACTGGGCATTTTCAACTTCTTGGGGTCGGTCACACCCCTCCATGTGGCTCCCGTGATGACTGGCCTCCGCTCCGCCTTTTCAGCCACGCGGACCAATAGCATCCTGGGAGGCACTCAGAACGCTGTGACCTTCAACAAGCTCCTAGTCAACACAGGGAGTGATTTCAACCCAGACACGGGCCACTTCCGCTGCAGAATCCCTGGAGCCTATTACTTGTCCTTCACGTTGGGGAAATATCCCAAGAAGATGTTGTCTGTCATACTGGTGAAGAATGGGCAGGAGGTGCAGGCTATAGCCTATGACGATTACAAAAAGAAAGGGAGGAAGGTCCAGAGTCAAAGTGTCATGATCAGCCTGAGGGCCATGGACACAGTGTGGCTGATGCTGCAGGACAGTCCTCAATATGCTCTATACAGCAACGCTGGACCTTACATCACCTTCACCGGTTACCTGGTGTACCCCGACATCTCCACCACTGGCTATCTCAACAACCACCTATCCCTGTCAGGGCAGCCCTACCCCAACTCCAACTGTCCCCCTCCTGGAGACCACATGTACGGCTGGAGCGGTAGTGCTGAGGCCCCTGTGGAGCCTCGCTCTGCCTTCTCCTTGGCCAGGACATCCCCGGTCCTGGGGGAGAATGGTGGCGGGCACCAGGAGAAGGAGCCTCTGACCTTTGATGTGGAGTACGTCAACATTGGAGGGCACTTTAACAAGACGTCGGGCCGCTTCACCTGCCGCTACCCTGGTGCCTACTACTTTGCCTTCACTGTGGGGAAGCACCCGCGCAGGGCAGTGTCAGTCAAGCTGATGACAGGCCAAGGCGAGGTGCAGGCCATGGTGTTTAACGAGGATACGTCCAGGAGGAGGGAGATGCAGAGCCAGAGTTTGCTGCTGTCGCTCCATAGGGGGGACAACGTGTGGCTCTACAGCCAGCAGGACGAGCGCTACGCCGTCTACAGCAACCAGGGACGCTACACCACCTTCTCAGGCTTCCTGGTCTACCCAGACGTTGAGCCCACCACCACCACCAGCCAGGACCTGGACAGAACTCACTTCTGAGGCCTCAAAGTTCTTCAAAACACACTGGACCCTCCTAGAAAATGTACATGGTGCTATGGTTACAAAATCTAATTTGTGAAAGTTTGAATGTCAGTGCTAAGTTGCACTATGCTTCATAGGCTTTGTTTAGAACCGCTGTAGTCAGCTTCCGGGTGTGGATGGAACAACAACAGTAGCAACCTCTAAACAATGGGGCAGAGATGTACATATATTATACACATCTTATACACAGATACACATTTGTTGAACATTTATTGATTTCATAGTATTATATCATTCCACAAGATGGGGCTGGGAGTTCATTTTTTGGATACAACGACAAGCTTATGACATTATTACACATAATCATGTAATGTTTCTCTTTATTACCAAATTGTCTGTGGATAAGTGGGTGATTTTCTGTTTTGTTTTTGGCTGCGTTTAAACCAAAGTTATGGGTTATATGTTAGTATATGATGCTGGATCATTAGGATTCTTTGGATACCTCATGTTTTTTTTCTCTCATTCACCAAAAACTATGGGTTACAATAAGTAGAGCTTTCCTAGGTAATCTTTATATATACAGACTTGCTTAGGGACATAATTATTTATCCTTACTGAGCAGATATGTTTGCAAATACTCAGCAAAACTCAGAAAACCATTTAATCATTTAACTTTTGTAGTGATTGCATTGAGTAGACTACTATGTAAATACTGCATAGTTTGCCTGAATGACTGTATGGACTTAGATAACCTGAATGTGATGTAGTTATGAATGTTTGATCTATTCTGAATGCATAGTGAAAGAATATTCATTAAAGGAGAAGTTTACCCAAAATCCAGAAACTCCCAAGTGTATTCCATACATTGAAACTAGTTCAGTGGAGTTTGCCCTCTCCCCCTCTCTCTCCCTGTAGGTCAACTGACTTGTGACATTGATGGATGCAGGCCTCGCTATGCTCTGTTGCCAGTTAATTCATGATTCAGAAATCCGCGAAGTGTGGACAAATTCATTGTTTTATTGAAGGCGTATGGCCAAATCAGCTATTTGTTTTGAGTCAGGAAATGTGTACTTTTCCACCTAAAACATTTGCGATTATTTTACATAATTATTTTATGTAGCCGACTGCCACAGCACATGTGCGCTCTTGGGGGAATCCCTGCTAAGTAGAAATGGCACTGTATGCCCTTCTTGACAGGTGCCCATGGTGTCCTCGAACCAAGCCTGAGTATTCGGATGAAGAATTGAGGCAAATTGAGCTTCAGATGGCCGCTGCTGCTTTACATGCTAACCAGACCGGACACGTCGCGTGCTCGAGCATTGCAAAATAAATTTAGAAATCCATGTTATTCAATTATTGCACCCACACTGCTCGCACGCGCCAACAAGCGTCTGCGTTGCCGAGGGCTAAAATAGAAGTCATTCCTATTTCTGACGCAGATTGCGCTGCAAGTCCTGCTTCTCCCATCTCCTCATTGGTTTATAGAAGCAGGTACCCACGTGCCATCTCCTAATTGGTAATACCCACATGGGTGATTGAAAGACAAACTGTTTTGCCGGTCGTCGTGGTAATACTATGAAAGTTTAGATGCCAATCACCATATAAGTTCAAAGATGAAAAAGCCTGAAAGGAGGAGAGATGACTAGAAACGATTCGGTTGACTGTTTTATGTGTGGATTAATTGTCGGAGTAGAGGACCTTGTGATTTCAGGTAAAATAACAACTCAATGTTTATATCCCAGGACAAATTAGCTAGCAACAGGAAGCAAGCTAAATAGGACAAATTAGCTAGCAAGTGCAAGCTAGCTAGCTAAATTGCCATACATGTTTAATTATTTCCGACCTGTCCCAAAATTAATGTAATTGGTTCAGAGTTTGTTTTGATATTTTAAACTGCGTGTTGTGATCGCGTTTGGTGTGGGGGGACAAAATACATTTATGCACGATGGCACACGCGTGCAGCCGGTTTGGGTTCCGTGATAGCCATCGAAGCCGCAGCAGTAGCTGGACCACAGCCCCAACCATCCTCAGGATCATCACAGACTGACTGGTGGTGTAATTGTGGCAATTGCGCTCCAATGCTGTGAAGGAGGAATGTTTGTGCTGCGGATCATTTGATTATGTAACTACAATTCTTATAGAAATGGAGGAACATAATTATGATAAAGAGCAGTTAGTTTGCTTTTGAGACCACAGGGATATTGCTGCCCAGATTAACTCTGGTGTCCTTGAAACATTTATCCGTATTCCAAAAACGAATTGGAGACGCACCACTGTTCCAGCTGGGACAAATGGACAGTTGTCTAATGAGTAAGTGGCTAAACTTTACTTTAATGAATGATTGCTTCTCTTAAACCTTTATTAATGGGGATATTAGTGGGTTTTATGTTTTGACATTAGCTCAAAACCCTATATAGCCTATGTTTATATATCACAGTGTTTTTTGTATATTCTATTTTGCAATATAAGGTGACACAATGTCTATTGTCCACCGCCCCGTCATAAATACATAGGGCACATATGCCATCCTGTAGAGCACCTAGGCCTGTACTGTATGTCTACATTATATGGTGCAATGGTAATAACGCAATAAGAACACCTTGAACTTCAAGAATCAGGCTGGCAACGGAGCAGAGCAGGTCTCTATCCAGCAACGCCACGTGACCGTTTTTGCAGCTTTTTCAGTACAGCACTACGTTTGTTTATCCCATTTGTAGCTCTGTGTTGTTGTTTTTGTCGCACCTCTTTGCTTTATCTTGGCCAGGTCACAGTTGTAAATGAGAACTTGTTCTCAACTGGCCTAACTGGTTAAATAAAGGTGAAATCAAATTAAAATAAAAGGGAGAGAGAGGAGAGAGAGGGCAAACCCCACTGATCTATTTTCAATGTATGGAATCACTTTTGGGTAGACTTCTCCTTTAAGGAGCAGTTCCATGATTCAAAGGTCATCCATAGGATCCAAAAAGTCATGGCTGAAACTGATCAATGTGTGATTTAAACTTCTCTTGTATAAGAAATTAAAAATGTACAGTTATGTTATTCAATATTTTTATTATTCTACCTCCCACACAGTACATTGAGCAGAAAACACCCTATTAAAGGCCAACTTGCAAGATTCTCAGAAACGTGACATTTTAACCCAGTGTCAGTGAGTCACAAATATGTGTTCTTTTGGAGAGTATCATTGTTGATCCTAAGTAGTTGACTTCATATGCAGTTTGTTCAATTTGAGAAGGCACTCCTTGAAGGCTCATAGACTTTAGCAAAGCACTTTCTAACTTTGCTTGACATACAGCAAACATCTAATGCTTGTTCTGAATTCAGCTAGCAGTACTTACTTTGTCCTCTTCATCCCAGGTGTGGACATAAGGCTGCAACAAGGAGGCTCGGGGAGAAAAAAAACATAACAAATACTATATATTTGGAGTAGAGGTCTTACTGGATCCCAAAATTGAGATCTGAACCGAATTGGATCCATTAAATTCCAGAAATGATCTGGTAATTTAAAAAATATATACACAGTATCAGTCAGAAGTTTGGACACACCTACTCATTCCAGGATTTTCCTTCTTTTTTTTCTTAAAAAAAACAACTATTTTCTACATTGTATAATAATAGTGAAGACATCAAAACTATGAAATAACACATATGGAATCCTGTAGTAATCAGAAAAGTGTTAAATAAATCAAAATATATTTTAGACAAAACACACCTCCAGGCTGGCTATTTGACCAAGACGGAGAGTGATGGAGTGCTACATCAGATGACCTGGCTTCCACAATCACCCGACCTCAACCCAAATGAGATGGTTTGGGATGAGTTGGACCGCAGAGTGAAGGAAAAGCAGCCAACAAGTGCTCAGCATATGTGGGAACTCCTTCAAAACTGTTGGAAAAGGATTCCAGATGAAGCTGTTTGAGAGAATGCCAAGAGTGTGCGATGCTGTCATCAATGCAAAGGGTGGCTACTTTGAAGAATATGAAATATAAAATATATTTTGATTTGTTTAACACTTTTTTGGTTACTACATGATTCCATATGTGTTATTTCATAGTTTTGTGTCTTCACTATTATTCTACAATGTAGAAAATAGTAAAAAATAAAGAAAAACCCTTGAATGAGTAAGAGTGTCCAAACTTTTGACGGGTACTGTGATAATTACGTTGTTTGCTCTATTATTGAAAGAATGGGGATGGCTGCCATTTTACCGGCTCCTAACCAACTGTGCTGTTTTGTGTGTTTTAATGCATTGTTTATAACTTATTTTCTACATAATGTTGATGCTACCATCTCTTATGACCGAAAAGAGCTTCTAGATATCAGAACAGCGATTACTCACCTAAAACTGGACAAAGATTTTTTCTTTAATGAGTCTGACGCGAAGGATATAATGTTTCTCCCAGACAAGGCCCAAATCCCATCTGCATGAAGAAAAGAGCGAGTCGGGAGTTTCAAGTTCCTTGGTGTCCACATGACAAACAAACTTTCATGGTCCCAACACATGAGGGCATGACAACCTCGTTTCCCACTCAGGAGACTGAAAAGATTCGGTATGGGTCCCCAGATCCTCAAAAAGTTCTACAGCTGCACCCTCGAGAGCATCCTGACCGGTTGCATCACCACCTGGTATGGCAACTGCTCTGCTTCCGACCGTAAGGAAAGGGAAAGGGGGTTGTCTAGTCAGTTGTACACCTGAATGCATTCAATTGAAGTGTCTTCCGCATTTAACCCAACACCTCTCAATCAGAGAGGTGCGGGCGGGGCAGGTGCTACATACAGAGGGTAGTGCGAACAGCCCAGTAAAACACTTGGGCCAAGCTTCCTGTCATCCAGGACCTATAGTTGAGGCGGTGTCAGAAGAAGGCCCCAAAAAATTGTCAAAGACTCCAGTCACCCAAGTCATAGATTGTTCTCTCTGCTACTATACGGCATGTGGTACCGGAGCGCCAAGTCTAGGTCCAAAATGCTCCTTAACAGTTTCTACCCACAAGCCAGCTGAACAATTAATCAAATGGCCACCTAGACTAGTTGCATTGACACCCCACACCCCCCTTTTTTACACTGCTGCCACTCACCGTTTATTATCTATGCATAGTCACTTTACCCCTACCAACATGTACAAATTCCCTCGACTAACCTGTATCACCGCACATTGACTCGGCACGGTGCCCCCTGTATATAGCCTCACTATTGTTATTTTATTGTGTTACTTTTTCTTTATTTATTTTGTGTTTTAAAAATATTTTCTTAACTCTATTTTCTTAAAACTGCGTTGTTGGTTTAGGGCTTGTAAGTAAGAATTTCACAGTAAGGTCGACACGCTACACCAGTTGTATTCAGCGCATGTGACAAATAAAATTGGATTTGATTCATAACCTGTTTGTTCACGTGCCTTGCAACCGTAATATACTGTATAGGTCTAATGGCTGGGACAATAAGAAGCCACAGTGGCAGAATAAATTCCACCACACCTTTGTTTCATCACAAAAACGAGGCCAACCTATGTCCGGTGAAGTACACAAAGCATATTGCATGTAACAAACAGTTACATGCCCTACAGCATGATCAAGCAAGTTAATGTTTCTGACATTTTTTGGACCACTAAACAACTTTTGATCTAGAACCACAGAGAGTTACCGCAAGTTGCAATGAAAACAGAAGCTGCCGCCACTATTCCAGCACCATTTAAACTTCAACATTTCAACATAATCAAATACCCTATGCTTAATACAGTGACAACTAAAATACCAAAAACAATTTAGTCCAATAAGCCAAATATGATGTGGTTGTCCATGTTTCTGATGTCTATGTATGTATGTCTGTGCGTGCGTGAGCATCCGCGCAAGTAGAAAAAACATGTTGACTCTCCCTACTTGTAGAGAAACGTCAATGCCATTCTCCTCTCGTTCACGTTGAATAAATCGCTATCGCTGTATTTTTTGTTGTCTTAGGCTACCTGGCTAAAATGCTTGCTCGTTAGCCTAACTTCCTTCCATGGGCAATATTAGCTAGTTAACATTAGCCTTCTACATTTAGCTACATATTAAACTTTCATCCTTTCAGGCCAGGGGCAATGTATGAATTAATGGTAGGATCAGAATCGCCGTTATAATAATTGGCCAGTACAGAGAATTAAGGAAACCACAAGTCCAAATCCCTATCTCCATCCGTGGCTAATTTAAGAAATGGGCAATTTTAGCTAGCTACCTAGCCACTGGAGGTCAACAACACAACTAGATTTATTTAAGTGGTTTCTGTCAATTAAGTATGCTTTCGATGTGATTTGATAGGAGTGACGCCAAATTCCCTTGACACTTTTTTTGGTGCTCGCTCAGTTTAGCCCAAAGCTGATTGGCTATGATTTTATACTTTTTTATCAAGGGAGGCTAAATACTCGCTGGCTTCCCTTGCATTCAATGCTACATTACAGGCGGGAACAATGTCATACTCTTTTGGACCAGACAGCATCAGATAGATGGACTACATGTACAGAGACAGAGGGGCGCTGTTTCGCTCATTCAAATGCTTTCTCCAGTGAGATACGTTCAGCCTCTTGCAAATTTAAGGAGAGACACAGAGAGACAAAAGTTGTTTTATTTTTGGGGCGATTAATTAATCCCCACCAGGGTAGGGCAGCACCATACAACGTTCCAATGTTATAGTCTTGTGAATCTCTCAGGCATATTTTTTGATTGGAAATGGGAAAAATGGGAAAGATAGACAAACTACATTCTCATTCATATTATTTATTATTATTATTATTTAAATGTTTTGCTCTACAAAAGACACATACTGTAAGCTTAATGTACACACACTAGTGAGAATTTTTTGGGAGAAAAATAGTCATTTGTTTTTACTTTCCGTGGGTTCTCAAATTACCTCCCACAGATCCAGCTTCCACAACTGGAAGGCATTATGTCATTGGCCATAACCCCACTCCTCCTGTAGGTTAGGTTACCTGGACACAGCGTTGACTAGCGTTATCTGTAATCCAGTAGCATTGCTTTGAAGAATGTCACAGTACCTACAAACTGAAAAATGACACCTATTGTAGATGCAAGACACCCAAGCCAACTTTAAACAAAAAAATTATTCCAACAAGTCCAGAACGCTGGTGAAGGAGTTGGACATTTTCAAAAGTTTTTACCAAAGAGAGCTTCGCAAATGCAGGAATGGTGGATGGCAACATGCATGAAATATACAGGCTGACAGAAAAAGTGGTACCATCCATTTATCCTCACCAACAGGTAACATTACCCAGCTAGACCTACTATTTTTGTGAATGGGGTCACTCATCATTCATTCAACACTAGTCAAATGACCGCATAGCAAAGCCTGTTATCATGGTTTACAGTAGTTGAATTGTTTATATTTGATGTTGAACTGTTTTATATACACTGAACAAAAATATAAATGCAACATTCAACAATTTCAACGTTTTTACTGAGTTACAGTTCATTTAAGGAAATCAGTCAATTGAATACATTCACCCTAATCTATGGATTTCACATGACTGGGAATACAGATATGCATCTGTTGGTCACAGATACTTTTTTTAAAGAAGGTTTGAGTGTGGATCAGAAAACCAGTCAGTATCGGGTGTGACCACCATGTCTCATGCTGTGTGACTTGTAGAGTTGATCAGGCTGTTGATTGAGGCCTGTGGAATGTTGTTCCACTCTTCTTCAATGGCTGTGCGAAGTTTGGATATTGGCAGGAACTGGAACGATCTGTCGTCCAGAGCGTCCCAAACATGCTCAATGGGTGACATTGTCTGGTGACTATGCAGGCCAAGGAAGAATTTGGACATTTTCAGCTTCCAGGAATTGCGACATGGGGTTGTGCATTATGATGCTGAAACATGAGGTGATGGCATGACAATGGGCCGCAGGATTACGCCACAGTTTATCTGTGCATTCAAATGGCCATCGATAAAATGCAATTGTGTTCGTTGTCTGTAGCTTATACCTGCCCATACCATAACCCCACCACCACCATGGAGCACTCTGTTTACAACGTTGATATCAGCAAACCGCTCGCCCACACGACGCCATACATGCTTTCTGCCATCTGGTGAGGACGACGAGCACGCAGATGAGCTTCCCTGAGACGGTTTCTGACCATTTGTGTTGAAGTTCTTCAGTTGTGACATCTGGCTTCTTCACCTGTGGGATCGTCTGAGAGCAGCCACCCGGACATATAATGAAACTGTGGGTGGTTGTGGGTGGTTGTGAGGCCGGTTGGACGTACTGCCAAATTCCCTAAAACGAGGTTGGAGGCGGCTTATGGTAAAGAAATGAACATTCAACTATCTGGCAACAGCTCTGGTGCCAATTGCACACTCCTTCAAATCTTGACACATCTGTGGCATTGTGTTGTGTGACAAAACTGCACATTTTAGAATATCCTTTTATTGTCCATGCACATGGTTCTTGGCAAAGGAGAAATACTCACTAACAAGGATGTAAGCAAATTTGTTCACAAAGTTTGAAAGAAATACGTTTTTTGTGCCTATGGAACATTTCTGGGATCTTTTATTTCAGCTTATGAAACATGGGACCAACACTTTACATGTTGCGTTTATACACTGCTCAAAAAAATAAAGGGAACACTAAAATAACACATCCTAGATCTGAATGAATGAAATATTCTTATTAAATACTCTTTTTTTACGTAGTTGAATGTGCTGACAACAAAATCACACAAAAATGATCAATGGAAATCAAATTTATCAACCCATGGAGGTCTGGATTTGGAGTCACACTCAAAATTAAAGTGGAAAACCACACTACAGGCTGATCCAACTTTGATGTAATGTCCTTAAAACAAGTCCAAATGAGGCTCAGTAGTGTGTGTGGCCTCCACGTGCCTGTATGACCTCCCTACAACGCCTGGGCATGCTCCTGATGAGGTGGTGGATGGTCTCCTGATGGATCTCCTCCCAGACCTGGACTAAAGCATTCGCCAACTCCTGGACAGTCTGTGGTGCAACGTGGCGTTGGTGGATGGAGCGAGACATGATGTCCCAGATGTGCTCAATTGGATTCAGGTCTGGGGAACGGATTCAGGTCTGGTGCTCAATTCCTTCCTCTTGCAGGAACTGCTGACACACTCCAGCCACATGAGGTATAGCATTGTCTTGCATTAGGAGGAACCCAGGGCCAACCGCACCAGCATATGGTCCCACAAGGGGTCTGAGGATCTCATCTCGGTACATAATGGCAGTCAGGCTACCTCTGGCGAGCACATGGAGGGCTGTGCGGCCCCCCAAAGAAATGCCACCCCACACCATGACTGACCCACCGCCAAACCGGTCATGCTGGAGGATGTTGCAGGCAGCAGAACGTTATCCACGACGTCTCCATACTCTGTCACGTCTGTCACATGTGCTCAGTGTGAACCTGCTTTCATCTGTGAAGAGCACAGGGCGCCAGTGGCGAATTTGCCAATCTTGGTGTTCTCTGGCAAATGCCAAATGTCCTGCTGTAAGCACAACCCCCACCTGTGGACGTCGGGCCCTCATACCACCCTCATGGAGTCTGTTTCTGACCGTTTAAGCAGACACATGCACATTTGTGGCCTGCTGGAGGTCATTTTGCAGGGCTCTGGCAGTGCTCCTCCTTGCACAAAGGCGGAGGTAGCGGTCCTGCTGCTGGGTTGTTGCCCTCCTACGGCCTCCTCCACATCTCCTGATGTACTGGCCTGTCTCCTGGTAGCGCCTCCATGCTCTGGACACTACGCTGACAGACACAGCAAACCTTCTTGCCACAGCTCGCATTGATGTGCCATCCTGGATGAGCTGCACTACCTGAGCCACCTGTGTGGGTTGTAGACTCCGTCTCGTGCTACCACTAGAGTGAAAGCACCGCCAGCATTCAAAAGGGACCAAAACATCAGCCACGAAGCATAGGAACTGAGAAGTGGTCTGTGGTCACCACCTGCAGAACCACTCCTTTATTGGGGGTGTCTTGCTAATTGCCTAATTTCCACCTGTTGTCTCTTGAATTTGCACAACAGCATGTTAAATGTATTGTCAATCAGTGTTGCTTCCTAAGTGGACAGTTTGATTTCACAGAAGTGTGATTGACTTGGAGTTACATTGTGTTGTTTAAGTGTTTCCTTAATTTTTTTGAGCAGTGTATTTTTGTTCAGTATATTTATAAACCACAAGAGAGATCGTATGTCAAACTGATCCAGTCCAAACTCCTGTGCCTGGGTCCAAACAATATCATGACTACAAGTGTATTAGTCAGAAGATGATTTGCCAATACTAGGGGTGTTATCAGATTACTTTCTACAAAATCTGGCAAACTTGACAAAATAAGTCCATTATCCCGTTGGGAGATCTTTTCTTTAAATAATGTCTCCAAGTTTCTTTGGTCTGCAACGGGGGGTCACATTCAAGTAGAACATCACGAAGGCTCACAGAACACCTGAGCAAAGCCTACACAATATCAATTTCCAACATCTGAAAGCGGTGTCATGTCTTATTGCATCGCAGTCATAAATTCTGAAATGGTTCGATGTTCAGCTTTCGAAATGGTTGCAGCTTCTGAAATGGTAGGCGTCAGGTTGAAATGTTTGTCCTCTCCTCTCCCCCATTCATCCATCCATCGATGCAGCCTCTATGTATCATTCACTGTACGTCCCAGATCTCACAGAGGAGGGGGGTGAACTTGTGGTCGCTCATGCGCCAAGAGGTAAGCATCTCGGCGTGGTGGTGATTGAGGGTTCGCAGTTCGGTCAGACGTCCCAGGAGACGGGCAAAGTGCTGGGGCTCCAGCGGGTGCTGCATTGCACAGAACCTCCTGAGCAACTCCAGCATAGGCTCCTGCAGCCTCTCCACTGCCTGCTGGTCTTTCAGGTATGGCCGGTCTGTAGAGGATAATAAATTAAAGGGGAAGTTCCGTATTTTACAACCTAATGACAGATGGCTTTTTACCCTGAAAGTAGTCTATAGGCAGAGAGAAACTGTATTCCATGGTTCAGTTTACAAACTTCAGATAACTTTAGCCACCACTAGCTAAAAAGGATTAATAGAGGCATGCGGCACATCAACTTTAAGCAACATCAAACCAAATAATTTAGTTTATTTCAGTTGATTTGACCATTACATTTTTACTTGTGATACATGCCCAGCAGTCAGCTCACCTGGTGACAGGATGGTAATGGCGGTGAGAAGGGCGTGTTCTTCCGGCATCATCTGGAGTTCCCCGATGCTTTTGTAGAAGTTGAACATGGGTGTAATGAACGCCTCTGATATTCCTGGAAAAGATGTGGAGATGCGTATTCAATGCACAACCATTGGATGGCAGTATTTTCCATAGATGGCAGTATAGTTCATATATCACTGAGGGGAATGGGTTAAAACATGGGTTAAAGCATAGATGATGTACTGATACTTACTATAATTCCCATACAGTCCCACTATAATGAACCAAAAGATGTGATATAAGATTTGAGGTAACATACTATTGGCCTATACCTTTTGCAGATTTCAATTTAAAAAATACGGAGAGCAGAACTACACCCACCTCCACCAAAACAATTCACCCACTCCAGTCAGATACATCAGAGCCATAAGCTTTCAGAAATGCCAGGAGCGCACAAAGAGGGAGAGAGGGGGACAATAGGGCTCTTGATGTTTAGATAAAGAACAATAGCCTCTTTAGACACCACATCTCTATTTTCCCCTCAGACTGGCCTTTAGCTTGAATATCTCTCCACCAATCCATTCACTCTGGAGAGGTGCCAAGAGACGGAGTGACGCAGTTTATGGAGGATAAATCATTGGCATAGCTCTAACTGATCCAGTCTAGCATCAGAAGGCATCCATCCCTCTTTTACTCCCCTACCACACTGCCTGGCACAATGCCCATACGCGCTCACAACGGAATGAACCCCAACCTGGCGGGCAGTGGTCAGTTTACGTGGGTAATCCACACCTGGCCAGGGATCAACAGGTCCGTACACTGCTAGTCTTCCAGCATCCTCGTCAGATAGATCATCAGATAGAGCAGGCCCATCTATTATTCATACCAGACCTGCGTGGCTGCCTGCAGACAGATCTAATCTACAGTACAGTATGGGAGTTGTGTGTGTGTGTGTGTGTGTGTGTGTGTGTGTGTGTGTGTGTGTGTGTGTGTGTGTGGTGGAGGAGAGGGCTGGAGGCCCTCACAAGGTGATGAGTCAGAGAGGAAGTGTATACAACCACAGATTGTGGTAAAAAAAATACAACTTCACGATAATAGTGATGATAACCACCATTTAGTTCTAGTAACAGTAGTTTACTTGTTGATGTATATTAGAGTATTGTCATAGTATTTTCCCTTAAATGCTCCAGATTCCCAGTATGAACATACCACTCTTGCGTATCCTGTCCTCCAGCACCTCTGTGTGTCCATGGGGTAGCTTCCTGGTAAACACCTGTGCTGAGCGCAGGAACATGGCCTCCACTGCCGAGCCCTTTAACAGAGCTATCTGATCCTCATGGTCCAGGGCAGAGAAACCTGTCAGGGCCGTATCCACGCACGCACACAAGCATGCAAACACAGTCAGGAGAGGCTATTGCAAGGAGGAAGGGAAGGAAGGATGGACCTCCCCTACGGTTTGTGAGAAATAAAAAATTATGAAACAGAAAAAATCCTGCTAGTAAATAAAATTAGGCTAAATAAAGTCACTCAGTAGAAGCCTCAACAGAAATACATTAGTTAAGGAAGACTTTTCTTTCCATTTCAATGCAGTGTAACAGAGATGGTTTGGTGAACTATGCTTCTGTGATGAGTAACCTTGCCTGAGACCTGAAGACTTGTGTTAGCTTCCTGAGTTAATGCCTAGACCTTTGCTCAGTGGACGAACACAGTCTTGTGTCACTGTAATGACCCGTATCAGTACCCGCTCTGACTTATGATATTAAGTCAAACAAGTTAATTGTTGTTATCATGTTGCTATTGTGCTGGAAATGTTTTATGTTTGTGCTTTTCTAATAACTAATTTCTGTGTTCAATTCACATGCTTTTCTAATAACCGTTTTCTGTGTTCTGCGAATCCTCACTATCAGTAGCTGCAGTTTGGCAGAACGCTCAGACAGTACGCCCTTTGTTTTGAGAACGAAATATCTCAGTTTCAAGGTCTCAGCTTAGAGAGAAGAAGCCTCGTGAGGTACTGGTCTGTTACATGTTATGAACCGGTATTAGTCGGTCACATGAATTAGACTATTAGTATGGAGTACAAAAGGCCAGAGGTTGACTGATAATTAATAGGAGTATCCTATATTCTACTTCTTTCAAGAGAAAAGGTTGGAATGACCATTATCATAGAAGTCCAGACCTGGAATGTTTTTGGTAAACTCCACCAGCACTTGAACATGACTGGTGGCCATCTCTGTCAAAAGGAGGAAGTTCTCATCTGCATTGAAATACTCCTGTAGCTGGAGAAACAAGGGGACACAAAAGACAATTACAGAATGTGTGTGAAGTTTTATGACACTGCTGGCTGATAAGGAGAGTTGTGCAACTGCATCTAAGTTATGAGGGAGAGAACAGTCTGACTTCTACTGGGATAGAGAGCATGTGGTATAAGTAATTGCTGGAGTCTTACTTGGAAATCATCTACTCTGGGATATGTTACAAGGGTCTCTTATGGTGTCTTCCATGAACTGCGAATAAGTCTGAGTTGTAAAGCATATACGATGGCTTGCTGAAAGACAAATCATTTGCTAGAATTGTAGGAGATATCACATACCAGTTTTTTGGCCATGTCTTGAGGGATTCGATGTTTCTGGTAAGCTCCTACGATGAAGCTCAAAATAGCCTGCTGCTCTTGACTGAGCTCAATCTTCTCCTGAAAGAAAACCATTAGCAATCAGTTTTTAATCTATTCTGTATGACACTAAGGCTATTTATGAGTCATACTTTTAAAGTGTCAGTCATAGCTGTGAGTAATACAATCTATTGGTGTCAACAGGGCTTTAGAAATGTTGATATATTCATAGTTAATTTTAACACTGGGCTGTCATTATCATGCTATTCCCATATCCAGTAATCAGTATAGGGCATTTAAAATCAAATCTAATTGTATTTGTCACCCGTTGTATTCAGGGCATGTGTAGACTTTACCGTGAAATGCTTGCCTATGAGCCCATCCCAATTATGCAGAGTTACAAAATAAAAAACAATAGTAACACAATAGTAATACGAGAGGAATAAACCACACAATAATTAAGTATATACAGGGAGTACCAGTACCAGATCAATGTGGAGCTATATACAGGGAGTACCAGTACCAGATCAATGTGGAACTATATACAGGGAGTATCAGTACCAGATCAATGTGGAACTATATACAGGGAGTATCAGTACCAGATCAATGTGGAGCTATATACAGGGAGTACCAGTACCAGATCAATGTGGAGCTATATACAGGGAGTACCAGTACCAGATCAATGTGGAGCTATATACAGGGAGTACCAGTACCAGATCAATGTGGAGCTATATACAGGGAGTACCAGTACCAGATCAATGTGGAGCTATATACAGGGAGTACCAGTACCAGATCAATGTGGAGCTATATACAGGGAGTACCAGTACCAGATCAATGTGGAGCTATATACAGGGAGTACCAGTACCAGATCAATGAGGAGCTATATACAGGGAGTACCAGTACCAGATCAATGTGGAGCTATATACAGGGAGTACCACTACCAGATCAATGTGGAGCTATGTAAAGGGAGTACCAGATCAATGTGGAGCTATATACAGGGAGTATCAGTACCAGATCAATGTGGAGCTATGTACAGGGAGTACCAGTACCAGATCAATGTGGAGCTATATACAGGGAGTACCAGTACCAGATCAATGTGGAGCTATATACAGGGAGTACCAGTACCAGATCAATGTGGAGCTATATATTATTTGTCTATGTACATAAGGCAGCAGTCTCTAATGTGCAAGGTTGAGTAACCGGGTGGTAGCTGGCTAGTGATGTCTATTTAACAGTCTGATGGCCTTGAGATACTAGCTGTTTTTCAGCCTCTCGGTCCCAGCATTGATGCACCTGTACTGACCTCGCCTTCTGGATGATAGCGGGTTGAACAGGCCATGGCTTGGGTGGTCGATGTCCTTGATGATCTGTTTGGCCTTTCTGTGACATCGGGTGCTTTAGGTATCCTGGAGTGCAGGCAGTGTGGTTTGGGCATACCGCACCACAGGCGGGGATACAGCCCGACAGGATGCTCTCAATTGTGCATCTCTAAAAGTTTGTGGGTTTTAGGAGCCAAATTTCTTCAGCCTCCTGATTGAAGAGGAGCTGTTGCGCCTTCTTCACCACATTGTCTGTGGGTGGACCATTTCTGAAGATTTTCACCTTCTCAACTGCGGTCCTGTCGATGTGGTAAGGGCATGCTCCCTCTGCTGTCTCCTGAGGTCCACGATCAGCTCCTTTGTTTTGTTGACATTGAGGGAGAGATTATTTTCCTGGTACCACTCCACCAGGGCCCTCACCTCCTCCCTGTAGGCTGTAGTGTCATTGTTGGTAATCAGGCCGACCACCGTCGTTTCGCACGAAAACTTGATTTAGTTGGAGGCGTGTGTGGCCACGCAGTCGTGGGTGAACAGGGAGTACAGGAGGGGACTAAGCAAGTTACCTTTGCTTTCTTGGGTACAGGAACAATGGTGGACATCTTGAAGCAAGTGAGGACAACAGACTGTGTCCGCGACGTGGCTGACGTTGGTGTCCACGACGTGGCTGGTTTTCCCTTTATTATCCATGATTGTCTGTAGACCCTGCCACATACGTCTTGACTGAGCCGTTGAATTGCGACTCCAATTTGTCTCTGTACTGATGTTTTGCCTGTTTGATTGCCTTACGGAGGGAGTAACTACACTGTTTGTATTCAACCATATTACCAGTCACAGTGTGGTTAAATGCAATGGTTCGCGCTTTCAGTTTTGCCTTAATGCTGCCATCTATCCACGGTTTTTGGTTTGGGTAGGTTTTAATAGTCACAGTGGGAACAACATCCTTTATACACTTCCTGATGAACTTAGTCACCGTGTCAATGCAGATAGTCTGTAACAATGAATTAACTATTTAGCTGTCTTATGGCTATTAAGTAGTCGTATGGCTTGGGGGTAGAAACTGTTTTAAAGCCTGTTGGTCGGAGATCCGATGCTCCAGTACCATTTGCCGGACGGAAGCAGAGTGAAAAGTCTATAGCTGGGGTGGCTGATGTCTTGCAATTTTTGGGCATTCCTCTGACACCTCCTGATGTAGAGGTCATGCCCTCTTCAAGAGGACAATGTGGACAATGTTAAGTCCTTAGTGATGTGGATGGCAAGGAATTTGAAGCTCTCGACCCGCTCCACTAAAGCCCCGTCAATATGGATGGGGGCGTGCTCTCCCCTCTTTTCCTGTAGTCGATGATCAGTTCATTGGTCTTACTGATGTTGAGGGAGAGGGTCTTGTCCAGGCACCACACTATCAAATCTCTGATCTTCTCCCTGTAGGTTTTCTAATCGATGACGTGATCAGGCCTACCAACGAGTCGTGTGTGGCCATGCAATCATGGGTGAACAGGGAGTACAGGAGGGGACTAAACACGCACCCCTGAGGGGCCCCCGTGTTGAAGATCAGCGTGGCAGAGGTATTGTTGCCTACCCTTACCACCTGGGCCGGCCGGTCAGGAAGTCCAGGATCCAGGTACAGAGGGATGTGTTCAGTCCCAGGGTCAAACGCTTGGCGATGAGCTTGGAGGGGACTATGATTTTTAACGCTGAGCTGTAGTCTATGAACAGCTTTCTCACATAGTTACAGCTCACACCCTGTCGTAAATTAAAGGAGATCCAGAGAACATCCCTCTCCAAATTAACACAGAAATGTTCCTTTGTCTCCAGAGACTTTTCCCACCAAAACTCTAAAACGTTCTAAAGCGAATACTAGAAAAATGTTCCTAACAGAGAACGTGGGGAATGGTCAGTGTTGATCTAAATAATAATAATGTCATATGGGTTGTTCTTTTGTGATGTTGTAATTGTTTTTATAAAGGATATACTGTCATTTGAAAAGTATATACACTATCCAACCTTAATGTTGTATTTAAACAATGATGGACATATTTTTGTTAAGTTAGGAATGTGCTCTTAGGATCCATAAGATAATTTGTCTCTTTTAACCTTTGCACAGTAAGTAGTCACGCCCCGAGTGAGGTAAGAGAGTGTGTCAGCCTGACGGAACCACCCCTTTCGACTAGAGTGCATAAAATGATTGGTAAAGAAATTACATTTTAGACCAGAACATCGCCAGGCTGCAGCTGTGTGTGTAAAGTGGTTTGAACCCTGAAAACCAACACGAGATGGAGAAGAAAACTCCCCTCTCAGACAATCACTGGTACGGCTGTTTAGCTGTCCTAGGAAAGTATCTAGAAAAGCACATTTAAGTGGGACTATTCTACTACAAACCAACGTATTCTGCTACTCTCACACACCCCACTGGTAACATCGACACCATCGGCCTATCTTCCAAGGAGCATCTTCCAGAGTGAACAACAGTAGAAGCCGATGGGGAGGCCACCTTTTGGACAATCAGAGCCTTATAGGCGTGCTGCTGAAAGGCCCAACACCCTTCCTAAGGGGGGCTGGTTCCGACAGAGATCCACTGCGAACAAAGGCCTTTAAACGTAAATGCATTAATGATTTCTTACTCCAAATGGGCAGCCGTTCGTGTGCAAAGTATATGATTACTGTGAGAGTAGTTTCCTAAAGTGTATCAATGATAAGTGTCTCTTTCTCTCTCTCTCAATCTCTCTCCATGTCATTGTGTAAGAAGCAGCCATATGTTGTCAGTCTGCTAAGGACCTTTTCCTAATGTATAAAGTGTGTATATTTATCCTATGTTACAATTTAGTTAGCTAGTAAATAAATAATTAAACCAATTTGTGTTGTACTGAATCAGAAGTAAGGCTGTTTTTTGTCAGATGCAAGAGGTTATGACTGTTCAGAATGATATGATAAGAGGTTGTGATTAATGTGTTGACTGTTTTATGGATGTAATAGGTAATTCTTTTAACAGCTGCTCTCGTGGTGCCCCGAATTCCTAATGAGTTAATTGTTACATGATTAATTTAATCAGGTAACAATTAAACATAGTTAGTTGATAAGATAAATAACAGTCATCAGATTAATGAAAGTAAAGTCACAACACAGGTTATCTTAGAGTTCTCGGGAATATAGACCATCAAACAAAAGCTACTTTTCTAACTTTTTTTTATTTATTATTAATTTTTAAGGAAGGTCATTCAGGAAATGGTTAGTTTGTCTTAGTCTATAAACATCTAACACCATTTTCTAGTAAATAATTTTCTAATAAATAGTGTTCTGTATTTAGATTCCTTCATTGGGAATCACTGACACTCAAATTTTGAAGCACAAAAAACATACTAAAGAGCAAAAAGGGGAGCTTTTACCTTTGACAGTTTGGTGGTGGAAGTGACCTGCTTGCTGTCTCCGTTGTCTCCCCCCTCTGTCTCGTCCCAAGTGGACTCTCCTGGTGAGGCCTTGGAGTTTTTCCTCAGCCTTTTAGACTTACACTGGATCTCTGTCAGCAGACCTGTGGGCAGTGATGAAGGGTTCAAACACAATGTGTTGAAGGAGAATTTCACCCCTACTTCAATAGTGATTTTCTTTGGGAATGCACCGTAGCCAGCCAGAAAAGGCCTGATGCCCAATGATACAGCAGGGTGTTTAATATTTGATTAAATTGGCTTTATAGTGTAACTATGGGTTTGAGAAAGTTATTGAGCAAGTTTTGAACATTAATTCTCACCTAAGGTAAGAGGTTAGCTCAGATGTATAGTTCAGATAATTAGGGAACTCTTTTAGACATTATAACAAATTGTCACGCCCTGGTCGAAGTATTTTGTGTTTATTTTCATTTATTTGGTCAGGCCAGGGTGTGGCATGGGTTTTTGTATGTGGTGTGTTGGGATTGTAGCTTAGTGGGGTGTTCTAGTGAAGTCTATGGCTGTCTGAAGTGGTTCTCAATCAGAGGCAGGTGTTTATCGTTGTCTCTGATTGGGAACCATATTTAGGCAGCCATATTCTTTGGGTGTTTTGTGGGTGATTGTCCTTAGTGTCTTGAGGTCCTTGTTCTGTGTGTATGTGCACCAGTATTAGGCTGTTTCGGTTTTCGTTACGTTTATTGTTTTGTAGTGTTGTATTTAGATTCGTGTTGCTTCCGTTTAAATAAACATGGATCGCAATCTACACGCCGCATTTTGGTCCGACTCTCCTTCTCACCTAGAAAACCGTGACACAAATTGAGAAATCTCCAGTAATATTCTAAATTATAAACCAGGTGGTTTGAGCCCTGAACGCTGATTGGCTGAAAGCCATGTTAGTGACGCGCGGGTTTAGTCCTAACCCGCAGTCCCTGTGGATATGGGTTTAAGGTCATTAAATATTGTGTGGATGAAGGACGGGTGGGTGGCGTAAAGAGAAAGCAAAACCTTTAAAAATAGAAAAATGTATAATTCTTGTGTTATAGGCTATATTGAGGTTTTTCTTTCATTATTTGAGGCTATTTGGCATTAGTGCATAAGCCTAAGCTTTAGGGCCTAACTGTACACATGCCAAATTATCCTACCCACCAATCACCAAATTAGTTTGGGAACAGGCAGAAAAACTTAACATCAATCCACAGAGGCAAAAATGACAATGTCGGAGTTTAATTCAATAAGAGAAGCTGCGAAAGGACAGTTTAAAATAAAGAAAGGAGGACCAGAAAAGTAATGGTTTGGTGAAGTGGTAAAAGAGGATGATAGCAGTGCTGCTATATTATGTGTGTTGATTGTGAGGCGCTATACAAATTTAACAGTCACAAGACAGGGACTTCCAATCGGCCTATGGCACGTCAAGGGAACAGTAGCCTACTGTTCAGATGGGTTAAATGGAAACTGAGATCTGGACACTGACTGTAGGTCGATAACCCCTCACATAGCCTTAATATGAACTCCAGCAGAATTAAGCAGTTCTTGCTGTAAAATGATACACCAAATGTATGCCACATTTTGACTCGTGAACAGGAGTAGAGAAATATGATTCATTTCTTTCAGTATCATGAGAGAATGTGAATGCTCAGTTAGCACCTCTACAGATGGTATCTATCTTTATCAGCATCATAAAAGCTGATAGTATTTCAACCACATAAAATATGCATCCATGCCGAACTGAAATCTTATCAGAAACATGTTGGGTCGTTTTCACAGCTTTCTATTTCCTTACAACCGGTCAAACTGATGTCATCTGCAAATTTTACACAGAAAATCTTTCCAGTATTTTTTTTGTTATTGCATTTTCTCCTGGGCCCCTAAACATATTTTCTCAGCGAAAGAAGATGAGAGAGAGAACTTTACCGATGTCAAATAAATTGAAGCATTCATTCAAGCGATTTTACATTATTCTGGTGAACAAGGGTTTATTTAGTCTTCTAGGGCAACACATAATGAAAGAAGAGAAGCTGCATGTATCTAATTATAGACAAGTTGCCTACTAAAGCAGAAGCATATCTAAATCAGGCCCAAAACTCGTGCACCCCCTGTCAAAACATTGTTCTGCTGTCTTTGACTGTAGCCCATAGCGCATTTTCTATATTTGCGGTTTAGGGTCGGGTGCAAGCCTCAGATTTTCACTTTTTCACATATAGTCGGATGGTCGTGGATGGCTTATTAGCAACTGTGCGCAGGTGTGGGTGAACAAACAGCTGACTCCCCGCACCACAAACAAACCAAAAAATGTTACGTTGGTAAACAGTTTGTGGTACTGTATACAGTATGTCCAATATACCACGGCTAAGGACTGTATCCAGGCACTCTGCATTGTACGGTACATAAGAACAGCCCTTAGCCATGGTATATGGGCCATATACCACACCCGCTCATGCCTTATTCCTTAATTATACAACTCCTGTATTTTATGCAGCGAGTATGTTAATGCAGCGAGTGTGTTAATGGTGAACTCTGTCCTCCTGCTCCCCTTGCCTGATACTCCAAATACACCCACCAATTGGGTCTCCTTAGTGGTATGATTAGGCTAGAGGGAAGGACACAAAGATTTCATCATGACCATGTCTTTTTGATCAAGATTTGCACCTTAATTTCCCCATTCTTCTTTTGTTTCTGCAAAAATACCTTATCTTCCAGTTGACTCTCCCTCTGCCTCTCCCTCCCTTGAATAGCAACAATGGTGAGACCTTTCTGTTGTGAGCGGTATGACACAACTGTCCCTCAGTGAAATTCAAAGCAGTCATGTCAGAATCCAAAATGAGAGTTCTCTGCTATGATCTGAGAATGTCCCCAGCGCATTGAAAGAACATTATGATGATATCATACAGTCTGAATAGATAGTCAGGCTCACAGATTGACACATGTCAATCTGAATCAAATACTGAGAGTGAGTGACTGTTTAACAATGTAATTTATATGGATACCTGAATGGTAAATGGATACATGAATGGTAAAATGCAATACTATTGAAGATATGCCCTGCAATTTGTTATATTGGCAAATAGCAGGTGCACTTCTTCTTAAAGGTCCGCTGAGATCTGCCAGTGCTTCAGTTTAATTAAAAGAAAGCGGTTGAATATTAATTTTTGTACGGGCAGGTACTATGGTACCATGTATCATGCGTTATTAAAACCTGCAGTGTAGTCTCTCAAGCAATAAATGCACGTAGAAGTAAATCAAAGAGCTGGTGTTATCACCAAATTCATTTTCTGTCATTGGCAAGATAATCTGTTGCACATAAGAAATAGCAGTATGCTTAGCGATGCAATAGGAGATCTATGCATCTGCACCTACATGGATTCTGGAGTAAAGGCCATCAAGAGTGAAGAAACATGGGTGTTCCTTCAAATGTCATGACCACCTTTCTTGTTGAATCTTTCAGTAATGATGCTTTATGGTTTCCCTTGACTCTTGGTCCCTTTCCTTATCAATAATACCAGTACCTCACAGACTGTACCATCAAGTGTGACATAATAGGTGCAGTATCCCATGATGATAAATGGAGAGATGCCAACAGCTGTTGGCGTGAGTGCTGATATACTCACATTCTGCCAGCATGCCCATCTCCTTGCACTTCCGGAGACGACACTCCTGGCACTTCCTGCGCATGTACATGTCCATCTCACAGGTCCCTTTACTCTTGCACTTGTAAACGGCGTTCTTTGTGATGCTCCGTCTGAAGAAGCCTAAAGGCAGTAATCAGAACAATTAGCCAGTGACCTCAGTCTTTGGTCATATGATTAAATACTAGTGGTATTATGTACTGTAAAGCAAATAACACCACAACAGATGCAGGATCTTAATTTGATTACTCTTTTGTTGCCGAGAATTTGGAGATGAGCTTTGTGATTTAATTAAATTAACTGAAAACCCACACAAACACAGTTATATTTGCTGTATTGCACTTTACATGTAGCCTACTTTTGCCCAACTATATAGCCTAACCACCGATCAAGCAACATTATGGATTAATGTTCAAATCCTGTCGCTGGATTATTTTCCTGTAAAATATAGGTTGAATTAGGATCTGTATGTGGTAGAGGTGGACCGTGCCTTGGATCTCCCATAAATATAACCGCTAATGGAGTGATGGCATTGGTTTGTGGCTGATCTATGCCCTTGGTCTTGACCTATTCCCAATGGGTGCTTCAAACCATTAACATTAACCCCTTTCAAAAGGGCCACACAGTGTACAGTCCAGCTATGTCCTCCGTAAGGCAACCAAACAGGCAAAACGTCAGTACAGAAACAAAGTGGAGTCGCAATTCAACTGCTCAGACACGAGACGTATGTGGCAGGGACTCCAGACAATCATGGATTATAAAGGGAAAACCAGCCTCGTCATGGACACCGATGCATTCGCCCGCTCCAAGGAAAACACAGTGCTCCAGGCCATCAGACTGTTAAATAGTCACCACTAGCCGGACTCCGCCCAGTATTCTACCCTGAACTTCAGAGTCTTGGTGGTTCCAAACTTCTTCCGTTTAAGAATGATGGAGGCCAATGTGTTCTTGGGGACCTTCAATGCTGCAGACAGGTTTTGTTAGCCTTCCCCAGATATGTGCCTCGACACTATCCTGTCTCGGAGCTCTACGGACAATTCCTTCGACCTCATGGCTTGGTTTTTGGTCTGACATGCACTGTCAATTGTGGGACGTTATATAGACAGGTTTGTGCTTTTCCAAATCATGTCCAATCAATTGAATTTACCACAGGTGGACTCCAATTAAGTTGTAGAAACATATCAAGGATGACCAATGGAAACAGGATGCACCTGCGGTCTGAATACTTTCCGAAAGCACTGTATATATTTATATTGCGCAGTCTGACATTGCTCATTCTAATGTTTCTTTATTTCTTAATCATTTTATACATTTTTGGGATTTGCGTGTATTGTTTTGTATTGTTAGGTATTACTGCACTGTTGTAGCTAGAAACATCAGCATTTTTCTACACCCGCAGTAACATCTGCAACATATGTATACAGCCCAATAACATTTTATTTTATTTTTACACTAATTACCAGTGTGAGAAAGATGCCCCCTAAGAGCCTTATTGGACTGGTTCCATACAGTGGGCACACAATCGATAGCTTGGAACAGGTAACTAGACATTCAAGTGCAAGGAGATGAGTACAACGACACACATTAACATTGCTTAGCTCCTGGTTCCCTACGCCATTATAGAGTGGAACGCGTAGAGGGAGTTATATGCGGAGGGTGAACCGACGAGAGACAACTGAACCTCAAACCTACGCTCAGATACGAGGCAGAAGAGCCCAGTGACCGCAACCATAACATCCATTCACCTGAGGATTTACAAGAAATAGAGTAGAAATGCTGTCATTTAGAAGGTTAGGGAGGTGTTGTTGTGATTCTTCATGTTGAGTGTCACAGCTCGTCATTTTTACATGGCGACGTTCAGTAAAGTCATGCTGCTTACTCCTGTCCTGAGTCCAGAGACAGTTCATTCATTCATCCTCGTCATGACGAAATATCATACTGATCACCTTCTGGATGTTTGTCATACTAGTGGGCTACTCTGTAGACATCATATTACATTATAGAATATCCCAACTATATTCAGATTACAATACTGTTCTAGCAATAGCTACAGAGCAAAACCAGAAGTGATCAACACAGGGTTTAGAAAAAGTGAGCCCATCCATAGAGTGGTTTCTCAAGTGTTGAATGTAGAAGATGCTCTTATTTGGATCTATGTTGTAGAAGACGGTGAAGACCTGTAGTCCGTAACACTTCAATGTCTACAGCTATGATAAAGATGTAGCACACTTAACCACTGCAATTACCTTTACACCCCTCACAGGTGAGAGCGTTATAGTGGTACCCAGATGCCTTGTCCCCACACACCACACACAGCTCCTCCCCTTTGACCCTGCCTGCATGGGAAGTGTGCCTGGTCCTCTTGCACACCGCAGGCACTATGGCGGATGCCTCTTCCATTTCAACATCGTAGCTACCCTCCAGGGGTTCTTTCCTCAGTTCATACATCTCCGTGGGTGAGTACCACTCCTCAACGCTGTATTGGGGGTAGTAATTCTGATTGGAGTAGTATGGAGGGGAGGACATGGTGGGCTCCACCGAGGGGTATTGCATGCTGGGATAGTTGGTGAAGGATAAGACCTCTTGGTCCTGGAGCAGAGGGCTCCCTTGATCTGCCAGAATATCTGAGAGGAGAAAAGAAAGACGCATAGATTAATTTATCGTATCACTGATTAGAAGTGTTGGCTAAAGTTTCTTTAGCCAACTAAAAAGTCAGCTTGGCTTCAGCATGGTTCAGAAAATCCACAATAGCTACACATTTCACAAGCCAATAACTCCTGTGCTCTCCCAAGGATAGTGTAGTGCGACTGTCAAAATCACTTTCCAGCTGTTACAGTAGTATTAGACAGTGACTTAATCTGAGTATTTAAACATTAACATAACAGGGGATAGTAACCTACATAAACCCAGGCATAAATAACCTCACACTCTTACAGAACACACTGTCACAGCAGATTGACGGGACGGCTTGAGCTTTCCAGCTATTCTCCAAAGAGATAATAGTACTTATCTTATTTATGTTTTACATATATTGATATTTCACAATGCTTTATCATCAGTGTCATACATTATAATAATGATATTTATATTATGTGGGCATGAATCCTTGAAGGTCAGCTAGCATTGGAACCATTTCAAATCACTTTTATTAATTCAAATACATTAAGGTAAAAGGAAATACTGGAACACAAGAAAAGCTGCTGGAATGTAGCCGTACAGTTCTATAGGGTTGAGTTTATCCAAACTCATTTTATAATACACATAATCCAAGCTGACACAATAAGATCGACAGGCATGAGATTCTGACCTGAAGATTTGTTCTAATCTAGACCATGGCCATCTCAGGGTGACCCAGCACACCCAGGTCTCTCTCTCTTTCTTTGACCACCTGAAAAGTAATCCCCCTCTGCGGCTCTACTCTTACCTTTGACTTCTTCTACCTCAGCATACCTCTCCCTCTATTATCTTTGTCAATGGAACTTCTCCAGAAGAATTCGGTACAGGAGTCCTAGAACAGAACACCTTGGTGCTTGTTTGAGGTCTGACTTAGGAGTGCCAAATGGGAGCAAAGGTTGCCATGGCTACTTATTAACCTGACAGACATTTCTGCCCATCATTACAGGTAGTTGGTTCCGTAATTGGTAAAGTCACTTTGACATCTGGCTTGTGTGACTGGCTGCTACTGCCTGAGGTGTAATGTGTGTCAGAGCTGGCCACTGGATCGCCTGATCCCAGATCTACATGTGCCAACTCTCCTAACAATCATTGCCATGCCATATGTACAGTGGTGACCCGCAATTCAGGGCAGGTTATGCAAATCTTTGAGTTAATAAAGTTGCATACAAATATGGTCTCTTTTTTCCATTCTTGAGAAAGGCAGCTCCAAAATGCAGGTGTTTTAGCCTAGCTTAGTGCTTTCTGTGGTGGTGATGGGGCAGCCAGTGGAAAATACAGAGCATAGGGGTTAGTAATGTACTCTAGTTGCACCCTGATTGGCTCAGAGTTCTATCACTCATGTGGACACTGCGTCACTGCAAAATCTACAGGGAGAGCTCGAAAATTCAAGCCTCTTGGTTGCTGCCATAGATATACATTAGAAGTGCCCATCCAAGAAGGCTCAAGTTAATTGGCCACAGATAAAATAACATTAAATCATGTTATATCTACCGTAGCTTTGATTGGACTGATCATGTCAACATCATTCTTTCAAAAGCTTAGCTTGCAAGATAGACAAGCAGTCATCATCATGAATCAAGTTGACAATCGACTGGCAAATCCTTTTCAATCCTTGTCATATCAACAGAAATGATAGATAAAACAGATCGGTGCTCATCGGCCATTGGACATAAACATTATACAACAGTTGGAAATCACAAATTCAACAATGAGTGGTTTGGAAGGAATCAGTGGCTAACTGCAAGCGTTGCAAAGCAATCACTAGCCTGCTATTCAGTGGAGTGGCTGTATGGTCCCAAGTCTAAGACTAAGGGTCTCTTTTCCAAGCTTAAAAGGATAAACATTCACATGCAACACCATCGGCCATTAAAGGTTGAATACATTGGCCATGCTGTCAATCCAGCATGGCTTCTGCCACGTTTAAAACAACTGGAAACTCGGAACTGGGAAATCTCAGACGTCAGTGTGTTCAAGACAACTCTTACTGAGAAAATACGTTTTGAACTGTCATCCAACTCAGAATTCCAAGTCGGGAACTCTGGCCTCTTTCTAGAGCTCTAACCTGAAGATCACTGAAGTCAGGATTCAACCTTGTTTCTTTCTGAGTTCCCAAATGTCTAGAAAGCACCAAGAATCAAGAGAAAGACAGACTTTGATGACAAAGTTTGATGACTAAATTTGCCGCGAAGGACCTTCGCACCACTTTCCTGTTCAAGTGAGCACAGCACAACAAGGTGAGTCCAAAAATGTATTGTATGCTGCTGCATAAATGATGTAATATGCCAGGGAGATATGTATACTGTAGCTAAGAAAGTAATACTAAGTGTATGTTGTGTACTAATCTGTTGGTAGCCCATGTGTTTCACCCTAATAAATTGGTCCCTTTCCTCCTCATAACTTAGCCTACTGTTCTGACTTGGTGGTGCACATGTAGCCTATAGCCTGGTTTAGAGAAATGTCATCATTGAATATTGTATGAGCTCTCATTGTCTGCTTATAGGCCTCCTTTATTTATCCTTTGTACATCTCAATTGTCAGTAGAAACTACATTTGTTTAAGCAAGTCAGCCATATCAGCTATATTTTTTTTTAAAGCAGTAAATGAGGCTGAATTAACTGTTTCGCTGCCAGACGAGGCTCCGTTGATAACCAGGTGTAGCGGTGGTAAGGATTCACTCCATGGTGCTGAAAAGAAAGCTCTGCTGTTGGGACAGCTTTATGTAGGGCCTAACAGTTTGTGGGCATCGTTTGCCACCGTTATAGTGCAATTAATGTATTGTTTAGTGTTGTGTTGTGTAGTGGCTTTGCTGGCATGCATAAAAAAAAGAAGCCTTTGCCCCACCAAGGGGCAAAAATCGCCATTGCATGTGCATATGCTGTTACAGTTGAAGTCGGAAGTTTACATACACTTAGGTCATTAAAACTCGTTTTTCAACCACTACACAAATTTCTTGTTAACAAATTATAGTTTTGGCAAGTCGGTTAGGACATCTACTTCGTGCATCACACAAGTATTTTTCCAACAATTGTTTACAGACAGATTATTTCACTTATAATTCACAGTATCACAATTCCAGTCGGTCAGAAGTTTACATACACTAAGTTGACTGTGCCTTTAAACAGCTTGGAAAATTCCAGAAAATGATGTCATGTCTTTAGAAGCTTCTGATAGGTTAATTGACATAATTTGAGGTGTTTTTTATTTATTTGACTAGGCAAGTCAGTTAAGAACAAATTCATATTTTCAATGATGGCCTAGGAACAGTGGGTTAACTGCCTGTTCAGGAGCAGAATGACAGACTTGTACTTTGTCAGCTCGGGGATATGAACTTGCAAACTTTCCGTTACTAGTCCAACGCTCTCACCACTAGGCTACCCTGCCGCCCTGTACCTGTGGATGTATTTCAAGACCTACCTTCAAACTCAGTGCCTCTTAGCTTGACATCATGGGAAAGTCAAAAGAAATCAGCCAAGACCTCAGAAAGAAAAATGTACCTCCACAAGTCTGGTTCATGCTTGGGAGCAATTTCCAAATGCCCGAAGGTACCATGTTCATCTGTACAAACAATAGTACGCAAGTACAAACACAATGGGATCACGCAGCCGTCATACCGCTCAGGAAGGAGACGCATTCTGTCTCTTAGAGATGAATGTACTTTGGTGCGAAAAGTGCAAATCAATCCCAGAACAACAGCAAAGGACCTTGTGAAGATGCTGGAGGAAACAGGTACAAAAGTATCCATATCCACAGTAAAACGAGTCCTATATCGACATAACCTGAAAGGCCAATCAGCAAGGAAGAAGCCACTGCTCCAAAACCGCCATAAAAAATCCAGACTACAGTTTGCAACTGCACATGGGGACAAAGATGGTACTTTTCGGAGAAATGTCCTCTGATCTGATGAAACAAAAATAGAATTGTTTGGCCATAATGCCCATTGCTATGTTTGGAGGAAAAAGGGGGAGGCTTGCAAGCCAAAGAATACCATCCCAACCGTGAAGCACGGGGATGGTAGCATCATGTTGTGGGGGTGTTTTGCTGCAGGAGGGACTGCTGCACTTTCCAAAATAGATGGCATCATGAGATGGAAAATTATGCGGATATATTGAAGCAACATCTCAAGACATCAGTCAGGAAGTTGAAGCTTGGTTGCAAATGGGTCTTCCAAATAGACAATGACCCCAAGCGTGTGCGAGCAAGGAGGCCTACAAACCTGACTCAGTTACACCAGCTCTGTCAGGAGGAATGGTTCCAAAATTCACCCAACTTATTGTGGGAAGCTTGTGGAAGGCTACCTGAAACGTTTGAGCCAAGTTAAACAATTCAATGGAAATGCTACCAAATACTAATTGATTTTATGTAAACTTCTGACCCACTGGGAATGTGATGAAAGAAATAAAAGCTGAAATCAATAATTTCTCTCTACTATTATTCTGACATTTCACATTCTTAAAATAAAGTGGTGATCCTACCTGACCAAAAACTGGAAATTTTTACGAGGATTAAATGTCAGAAATTGTGAAAAACGGAGTTTAAATGTATTTGGCTAAGGTGTATGTAAACGTCTGACATCAACTGTATATAATACACTGCATATTATGTATTGCTTGACGAAAATAGTAGGAGGAGTTAGATGAAGCACATACAGTACTGATCTGGGTCCAGGCTCGTCACTGGAGGTTGCTTACCAAAGAAGTGTGAGTTCTCGGACAATGGGAATCCATCGTTGTGTGGGATCTGTAGTGGTCCCACCACATTTACTTCGGGGCCCACCCACTCATTCATTCACAAATCTGGATGGACCTCAGCTCAGAATAAAGATGATGGAAGTAAATTATTTCCAGTCCAATCCTGTAAGAAACGAAGATACACCTAGACATAACGTTAGTGTGAGTTTAACATTTTGTTAAGCAGCTTTGTCATACAGTAGCTTACCTGTTAAATACCTCACAGACAACTCTTTAGCCCTTGCAAAAGTTTTCGGACCCCTTGGATTTCTTCACATTTTATTGTTTTACAAAGTGGGATTAACCAATTACAGTCCAAGCCCTGCCGGATATGTACAGAATAAAAATATTCCAAACATGCATCTTGTATGCAACAAGGCACTAAAGTAATACTGAAAAAAAACACAACAAATGTATACACTTTTTGGATTAAATGCAAAGCCTTGTGTTTGGGACAAATCTAACACAACACTTCAATGAGTAACTGACTCCTTATTTTCAAGCATGGCGGTGACTGCATCCTGGTATGTGTATGCTTGACATCAGCAAATACAGGCAGAGTTTTTATTTTATAAAAATAAATGGATGGAGCAAAACACAGGCAAAATCTCAGAGGAAAATCTGCTTCAGTCTGCTTTACACGAGAGACTGGGAGAGGAATTCACCTTTCAGCAGGACAATAACCTACAACCTACACTGGAGTTGCTTATCAAGAAGACAGTGAATGTTCCTGAGTGGCCAAGTTACAGATTAAATCTGTTTAAATCTGCCAAATACATTTTATGCAACGGGTGGGTCTAATCCTGAATTCTGATTGGTTAAAACCGCATTCCATCCGATGTCTATTGCACAAGTTTCCATCGGCTAAATCTATGATGTTAAAATGTCTATTTACTCTGTTCCATCTGACTGCGCAATCCACTGTCTCATCAGCCCAGCCAGGCTACTTATAAACTTGATCTCCACATTTTATTGTGTTACTGCCTGAATTTAATTTGGATGAAATTGAGATTTTATGTCACTCGCCTACACAAAATACCCCATAATGTCAGACAGGAATGATGTTTTTAGAGAATTTTTACAAATTAATAAATAATGTAAGTATTCAAGCCCCTTTGTTAAGTTAAAGAGTAAACATTTGCTTAACAAGTCACATAGTGACTTGAATTGACTCACTCTATGTGCAATAATAGTGTTTAACCTGATTTTTAATGACTACCTCATCTATGTACCCCACACATACAATTATCTCAGAGGTCCCTCAGTTGAGCAGCAAATTTCAACCTGCTACAGTATTTATACCCCTTGACTAATTCAACAATTTGTTGTGTTACAGCCTGAATTCAAAATTGATTACAAAAATGTTTTCCTCACCCAGCCATTTTCAAGTCTTGTCATGTATTTTTAAGCTGCAACTACTGTAGGCCACTCAGGAACATTCAACTATCGACTTGGTAAGCAACTCCAGTGTATATATTGCCTTGTGTTTTAGGTTATTGTCCTGCTGAAAGGTGAATTTGTCTCCCAGTGTCTGTTGGAAAGCAGACTGAACCAGGTTTTCCTTTAGGATTTTGCCTGTGCTTAGCTCTATTCCATGTATTTTTATCCTAAAAAAACTCCCTAGTCCTTGCCGACGACAAGCATACCCATAATATGACACAGCCACCACCATGCTTGAAGATATGAAGAGTGGATTTTCCCGAAACATAAACATTTTTGGCTCCCGAGTGGCGCAGAGGTCTAAGGCACTGCCTCTCAGTGCTTGAGGCGTCACTACAGACACCCTGATTCGAATCCAGGCTGTATCACAACCGGTCGTGATTGGGAGTCCCATAGGGCGGCGCCCAGCATCGTCTGGATTTGGCCCAGCATCGTCCGTCATTGTAAATAAGAATTTGTTCTGAACTGACTTGCCTGGTTAAATAATTAATAAAATAACAATTATATTCAAGACATAAAGTGAATCTCTTTGCCACATTTCTACTGTTTTACTTTATTGACTTACTGCGAACAGGATGCTTTTGTTTTGGAATATTTTGTATTTTGCACAGTCCTTCTTTTCACGTTGTCATTTAGGTTAGTATTGTGGAGTAACTACAATGTTGTTGATCCAGCCTCAGTTTTCTCCTATTACAGCTATTAAGCTCTGTAACTGTTTTAAAGTCACCTTTGGCCTTTGGTGAAATCCCTGAGCGTTTTCCTTCTACTCCTGCAACTGAGTTAGGAAGGACGCCTGTATCTTTGTAGTGACTGGGTGTATTGATGCACCATCCAAAGTGTAATTAATAACCTCACCATACTCAAAGGGATATTCAATGTCTGCCTTTTTTCTTATTAACCATCTACCAATAGGTGACCTTCTTTGCGAGGCATTTGAAAACCTCCCTGGTCTTTGTGGTTGAATCTGTGTTTGAAATTCACTGCTCGACTGAGGGACCTCACAGGTAATTGTGTGTGGAGTGCAAAATCATGCTAAACTAGGGTCTTCAACAGGTTGATCGCAAGCTACCAGTCGCTCTCAGCCCACCTATGATTAGCTCCCCAAACAATTCTGAAAGTACATGCAATTTTCACATGTTCCACTGCAACTTGTCATTAACAAATCTCACAAGTATTAGACACTGCAAGCTCCCAGCAACTATCTAATCAATGCAACGCTGACATTATCCCACCCCCGGTTAGCCACTATTGGCTTAAAATGCCAAACCCAGCACAATAGCTGCCAATTCATTTCCAGCAATATTTCCCCTGTATGTCTGTGTGGTGCGCATGTATTTCTTTCACTTATTTCTGTGTGTAGCCAGCTGATGTGATAACCATCTTGTGGGTTGACAGACAGTCATTTCCCCAAAACCTTCTCAGTTTAATGTTTACTGTAAAGTAGGCATACCTGGCAGAAGTATATAATCAGGAAGTAAATCATTTTGATCTATTACTTGGTATTTGCTAACTTTGCCATGAAATGAGCAACAGCATTACAGAACCATCACTAGACTGGCACATTAGACAACACATTCCTCACCTGCTAAATTCACAATTAAACGGGAATTACACAAAAAACTCCTAATATTGATGTTTATCTTCCAGACCTAAAAATAAATACTTAGATGTGATTTAAGTATTGACATGGACTCAGACTTCTTGTCTTGTGTTATGTGATGTTTCCCTTATTGCTGTAAGCATAACCACAATGTACCCAACACAACAAATCCAAAACAATTATTTTGACGAGTATTCCCTTTAGGTTATATTCTGTATTAAATGAGGTCTGTTCCTGTGCAGTACATTCAGAATTAAAGAGATCCTTGAGAGTTGCTAGTCTATTCCTCTGTTATCACAGTAAAATGAACACAGTGATTTCCCCAAACTTTTCCATGGTCTCCCTGAATGTTACTGACTAACAGCACCCATGGTGATGTTAACTGACACCATCATGCAGTGAGCAGAGAGGAGGTAAATCACCATGTGAACCACTGGTTTTATAAATCGCACCTGACATAGCTTTAATTAATTAGCCAGGGCTAATTTCCCCAGAGATTAAACAACAGCCCACATGAAGACCCCAACAAGGGCCTCCAGGCCAGTTTGTCAGCCCACACAAAGAATCAACCTGTCCCTCTCTATCATTCTCTCTTACCGTATTCTTTCCTGTTGATTTCCCCAGTGTAAGTCCAGTCTAGTCCCAGCCTTCACCCTCTCTCTCTGATCTCCACATTGTAAAGTACAGCACCATCAATATTTGCTCATGAGCATCTAGCTGCTCCTGGCTGTCTGGGGTTGCAGGGAGAGTATGTGTGACTGGCTGGGGTCACGGAGAAAGGGGACAGTGGTTATTAATTAAGCTGTCCATTCCTCTCCATGAACGCACTACCCCTCTTCCCCCTCCTCCCACCTCCTCCCATCCCCCCCAAAATCCTCCTCATTCAGCAAAGCAATCTGGCAGCCATGTGTACTCCCTAACACAGAGAAAACCAGACCAGAACCCCCCCCCCCCCCAAAAAAAAAAGCACACACACACACATGCACACATGCACACACACGCTAACACACATTAGTCACAGGCAACTTGGTCTTGGATAAGGCACAAGTGATCAAGCAGAGAGCCAACCCATTGGGCAAAAACTAGTCAAATCATTTCATCCAAAGAAATCAATGAGATGACCTTGAATCAACGTGGATAACTGATTGGATTTGCAAAAATGAATCAACTTAAGGGCAATTTGTATTTTTTTCCCCCAACCTTTGACCTAAATCCAATGACATGGTGATATTTTTTGTTGATTTCATGTTAAATTCACATTAGTCGAAAACTTAACCAAATATGAATCAAAACTAGATGTTGAACTGAAGTCTGTGCCCAGTCGGGAAGGCATTCATTAGATGGATCATGTTTTTCATAAATCATAACTAACACAAATATTATATGATGCTGTGTTTATAAGGGAAAGTTTAATCTACACCTCAGCACAATGTTTATAGGTAGCCATAATGGAATTGCTCTCCTGACTAGGCCACCTAATTGTCAGGTGTACATGTAGTATGGCAGCAAGAGCACTATACATGTTGATGGAATGCAAAGAGAACAGCTAAAGTAGGAAAATATAACAGTATCAGGAAATAGCTATTGTAGTACTGAATAAAACTAAGATTTATTTTGCAGGATCCTCTTCATAAGACATTGTTCTCAGAAGGGTGTCTTGCTTTGTGGCCTGGTTTTAATTTGTTTAGCCAATGTGTTACAGTAAGAAGCCATTCACCTCATTGCTTGACCATTCACAACTGGATGTTGTAGGAGGAAATCTTTGATGAGAATAAAGCTGGGAATAGGCCCCAGTGTTTCTATAAGCTTCTATATATCCAAAAACAAGTGTTTAATCATTGATGGGTCTGTTGCTCCATCCAAAGAGGCCCTTCTGAGTCAACAGAACAGACAGTCAATTTGAAATAAACAGGACCTTTGCCATTGGCTGCTGTCTGCTTGTGGACTAAGTAGCTGCTGTGTGTCCGAGGGCTTTGGGGTGGACTGGGTTGTGGTGGCCTCATGAGAAGGACACGTAGTAGGACTGAGAACCTTGTAACATGTACAGTAGGCGACTGTATTTTCTTCACTATTAAACAGATTGTATTGCTTTCTAGTGGTATTTTTGGTATGGTTACCACTTATCGGTAAAGGTACAATTTCAGTTGATTTATTGTGGTGGACATGTTGTAGTGTGGTCACAATCAATAAACACCAACAGAATAAATGGTGCTACATTTTCTTACGTGTCACAGCACAGCACAGACAAGGGTTCAGCGGTTCGCTTCATATATGGCCCTCAAAAAACGCAAATGACATTTACTTTTTAGTCGTGTACGATAGCCTTTCCCCTCTTACTCAGTGATCACTATTGTCTTTTCACCTTTTTAGCTCACATTTGGTTATTGATTGTGAATAGAAACACTGACTGTTTACAGTTTTGAATCACCTCCAACTTGTAAAGGGAGAGGAGGAGATAAGTTGATCAAACACTGGGCTGCAACCGGGCAGCAAAGAGCTGCTCGTCTTCTCTAACAAGCTCTCAAAGACCGTCACAAAAATTCCAATGAATATAAACCAATAGCAAGGTCCATAACCTTGAACCCTTCCCAGGCCTGTCTGTGAGAACAACTCATTAACATACAATGGCAGATAAAAAGAACATACAGTAGCAAGCTGGTCTTTAAGGACCAAATTGTAATTACACAATCATTTACCTCACTACAACTGGCTTTACAGTACAAATATAAAGGTAATAGGTCCTCTTAAATAGTACATGCTTTCATTCATTATTTTCAATGGATTATATTCACCCTGAGTTACCTCTCGAGCATGATGGTTCCACTCATGGTAACCAATTTTAAATCAGGAATTACGATAAACATAGTATTTGCCTGCACAAATGACTGTAAATTAGTGTCCCATGAATTTGCTAGCCTACTGGTGGCTCTAAGTGTTTAGGAACAGAACAGATAAGGAGAAGGATGTTTACTGAGAGATGATGGGAAGCAGAGCGGTCTGTGTAGTTGTTACAATGATTCGGAAAGCTAATTGGAGTAAACACACAGCTTAGTGTTGATTGTAGAACAGCCATTTTGTCTCAAAGTAGTGGCAGATAAAGACAGTCAAACGGTATGAATATTGTTTTTATCCACGTGTTCAATTACTCATGGCTAATGATGTTTACCTTCCATCCATACATGGAATTTACTGAAAGGCCATGTGGTTTTGGGGGCAGTTTGAGGTCTATAAAAAGTTTGAGTGTATATAATCAGTCCACACAAGCCTGACTGCAGCCCCCCCCCCCCCCCCCCCCCCCCCCCCCGTTTACAAGAGGACAAATTGGGGGTATCATACTGTAAGATTTATCTTGAGTTAGAGCAATTGACATATTGCACTTGATGGTGGATTTACCTCAAAGAACAATCAATGGAATGAACAATCAATGGTGGAATAAAGAACAACTCGGTTCACATTACTCAGTGGTCCATAGTTAAGACTTGTTCAGGGTGTTTATTTTTAAAACAAAGTTCTCAATACAGAATAGACAATATTCAAGTTAAACGCTGGACAATCTGAAAATAGTAAAGTGCATTTATCAAACAATGGAATGATAAATAATTATATACTATACGAAAAAACGGAAAAATCACTGTCCCATAAGTCCTATAAATAGCAGTAATAATTTGACACTATATACATCATTTTTATTTATTTTTTTATGTTTGAGGAGTAGTCAATCAACCCCTTATTCAGACAATTAAAAAATGAGTAAATGAATATGAATATCAAATAGATCAATAGTAGATGATTGCATGATATGTGACTTCAACCCACTTGGAGAATATGTGCACAGTTTTACATTCCACAGTATATTTGTCCTACTGAGAGCTTACAGCTCCATAAATACACATAGCAATGCTGCAACTAGTGTATTAAAGGGAAACAGTGGGACCAGGGCCTGGTAAAGCAACAACAAAAAAGGCCTATACTTTTAACACTGCGGTCTACTTCAATAATGCTGAAAGCAAACCAGTCACATTCATGATATGCACGTCCCCTTAGTTGCATAACTGACACAAAACAAAACTATTCACATTCAATTAAAGGTAAGCCATACTCCAGTATGTTTCATCTGCCCATACTGTGCAAAGAACGTTGGTCAGCAGTTGGATAATGGATAGTTTGACGTCGGCTACGTCATCACGCTAGCTTACTTTATTATTAGCAACGTTAGCTAGCTCATCTAGCTAGCTAAAATCTCATTGGTTGGATAATTGTTCCGACTTCAGAACTTGAACACAATCGTGTTGTATTTATAACTTCACAAATGGGAAATGAGACTCCAAGGAGCATTTGAAGGCAGCATTATACCAAAGTTGCATACATTTACATTGCTGAATAAATATACAGTACCAGTCAAAGTTAGGACACACCTACTCATTCAAGGGTTTTTCTTTATTTGTATTATTTTCTACATTGTAAATAAATCCCTGTCAGTGTCACCAGCAAGGCACCCCCACACCACCACACCTCCTCCTCCATGCTTCATGGTGGGAACCACACATGAGGAGATCATCTGTTCACCCACTCTGCGTCTCACAAAGCATTTATTTGGGCTGCAATCTGAGGTGCAGTTAATTCTAATGAACTTATCCTCTGCAGCAGAGGTAACTCTGGGTCTTCCTTTCCTGTGGCGATCCTCATGAGAGCCAGTTTCATCATAACGCTTGAAGGTTTTTGCAATTGAAGATAAATAAACTTTCAAAGTTATCGAAAATTCCAGATTGACTGACCATCATTTCTTAAAATAGTAATGGACTGTCGTTTTCTTTGCTTATTTGAGCTGTTCTTACCATAATATGGACTTGGTCTTTTACCAAATAGGGCTATCTTCTGTATACCACCTCTACCTTGTCACAACACAACTGATTGGCTCAAAAGCATGAAGAAGATAAGAAATGTACTTTTAACAAGGCACACCTGGTAATTTAAATGCATTCCAGGCGACCTTCTGAAGCTGGTTGATAGAATATCAAGATTGTGGAAAGCTGTCATCAAGGCAAAGAGTGACTAGTTTGAAGAATCTCAAATAAAGAATCTACATTTTTTGGTTACTACATGATTCAAAGTCTTCACTATTATTCTACAAAGTAGAAAATGGTAAAAAAATAAAGAAAATCCCTTGAATGAGTAGGTGTCCAAACTTGACTGGTACCCTACAGTATATATATATTTATTTTAATTTTATTGTAATGTCCCTTCATCTGTGAGTTCCTACTAGAAAACATTTTCTAATTTCTTTCTCAATTGACATCACTTACTCAGCCTCAGACGCAACACCTGGTTAGTGAAATGTGACATCATCAGGGACGACACGACAATGTAAAGATGTCTCAGTACGAGGTAAAACCGTCAAATGGATAAAATGACCAAACAACAACAAAAAGCAAGTTTGTGGTAATTGACCAATTGCTGCTGAAACTTATTTAGTAACTTCTCAGAAGACTGACCACTGAAGGTTCTGCCGCTCTGTGTGAATTTGACCCTTCTTCCTTTACTGGATGTTGACGTGAAGGCAAAGTCCTCTCAAATGACCCCCTTTCCAAGAGTCAATTATTTTTGAACAGCGCCCTAAGTATGTCACTATACCCTTCATTCACTTGATGTCGACGTGAAGGGAAGTCCTGCAGTGCTTCTCAAGTGACACCCTATTCCCTGTAGTAGTAGTGCACTATATATCGAATAGGGAGGGGTCATTAGAGATCATTTTGTGTCTCGGTTTTCTACCCTTTTCCAGAAGTGGGCATTTGCACACGCCACATGGATATTAAAGCATAGAATTGGTGAAAGGCTTGGCTGGAGGGAGTTTCCACCATTGTTGAAGCCATGTGAGAAAGTGTGCAAGTGCACGCTTCAGGATAAAGGTGAAGAACAAGGACAGCCAATGCCCCTGATACTTAGGGCACATCACTGATACTGTTCCTGGTAGTTCCCATTACTATGGTGGGAGTTCCCATCATCCTCATCCTGCTGCATGGTGACTCCTCTCTTCTTCATCCAGCTCGATGGGTTCTCTGTGGTTCCATAGCTCTTCTTGGGTGCCATGGCAATCTCGCTGTTGAGCTCCGTCTCTTCGGCCAGCTCATCTTCGTCGATGATGCCAATTTTATCGTCGCTGGTGCTCTCCGGGTCGGCCCAGTCCTGCTTGTCGCCCGAGGCAAAGATAGCATAGAAGATGACCCCCGTGTAGTGCACCATGGCGGCAATCACAAACACGTTTTGCCACTCCAGACGGGTCTACAGAGGGAGAAAGACTTGAGTCAGTGACCAAACTGTCACACTTGTCTGATATAACGTTTGATTTCAATTGACAATGTTATAAAACCAGTATCTCATTGTGTCATTCACCAGTCGTGTTAGTCGTGTCCTATACGGTATTCATATTAGGAAGTCCCTCAGGGGGAGTTTTGTCTGACATCTAAGGGACTTCCTAATATTGATGCCGTAGTCTTATCCTGGCTCATTTTGCTAATCTCATTGACAACTGTTAGAATTTGTCTGTAATGTTGAATGCTACAATACCTTGTGTTTAGTCAGTGCTCCAACGATAAGGGGGCACACCATTCCAGACAGTGTACCAACGCCATTAGAGATGCCCATTAGGATACTGGCATAGCGAGGGGCAATGTCCAAGTGGTTTACGTTGAACCCTGGGGATACAGTAACAAGTACAGTCCATCAGAGTAAATTGTTTATGCCACTATCAAATTATCTTTGGGTAATTAAAAAGCACTACATGAAATCCCATCATGTATTATTTATTATTAGATATTGAATACCATACACTACTCATGCTGTCTCTTAGAAATGTTTTTGGGATCATCCATTTGGATGAATAAATAACCATTTAGCCAAACAGTAATGTATATGAATACATTTTATTAATGTATTATTATATACACTACCATTCAAAAGTTTGGGGTCACTTATAAATGTCATTGTTTTTGAAAGAAAAGCAAAACATTTTGTCCATTAAAATAACATCAAATTGATCAGAAATACAGTGTAGACATTGTTAATGTTGTAAATGACTATTGTAGCTGGAAAAAACTGACTTTTTATGGAATATCTACAGAGGCCCATCATCAGCAACTATCACTCCCTGTTTTCCAATGGCACGTTGTGTTAGGACACAATTATTATTTCAATTGAAAATTATTATTTGTAACATTGTCAATGTCTTGACTATATTTCCTATTTATTTTGCAACTCATTTCATGTATGTTTTCATGGAAAACAAGGACATTTATAAGTGACACCCAAACTTTTGAACGCTAGTGTATATTATTATTACTATCACTGCATTGTTCAGAAAGAGCTCTCAAGGTAACAATTTCACTGTACTGTTTTACACCTGTTGTATTCTGTGCACGTGGGGAATAAACTTTGAAACTTGAACTGAGGCTTATCAAACATAGTTCAGCAGCAGTAAGAGAGTGATACACCTCCAGACTCAACATTTATTCTTGGATTCACAACTTTACAACAGAGGCACACAAATAATTATGTCTGTAACCTCACTTGACTAAATAAGGTTTTTAAACGTTATAAATACATCTAAAGTGATGCTGAACTGAAGCTTTTATACCTGAGATGGCAAAGCCACTGAAGCCCACAGCCAACACCAGGAAGGAGATGGCAACACCACGTGTATGACTGAAACCCACCACCAGCAGCAGAGTGGCTTCCATACCAAAACCTGCAGGGGTCACAGGGCACACAAAGATCAAAGGCTACCGTACAAAAATCCTGATTTGTATGCAATGCTTTCCTAGCTTCATCAACCCTGATACAGTATAATACCCAGGAAACAGTGAACATTCCTACAACATTAGGTAACGTTCCAAGGGAGTCTCAATATGTTTTCAGTTAACGTTACAAATTAGCCTACAAATGTTTTCAAAATGTCCTGGAATTGAATATTAGTAGAAGGACATGAACATTAGTAGAAGGACATGCCATAATGGTTATAAGAAAGTATAGAGTCAAATATACAAATATACATGTGCGTCCTTTCAGTTGCCGGAGAGGAAGAGATTTCACCATGCCAATAGTGACTTTGAAACAGTTATAGAGTTTAATTGGTGTGATAGGAGAAAACAGAGGATGGATCAACAACATTGCAGTTACTCCACAACACTAACCTAATTGACAGAGTGAGAAGAAGGAAACCTGTACAGAATAAAAATATAAAAAAACATGCATTCTGTTTGCAATAAGGCACTAAAGTGATACTGAAAAACAAATTGGAGTTAAGTACAGGCAAAATCATAGAGGACAACCAGGGTCAGTCAGCTTTCCACCAGACACTGTACCTTTCAGCAGGACAATAACCTAAAACACAAGCCAAAATCTACCCTGGAGTTGCTTACCAAGAATACAGTGAATGTTCCTGAGTGGCCGAGTTGCAGTTTTGACTTAAATCTACTTGAAAATCTATGGCAAGTCCTGAAAATGTTGTCTAGCGATGATAGACGACCAATTTGACAGAGCTTGAAGAATTTTGAAAATAATAATGGACAAATGTTGCACAATCAAGGTGTGGAAAGCTCTTAAAATACTAATCCAGAAGGACTCACAGCTGGAATCGCTGCCAAAGGTGCTTCTACAAAGTATTGACTCAGGGGTGTGAATACTTATGTAAATGAGATATTTCTGTATTTCCTCTTCAATAAATTTGAAACAATTTCTAAAAACATGTTTTTACTTTGTTATTATGGGGTATTGTGCATAGATGTAATTGAATCAATTCTGAATTCACAACAAAATGTGGAATAAGTCAAGGGGAATGAATACTTTCTGAAGGCACTGTAGGTACAATGTAAGGGAAATTAATTCCTTCTGTCCTGGGTACTATACCTCCGCAGTTCATGATTTTCCGGACATTTGTAGTTGACATGATTTTACGACTGCGTAGGAAGTCGGCCAGCTGGCCACCGATTGGCACTACGATGGTCATCACCATGTGAGGAACAGCAGACAGGAGCCCCACCTTTGAGGAGGAACAAGACAACACCCAGAAATGATGGTAAGAGCATGATGCTAGATGATGAGTTGATTATTTTAATCTGCTAGGGTAAAAAAACAAAATGTGAACCCCTTGGAGTTCACAGGACAGAGTTTGGGAAAAGTTGCTCTAGACCAGTGTTTCCCAAACCTGTCCTCGAGTAGCCCCCAGAGTACCCTCCTATTTAATGTATTCCAGAACTAGCACAGCTGATTTAACTAATGAGGAGCTTGATGATTAGGTGACCTTTTGAATCAGCTGTGCTAGTTCTGGAACACATCAAATGCGTGGACAGGCTAGAGGTTTGGGAAACAGTGATCTAGATTGTACTGTAGATACATGTGTCATGCAGTTCATTTTGACATTTTCTTTTCAGTATTATGTCAAACATTTCTCTAATATACTGTACTTTCTCTGATGAAAGACAATCTCGAAGTTGAAAATAAATGATGATCCACTTGAGTCTTATGATAATACGAGTGTTGTTCCATTTACTATGGATAACAAATTGCAAAGAGATGTGTTAGATCTACACCACACAGAGAAGACCCACCTTGCCGATAGAGAAGCCGAACACCTCCTCGAAATAGGCCGGCTGGCTGATCAGGAGCAGATAGAAGGTCCAGCTACGGCAGAAGTTAGCCACGATGATGGCATAGACAGGCATGGAGGTGAAGAAACGGAGCCATGGAGTCTTGAATTTCTGTGGTGGGCCGGAAATAGGGGATCTGATCTCACTGACAATCTCAGGGCTCAATTTCAGGGGTCAACCTGGGTTATGTATTGGGTTATGTTTTCATTTTCAAGCGTGCCATCGATTTCAGGGGTCAACAGCACTCAAATAGGAAGCCTACTGTTGTTAACCTGGCTTAAGTCTCTTGTCAATCTTGATTATATCTTACACGTGTGTCACAAAACTTCTATAAGTACTCACAAGAGCATGATACTTGAAATAACATAAATCTTTATTATACTACGCTAATGTATCTGACAGCAGCCAGAGTGAGTAGCAGCATACCTCAGTGGCGCTCAATATTTTGACCCCCTCCCCAATGGTGGTCTCTATGTAGATCCTCTCCTCATTGCTTATAGTGGGGTGGGCGGCTGGGCTCCCATAGGCAAGCAGGAGCCAGAAGATGTACCATATGATCCCAAATACACCTGAATGTACAGAAATAAACAACACAGGTCATCACCAATGCTCTTATTGTTATATGGGTATAACAAAATAGTCTGTTTTTACTAGACTTCCAGATTACGGTTCATATTGTAACTATGAAGCACTTAGGGACAGATTCCTGGTCACGGATTAAGCATAGTCCTGCACTAAAAAACAAGCTCCATCGGGAATCTGCATTGAAAATGTTTTTTAGTCAAGGACTAGGCTTAATCTGTGTCCGAGAAACCGCCCCTAAGGACTTTGTTATAGATCATAGAGATGGAAAGACGGCACACCCCATTCATTGGATCATCTCTCCCGCTGACTAGGAATGAATTCCATGATCCCTCCTGAACCCATAGGAAGTCTCCCCCAGTTGTCTACTTTAAAATTATGAAAGCCTTCAATGATGCTGCCCATGCTAAACAGGCTTTGTAGCAAGTGCACCCTCTATCCATCTCAATGTACATGTAAGTGATATGGCAGCCTAGTAATAACTGGGCATTGACCAATTCTAGACCAAAAACAAAAAAAGATGCTTCATAAGTCAAACAAAATTAAAGATTACAGTGCCTTCGGAAAGTATTCAGAACCCTTGACTTTTTCCACACTTTGTTACATTACAGCCTTATTCTAAAATGGATTAAATAATTTGACATTTTAAATTTTCTCAGCAATCTACACACAATATCACATAATGACAAAACAAAAACAGGTTTAGAGATTTTTGCAAATGTATAAAAAATAAAAACGGAAATATTTAGTATTATGATCCTTTGCTATGAGACTCGAAATTGAGGTCAGGTGTATCCTGTTTTCATTGATCATCCTTGAGATGTTTCTACGACTGAATTGGAGTCCACCTGTGGTAAATTCAATAGATTGGAAATGATTTGTAAATGCACACACCTGTCTATAGAATGTCCCACAGTTGACAGTGCATTTTAGAGCAAAAACCAAGCCATGAGGTCGAGGGAATTGTCCGTAGAGCTTCAAGACAGAATTGTGTAGAGGCACAGTTCTGGGGAAGGGTACCAAAAAAATCTGCAGCATTGAAGGTCCCCAAGAACACAGTGACCTCCATCATTCTTAAATGGAGGAAATTTGGAACCACCAAGACTCTTCCTAGAGCTTTCCGCCCGGCCAAACTGAACAATCGGAGGAGGAAGGCCTTGATCAGGGAGGTGACCAAGAACCCGACGGTCACTCTTACACAGCTCTAGAGTTCCTCTGTGGAGATGGAAGAACCTTCCAGAAGGACAACCATCTCTGCAGTACTCCACCAAATCAGGCCTTTATGGTTGAGTGGCCAGACGGAAGCCACTCCTCAGTAAAAGGCGCATGACAGCCCGCTGGAGTTTGCCAAAAGACACCTAAAGACTCTCGGACCATGAGAAACAAGATTCTCTGGTCTGATGAAACCAAGATTGAACTCTTTGGCCTGAATGCCAAGCGTCACGTCTGGAGGAAACCTGGCACCATCCCTACGGTGAAGCAAGATGGTGGCAGCATCATGCTGTGGATATGTTTTTCAGCGGCAGGGACTGGGAGACTAGTCACGATTGAGGAAAAGATGAACGAAGAAAATAACATAGTTCCAATGCTGTGTACGATTCCCTTCACAGAACTGCGCGAACTGGCTCTAACCAGAATAGAAAGAGGAGTGGGAGACCCTGTGAACAACCAAGCAAGAGGACAAGTACCTTAAACACACAGCCAAGACAACGGAGGAGAGGCTTCGGGACAAGTCTCTGAATGTCCTTGAGTGGCCCAGCCAGAGCCCTAACTTAAACCCTTTAAATCGAACATCTCTGGAGAGACCTGAAAATAGCTGTGCGGAAACACTCCCCATCCAACCTGATATAGCTTGAGAGGATCTGCAGAGAAGAATGGGAGAAACTCCGCAAATACAGATGTGCCAAATTTGTAGCGTTATACCAAAGAAGACTCATGGCTGTAATCGCTGCAAGTTGCCTCAAAAAAGTGCTGAGTAAAGGATCTGAATACTTATGGAAATGTGATATTTCAGTTTTTAGCGGGGGAATAAATTAGCAAAAATGTCTAAAAACCTGTTTTTGCTTTGTCATTATGGTGTGTTGTGTGTTTAGAATAAGGCTGTAATGTAACAATGTAACAAAATGTGGAAAAGTCAAAGGGTCTGAATACTTTCCGAAGGCACTGTAATTAGGTAGGAATCCCAGACAGGAAAACTTTAATTTCAGTTAATTAATCATGTGATTAGATCACAAGAGAACTACGGAAATGATACTGAAACGCAGCAGGCACAAAGTGTCTTATGAGATTGTGTGAATATCTTAATCAAACAATAATTAAAATGAATTTGATAAAACAGACGAAGCAAAGAAATTAGAGAACAATCTAAGACTGGTGTAATACTAATGACATAATGACTGTGGTGCTTTGCATGTCACACTGGTGACAACTAGTGTACTGCATGGAATGTTGCTCAAATGGGAATCACCCACCTACTGTACTTTATCATAGTTGGGCCAGGTCTTGTGAAAGCTGTTCTGAAGTCATAAGTAATTAAGTTGAGAATGAATATACATTTAGAAACTCAAGACACTTTTCCCCCCTATCGCTAGTTAGATCATAGACATCTCCCTGTTTTACAAAGATCACTATCTTTGGTCATTTCCGCCATCTAGAGTATCTGAACATCAGTGCATGCATTTCAATGATTTTCCCAACCAAAACTCAATATGCAAACCTTTGTATGCATTCCTGTATGAAAGAATTGTAAACCACACCTATATAATCCACATGGGTTCAATTTAGCAATTTAATATTGATTTAAAAAAAATCTTACCATAGATATAGAAGACTGAGGGCCATCCAACGAACTGAACCAGTACTCCTGCTAAAGGCATGGCAATCACAGCACCTGCATATGAACCTGGAGATAAAGAAAATGGAACACATGAACATGCCAATGTCGTAGTTCTCTTTGGTCAGCATCTAAATGAAACCCCAACAAAACGACTAAGTAGTGATGCCCTGGTATCAAAACTAGCTTTGACTGAAAAAAGCTTGGACTATTACATGATCATTACTTCGCAGCCCCTCAGCAACTTTTCTTCATCACTAGAAAAGGACTACTAGAAAAAGGTATGACTTGTCACAAAAACATGAATAATCTCAGTTAGTGTAAATGTCATGCAACAGCAACCCTATTGGATTCATCAAATTTGGACTTAATGGCACCATCCTTGGGAGAGGATGTTTTAATGTATATTTTATTATCTGATGGCCTTATAAACACTGTCCATTTGAATAGGCCAGGGAGCAAGCTCCTTCAGAGGGAGCAGGTGAAGTGTGTGAGGGCAATCTTTCATTCAGAAGTGATGTCAAAAGGGTTTGGAAGCACCGGTTGTCATGGCACCAGTTTATTATGAAAGATGGCTGTTTTAATGCATTTTCGGGGGAGAACAACAGCCGACTTCTGCAAAACGAAACCACCTCTGTAACACATCATTTTAAGGGGTCCTTATTACAGTGTAATTACATATGTAAGTATTGTAATTAATTGTAGTAATTCCTAGTTACACTGTACTAACAACATGTAACTGGTGGTACCTGCAGTCTGTAATTACAGAGATGTAAACTAAGGCTTGTTACCATGCTTGTTACAAATGTTCAGGTTTCCGATAAGATCTGAACACACCACATTATAAATATTAGCCAATTTAAAACCAACCACCTCATTGACAACATCAGCTATAAAGGGCTCTGGAGTATGATGCCCAGGCCCAGGTCCTGCTTTCTTTTGAAATGCATGGAAGCTTATGAGCACTATGCCAAAAACAGGGTTTTACATAAATAAATAGTTTAAATTGTTAAATCGTTTAACAGTGAATTTGACATGTAAAGCAATGGTAGCTAAGGAGGGTGGGGCTTGACAAAGGATGAATTACTTTATCAAGCATCAATCAAACATTTTTACCACATTAATAAACAGTTACGGCAAAAATGTAGGGATAGTCATTCAGTGGTTGCCAAATTGTAACCTATTAAGCTTGGTTAAATAATGGTTTATAAATGCACTTAAAATGGTCATAAGACAACCCCTTATCTCATCGTGTAACCTGGCAAGGGTTTCACAGTTGAAGAACATTCTCATTTCGGATGCATTGGGGAACTTATTTATTTATCCCAGGAATTAAGGCATTTCATTAAGGCATTACAGAGGGTAGTACGTACGACCCAGTACATCACTAGGGCCAAGCTTCCTATCATCCAGGACCTATATACTAGGCGGTGTTAGAGGAAAGCCCCAAAAATTGTCAAAGACTCCAGTCATCCAAGTCATAGACTGTTCTGCTTCCGCACGGCAAACGGTACCGGAGCGCCAAGTCTAGGACCAAAAGGCTCCTTAAAGGCTTCTACCCCCAAGCCATAAGACTGCTGAACAATTAACCAAATGGCCAACGGATTATTTACATTGACGACCCCCCCCCCATTTGGTTTTTACACTTCTGCTACTCACTATTTTATGCATAGTCACTTCAGCCCTACCTACATGTTCAAATTACCTCGACTAACCTGTACCCCCACACATTGACTCTGTACCGGTACCCCCTGTATATAGCCTCGTTATTGTTATTTTATTGAGTTTCTTTTCATAATTTTTTACTTTAGTTTATTTGGTAAATATATTTTTTAAACTCTTTCTTGATCTGTATTGTTGGTTAAGGGCTTGTAAGTAAGTAAGCTTTTCATGGTAAGGTCTACCTACACATGTTATTTTCGGTGCATGTGACAAATAAAGTTTGATTTGATTGTGATCACGTCAATATCTGCCCACTGCACTCGAAGTAACAACAACCTCTAACGTGTCCACAATTTGTGTTGACTCTGACTCATAGTGACAGTGGTACTGAGATCGAGAAGAAAGTTGCGAGCAAAATACAGACATAAGAGATGGTTGTGTAGGAGACAAAAGGTTATATAGGAGACAAACACGTCCACATAGGAGAGAGAAGGTCGGTTTTCCATGCAATTTGTTTTGCTTTTTGGATACAGAAATTGAGCTGGACAATTTAGCATAGGTAGTTAGCTAGCTAGAGCTAGCATTCTACCTATGCTAAATCATCTTGCAGAATACCAAAAACTAGCTAGCTAATGTTAGCTTGCTAACTTAATTAACATCCACAGACTTTCCATGCCTTGACAGCTAACTTTATCTAGCTAGCTACCTACAGATGGCAAATAGCTAGCTAGCTGGGCTCGATCATGGTCTTATCTTCCCTGAACCTCGTTCCCAGGGTATCCATTACCAAGGTTATTAAATGAGACACACCCAGCATGTTAATGTTAGCTTGTGTCAACACACCTATGAATAGTTCCTTTTTAAAGTAAACACTAGCTAGCTTATTCGTTTTGGCAAACACCATAAGTATTATGCTAGCAGGATAACACAACAACTAGCTGGGTAGCTAGGCCTAGCTATAGGCTTAAACCCTAAAAAACATCTAATAATGTTAGCAGAGATATTGGAGGAAGTTTTCTGTACTGTCTCTGATGATAGTTAGCTAGTAGGCTAATTGTCTTTGCTATATTCCCATATACAGTAGCTACATTCTGTTTCTCTATGACACCTTTCCCATTGGGTCTCAGACTCCAGGATTGGAAAACACAGAAACATGAAAAAACAGACGTTGTCGATTTCCATTGTTACTTGTAATGTTAAAAAGGGGAGAAAAAGACAATCCCATTCTCTCTGAATTAGCTAGCTGGGTAGGCTGCTCAATATACTATACGCTGCAGATTTCAGTCACCACCACAAAAAAAGTATGTTATTGAGTAGGCCTATATCTTTGTTTATTCCAGTTAATCAAATTATGAATCCAACAATAAAAAGCTGTACTATTTTATAGTCTTTTTACATGTTACAATAAAGTTGACTAAATTAGAAGCTCATCTTTTGGTTGTTTTGACTTGGTAATGAGTAGTAAGTATATATATGGTATATGGTTGACCTATATCTGATCTGTTTTTGTAAACTCAACCAAATTAACGCAGATTATACTCTTTTGGGGGGGGGGGGGGGGGGGGGGGAACTGCTAGCAATAATATTGTGTTGACAGGTAGGCCTGTTGAGCCTCCAACCTTTCTAATCTTGGACACCCAGCGCATCTGTCCATGAGAGATTGCCACGTTGTGACAGTTGTTACTAAATTGGATGCAACTGAGAAGAAATGAAACACAATATTTGTGAATTTAGTGGAAACTTGCCCATTTGTAACAAGCAAGGCAACAAGCATTTGTTGTTACAGATCTATCATTACTGACTGCAAATGCCACCAGTTACATGTTGTTATTACAGTGTAACTATGAGTTATCACAATTAACTACAATACTTGTTACAGTGTAATTACACATGTAACTACATTGTAATAAGGACCCCATAAAATGAAGCGTTACTACAACCTATCCCATCCCCATTTGACCACAATGCTAAACATTTCTGGACAGAGAACAATGAGACATATATTCAATGGCTCGATTGTGGTTATGGTTATAACAAAGGCAGGCAGGTTATTTTTGAATATCCATTCGATTTAATAAATTAATTTGATTTTTGCACTTTCACCTGTGATTTATTTTCACACATAATTTATTTTACAGGACAAAAAGATCCCACCATGTCGAACAAACAAATGATCTGTCGGTGTTTCTAAAATTGTGCCTTAAAATCTTGTTTCCATTACAGCTCACGTGTTTGTTTTTTTATACGGTATGACTTTCCTCAAATAAAAACGTGGTTAGTGTTAATTTCACTTACCACAGAATGAGGTGGTGGCCAGACGACTTCTCTCTAGGGGAGGAGCCCATTTGGCCCACATCCCATGGCATGCTGGGTAGGTAACACCCTGTATAGGAAGCATTACAGGGCATCCTTATTCTGAATGGTCAAATAATCAACCTGAGTAAAGAGATACAGATATATACACTACCAGTCAAATGTTCTGAATGGTGTGTCCATCTTTTGACTGGTACTGTATACGTGTCCCTGTACTGTATATGAGCTTTGTCAAATGTATCAGTCATTATGATGACTAACGTTGCCACCTTCAATTTGGCTACATTTAGTAGATTTGGTTTAAATTTGGCAATGAAAGTGTCAAAATCCAGCAACACTGAAGACGACGCACCTCCACCAAGCCTTGTAGGATGCGGACTAACATGACACAGCCGTAGTGCCTCCTGGCTGCTGACGGGATGAACATATTCAGTATGGACGTGAGGAAAATGGCCGCCCCAAACACTCTGGGGAAACATTACATTATAGTGTAACTAGGTTATAGACAACAATGGTGAGCAAAAATTACTACAAAGGGTAGCATTTTCCAATATTTGCATACAGGATCTTGTAGGATCTTAGTTTGAGCCAGCTTGTTACAGCAGGGAAATAATCATTCAGCAACAGGAAATGTAAATTTTTGTAGGGGTTGATAACTTTTTCAAAAGGGAAAGTCAAGTCTGACAAAGTGGAAACTTCAGAAACCAAAGTACAAAGTACAAATTTTAGATTTCCTGCATTGCAGAAAAGTTATCCTGCATCAGGGTGATAAAATTAAGATCCTACATCTGTACCCTCCCCTATGCACTTATTTGGACAGTGAAGCTAAAACTTTGAATTTGACGCTATACTCCAGCATTTTGGATTTGAGATCAAATGTTTAATAGGAGGCGACAGTTACAAAGGCAAAACGCAGTAACTATGCCAACAGTCAACACCAGCCATATGCAGGACCTGCAGAAGGAGCTACGTGAGCTAATGCAGAAATTTCTCAGCCACCACCATCCACTCTACAGAGTCCCACAAAAACCCAGGACCAAGCCAACAGCTGAATCAGAACACACCAACCAACCCAACCAACCAACTAATGCACCAACCCAGCTGAGCCCCTCCATCTCATGACCTGTAATTACTCTCATCATTCCTGCCATCCTCTACAGACCTGACGAGACCTACAGCTCGGCATTCAACACCATAGTACCCTCCAAGCTCGTCATCAAGCTCGAGACCCTGGGTCTCGACCCCGCCCTGTGCAACTGGGTACTGGACTTCCTGACGGGCCGCCCCCAGGTGGTGAGGGTAGGCAACAACATCTCCTCCCCGCTGATCCTCAACACTGGGGCCCCACAAGGGTGCGTTCTGAGCCCTCTCCTGTACTCCCTGTTCACCCACGACTGCGTGGCCACGCACGCCTCCAACTCAATCATCAAGTTTGCGGACGACACAACAGTGGTAGGCTTGATTACCAACAACGACGAGACGGCCTACAGGGAGGAGGTGAGGGCCCTCGGAGTGTGGTGTCAGGAAAATAACCTCACACTCAACGTCAACAAAACTAAGGAGATGATTGTGGACTTCAGGAAACAGCAGAGGGAACACCCCCCTATCCACATCGATGGAACAGTAGTGGAGAGGGTAGCAAGTTTTAAGTTCCTCGGCATACACATCACAGACAAACTGAATTGGTCCACTCACACAGACAGCATTGTGAAGAAGGCGCAGCAGCGCCTCTTCAACCTCAGGAGGCTGAAGAAATTCGGCTTGTCACCAAAAGCACTCACAAACTTCTACAGATGCACAATCGAGAGCATCCTGGCGGGCTGTATCACCGCCTGGTACGGCAACTGCTCCGCCCTCAACCGTAAGGCTCTCCAGAGGGTAGTGAGGTCTGCACAACGCATCACCGGGGGCAAACTACCTGCCCTCCAGGACACCTACACCACCCGATGTCACAGGAAGGCCATAAAGATCATCAAGGACATCAACCACCCGAGCCACTGCCTGTTCACCCCGCTATCATCCAGAAGGCGAGGTCAGTACAGGTGCATCAAAGCTGGGACCGAGAGACTGAAAAACAGCTTCTATCTCAAGGCTATCAGACTGTTAAACAGCCACCACTAACATTGAGTGGCTGCTGCCAACACACTGACACTGACTCAACTCCAGACACTTTAATAATGGGAATTGATGGGAAATGATGTAAATATATCACTAGCCACTTTAAACAATGCTACCTTATATAATGTTACTTACCCTACATTATTCATCTCATATGCATACGTATATACTGTACTCTATATCATCGACTGTATCCTTATGTAATACATGTATCACTAGCCACTTTAACTATGCCACTTTGTTTACATACTCATCTCATATGTATATACTGTACTCGATACCATCTACTGTATCTGCCTATGCTGCTCTGTACCATCACTCATTCATATATCCTTATGTACATATTCTTTATCCCCTCACACTGTGTACAAGACAGTAGTTTTGGAATTGTTAGTTAGATTACTTGTTGGTTATTACTGCATTGTCGGAACTAGAAGCACAAGCATTTCGCTACACTCGCATTAACATCTGCTAACCATGTGTATGTGACAAATAAAATTTGATTTGATTTGATTTGAGAAAACAGATAATATATTAATTATGGAAAGTTTATACTAGAATAAACTTTTCCCAAATAAAAAGGTGGCAAAATTATTGCGCTTCACAACAGATAGAGCTATGAGGCTCTTGTCTGTGGCCCAGCTTGGCTCCCCCAGCCCTATCATCATTAACACAGGGACTAATGACCTGCCTGCCCAACAGGAGAGGGTGGCCAAATCACTAAGGGGGAGTGATAGAGAGGGCCTCCACCATCCCCCCCTTGCGAAGATTGTAATATCTACAGTAGACTGCTCCAGAGAGATTTCCACCCTGCCACCATCCAGAGGGTAAATGCCAGCATCTCTCGGGACTGTATGCTATGGCCCAACGTACACCTGGCCCACCATCCCACCCTCAGCCTGGTCTTTCTTTCTGACAATGTACACCTGTACAAAGAGACAGTCCCCACCTTCGCCAGGATGTTAAAGGATGTTGCTTTGGGTGGCCAGTTCAACTCACCCCACAGGAGCAGTAGACCAGCCACCAACTCCCTGAGACAAATCAGTTGCTCCTTTCGACCTGCATCCGTTGGCGCCTCACAGAGGCTGGAGAACAGCCAGCAACACTACACCAGGCCCGCCTCACAGCTCAACCAGACCTGGCCCATCACAGCACAGCTCAATCAGACTCAACAAATAGCTGCAGATGACCCTATGCTTGTTAACTGTTATGGGAATAAGCTGAACACCCCCTCAGAATTTAAATATTGTAAGGGGCTTGGGCTAATGTACTGTACCTTAGTGTGTGATGTATGATAAAACAAATGTTTACACAATTGACATTTGTGTACAAGACTCGTGTCCTGACAATGGTTTTCTCGGAAACATGGTTAAATGGTTTGTCTCTGATAAATACATTTAAGTAAATTATTATATTGTATTTAGATGTGACAGATTACAGAAAGGGGGAGGAGTGTCCATATATGTCAAATCTAATTTCATGGCATCCCAACCTTAAAATAGTTCTGTTGCTAGAATTTGAGCTCCTGGTTGTACAATGGTTCTCATTTTAAAAGTTGGGTTTGGTGGGCTATGGGAGAGGTGACATGCCTCGCAAACATCCATTAATACTGTACATTTAAAGTCCCTAAACTCGGCAAGAGTCTATTGTCCTGCTGATAGCCCATCAAGGGTGGATGGCTTCTAGCCCATCAAGGACATGTTGTTTGCAGAGTCCACAAACAGGAGTTGGAGTTCCAGAGCTTACAGATGTGCGTGGCATGGATTGTGACTCCATCTCGTTCCTCGCCTTCTTCAACGCATCATTCTCCACCTGACTCTCCGCCAATGCCGCCTGACTCTCCGCCAATGACGTGTGACTCTCCGCCAATGCCGCCTGACTCTCCGCCAATGACGCCTGACTCTCCACCAATGATGAGTGACTCTCCACCAATACCACCTGGCTCTGGACCAATGCATCAGCTGATTAATTTAACAATCACGGATAAAGCGATTTAATTAAGGGTTTCAGTTAGGAAAATATGGTGCTGTACAACGGGACCGGTCGGGAGTAGTGTAGGCCTAAGCTATTAAGGGACTGCAAGTGAAGAGATTTCCAAATAAAAATCTGATTGATTTATCAAGACCATTCCCCATGTTCTGTGATTCAGTGATATTTATTCCTTATTGTCCTGCTGATAGTTGAAAAAACCATCAGAATTTTGAAATTGTATTTTTATCATTATTTTATTAATGAAAGCATAAATACTGTACAGTAACAAAAGCATAAATACTTTACAGTATATGCTTGATCTGACATTTTGCAGTTGCATGAGGTTTGTAGTTAGAAATGTAAAACTTAAGAGTACTTATTTTCTCACACCTACAGTAGCTGAGCTATTAGACCAGGCTTACTTGACAGTTAGAAGTAAATGCGTATCTACGGATGGTGTTAAATCAGACTTCCTGTATATTACAAAAGGTGTTCCACAGGGGTCGATTTTGGATCCTGTACTTTTTACTGTTTACATTAGCCATGCTGGCTAAGTGTGCCTTGAATTCTAAATAAACCACAGACAGTGTCACCAGCAAAGCACCCCTACACCATAACACCTCCTCCTCCATGCTTCAAGGTGGGAAATACACATGCGGAGGTCATCCGTTCACCCACACCACATCTCACAAAGACACAGTGGTTGGATCCAAAAATCTCTAATTTGAACACCAGACCAAAGGACAAATTTCAACTGATCTAATGTCCATTGCTCATGTTTCTTGGCCCAAGCAAGTTTCTTCTTATTATTGGTGTCCTTTAGTAGTGGTTTCTTTGCAGCAATTCGACCATGAAGGCCTGATTCACGCAGTCTCCTCTGAACAGTTGGTGTTGAGATGTGTCTGTTACTTGAACTCTGTAAAGCATTTATTTGGGCTGCAATTTCTGAAGCTGGTAACTCTAATGAACTTATCCTCTGCAGCAGAGGTAGTAACTCTGGGTCTTCCATTCCATGGACCTCATGAGAGCCAGTTTTATCATAGCACTTAATGGTTTTTGCGACTGCACTTGAAGATGCTTTCAAAGTTTTTGAAATGTCCATATTGACTGACCTTCATGTCTTGAAGTAATGATGGACTGTCATTTCTCTTTTCTTATTTGAGCTGTTATTGCCATAATATGGACTTGGTCTTTTACCAAATAAGGCTATCTTCTGTATACACCCCTACATAGTCACAACACAACTGATTGGCTCAAATGCATTAAGGAAAGAAATTCCACAAATTAACTTTTAAGAAGGCACATATGTTAATTGAAATGCATTCCAGGTGACTACCTCATGAAGCTGGTTGAGAGAATTGTTTGACAACCCTGTTTGTAAGCTTAACATTTATATCAAACTCAACCGTTTATTTTTTCCAGCGATGAAGACATGGATGTTTTGGTAGGGGTGGGGTATGGGGTATGCAAAATGTGTCACGTTCTGACCTTTATTTCCTTTGTTTTGTCATTATTTAGTATGGTCAGAGCGTGAGTTGGGGTGAGCAGTCTATGTTTGTTTTTCTATGATTTTAGGGATTTCTATGTTTCGGCCTAGTATGGTTCTCAATCAGAGGCAGGTGTCATTAGTTGTCTCTGATTGAGAATCATACTTAGGTAGCCTGGGTTTCACTGTTTGTTTGTGGGTGATTGTCTATGTTAGTTGCTTGTGTCAGCACAGTTCTTATGATAGCGTCACGGTCGTTCTATTAAATGATGCATTCACACCACGCTGCGCTTTGGTTCCGCTTCTTACGACGATCGTGACAAAATGGGTAAACATTGAACGCCTTTCTCCTGAATGGCATCCAGGTTAAAAAGGTGACTTTCTGACCCCTTCTACCATGGGAAAACATGTATGGAAAGTTGTTTAAAACAAAAGTGATGCTGTCAAAAAGTGAATGAATTGAAATGCATTTACCCTGGACACCTTCAAATGGGGGGACTAGATACATAGTGCATTCATTTCTAAACAGTAAAACATATGTATGAAAGTACCCTAAAATAAAAGGCAACATTCTGTACTGTCGCTTCATATAACACATTTGATCTCAAATCCAAAATGCTGGACACGCAAGGGAGTGTATGATACAGTAACAGCTACATACAGAATGATAAAATCTTAATGAACACTTGACATACAACAACCAGGTCAACAACAACCCACCACAATTACTGTCATGGCCTGTACTGCTGTAGATCTAAAGGTTAAAACCAGTCGCAGGTAAAAGAAAGTGAGCACCCAAGACTATCTTCTATTGACTCAACACCAATCATCAACGTCCCTGAAATAGTCAGTCCCTCCCAGGTCTCCCCTAGCCTCGACTCCAGATGTTCTAGATTTAGGAGAATGTGGTGTGATCTCTGGCAATGCAAGAATGGGTCTCCTTCTGACAGCTCAAAATGACCAATCCAACATAGCAATATGACAGTTCTAATACATCTGCCTTTGAGGGACAGACAGAGATCCCATACGATTCTGCTTCATCCCCATTGCTTTCTTCCTTCCTTCCACCCCTCCTTTTTCCAAAACAAAGTGTAAGTGACACTCGTAATATTCCAGTGGCTGGCGTCTCAGGGAGAAATCAGATGCAGGATCTTTCATTATTTACTCCGTCAGCGGCGTGTTCTCTTTTCCTGTGAAGATTTTATTACAGGACTACTATCAGCCCCATCAGAGCTGCACGCTCACCACACACACGCACCACACACACCGGAGGGCATTAACCCTTACCTAACACACAAACACTGCATGCCGTTTTCACTTAGGTACCTGAAACCTTTCAGTTATAGCTCTAACGCCACACACTGACTACCAATGCCAAATATCCCGTCTTTCAGTTCTAATCCTCACCACACACATTGACTGACTGCATATTTCAGACACCCAATCTGTATGTTCCTGCATTTACAGTTTTTTTTTTACAATCGCTAGGACCCATTTCTCAATACTTAGGTCACTTTTTCAAAACTCTTCACACAGTGAGCATAACAGCAGTCTATGTGGGCTAAACTGTGGATCATTTGTCATTGCTTTGGCACAAAAGGCGTTCAACGACTACATCTTTCAATTTTCATGAACTCTTTTCTCACTCAGACACAACCACCACCAAAACTCTATGTACCTACAGGCCAATTTGCACATGTTCACATACTCTTTTCAAAACTGTTAAACTTAAGTTCAAAACCTAAAATAACACAAAATTGAATAAGACATAAATTTGCTACATTTCTACAGTAATACCGTATTGAAATATATTCCAAATCTAAAAAATGAAATACTATCAAAACAATTTGACCAACCACAGCTGATTCCGGTTGTAGCTGAACACCTACACAGGTGTTAGTCTTTCAATTACATTACCATCTATACAAAAGGGGACATCTTAGGAATAATGCTTTACTATAATGTAAACATGGACCCAGCCAGAGATAGAGAAGTGGCTGACTGGAAGAAGAGTGGCTGGGAGAGGGAGAGGAGTACGTACGCGTGGTGAAAGAAGACTGAGAGGAAGATCAAGAGCTGTAGTCTCAGATGAGATTAGGGCTACTATAATTGATCATGTAATAAATCATGATCTATCAATGAGAGAGGCTGATCTAAGAGTGCAGCCAAATCTGCAACGCTCAACAGTGGCATCTATTCTGAGAAATTTCTGGCAAAACAACAGGTAAGATGTGCATTCCGCAAGGGCATCTGACTGAACTGCACATTACAGAAGTAAATTGAGCAAAGCTTCCAAATCTACTTGTGTGTAATTGTTTTTGTATTTCTGCTTAGGACCCAACGGTTACCTTCTACAGGCGGGAGAGGTAGGATTTTCACTGCTGTTCAGGAAACTGCAATCGTTGATATGGTCATCAGAAACAATGGCATAAAACTCAGAGATTCGGGACGAGTGTTAGCAGACAATGTAAGCATAACAAATATTTCTAGAGTCCTGAAACAACATCAAGTCAGGATGAAGCAGTTGTACCCTGTCCCCTTTGAGAGGGACTCTGAACGAGTCAAGCAACTCAGAAACCAATAAGTCCAGGTAAGATGACTATAAAATACAGAACTGGTTTTGAACAAAACCAAACAGGGCAGAGGCACACAATGGCATGTTTTAAGATATAATGTAAGATATAATGTAAACTTCCGTAATGGCCTAACTCTTATGTTGCCTTGTGGATTTATTTTAGAGAGTCATGGAGATTGAAGCCATGCAAACACCCCACATATTCATCTTTGTGGATGAGGCTGGTTTCAACTTGGCCAAAACACAGCGGCAAGGAAGGAATGTGATTAGAAAAAGAGCCACAGTGGATGTCCTGGGCCAGAGGGGTGCCAACATCACAATGTGTACAGCAATATCCTCTGATGGATTCCTGTTACACAAACCGCTAATTGGGCCGTACAACACCGAGCATCTCATTTCATTCCTGGATGACCTCTATGGAAGGGTTGTGCCAGGTGAGGAAAGGGTTGCAGCGAGGCGAAATCGGCCAACGTTTGTAATTGTATGGGACAATGTGGCATTTCACCACTCCCGTGCAGTCACAGAGTGATTTGCACTCTATTCCTCAACCCCATAGAGGAATTATTTTCCTCATAGAGGTGGAAGGTTTATGACCACCATCCACATGATCAAATGTCCCTCCTGGACGCAATGAATGCTGGATGCCTGGACATATCTGCAGAAGATTGCCAGGGATGGACCCGGCATGCCAAAAGATTCTTTCCTCGATGTATTGCCCAAGATGACATAAGATGTGACGTGGATGAGAACCTGTGGCCAAATGCATAAGACAGAGTTGACTAGGATTGCTACTGTACAGTGCCTTGCGAAAGTATTCGGCCCCCTTGAACTTTGCGACCTTTTGCCACATTTCAGGCTTCAAACATAAAGATATAAAACTGTATTTTTTTGTGAAGAATCAACAACAAGTGGGACACAATCATGAAGTGGAACGACATTTATTGGATATTTCAAACTTATTTAACAAATCAAAAACGGAAAAATTGGGCGTGCAAAATTATTCAGCCCCCTTAAGTTAATACTTTGTAGCGCCACCTTTTGCTGCGATTACAGCTGTAAGTCGCTTGGGGTATGTCTCTATCAGTTTTGCACATCGAGAGACTGAAATTTTTTCCCATTCCTCCTTGCAAAACAGCTCGAGCTCAGTGAGGTTGGATGGAGAGCATTTGTGAACAGCAGTTTTCAGTTCTTTCCACAGATTCTCGATTGGATTCAGGTCTGGACTTTGACTTGGCCATTCATACACCTGGATATGTTTATTTTTGAACCATTCCATTGTAGATTTTGCTTTATGTTTTGGATCATTGTCTTGTTGGAAGACAAATCTCCGTCCCAGTCTCAGGTCTTTTGCAGACTCCATCAGGTTTTCTTCCAGAATGGTCCTGTATTTGGCTCCATCCGTCTTCCCATCAATTTTAACCATCTTCCCTGTTCCTGCTGAAGAAAAGCAGGCCCAAACCATGATGCTGCCACCACCATGTTTGACAGTGGGGATGGTGTGATGAGCTGTGTTGCTTTTACGCCAAACATAACGTTTTGCATTGTTGCCAAAAAGTTCAATTTTGGTTTCATCTGACCAGAGCACCTTCTTCCACATGTTTGGTGTGTCTCCCAGGTGGCTTGTGGCAAACTTTAAACAACACTTTTTATGGATATCTTTAAGAAATGGCTTTCTTCTTGCCACTCTTCCATAAAGGCCAGATTTGTGCAATATACGACTGATTGTTGTCCTATGGACAGAGTCTCCCACCTCAGCTGTAGATCTCTGCAGTTCATCCAGAGTGATCATGGGCCTTTTGGCTGCATCTCTGATCAGTCTTCTCCTTGTATGAGCTGAAAGTTTAGAGGAACGGCCAGGTCTTGGTAGATTTGCAGTGGTCTGATACTCCTTCCATTTCAATATTATCGCTTGCACAGTGCTCCTTGGGATGTTTAAAGCTTGGGAAATCTTTTTGTATCCAAATCCGGCTTTAAACTTCTTCACAACAGTATCTCGGACCTGCCTGGTGTGTTCCTTGTTCTTCATGATGCTCTCTGCGCTTTTAACGGACCTCTGAGACTATCACAGTGCAGGTGCATTTATACGGAGACTTGATTACACACAGGTGGATTGTATTTATCATCATTAGTCATTTAGGTCAACATTGGATCATTCAGAGATCCTCACTGAACTTCTGGAGAGAGTTTGCTGCACTGAAAGTAAAGGGGCTGAATAATTTTGCACGCCCAATTTTTCAGTTTTTGATTTGTTAAAAAAGTTTGAAATATCCAATAAATGTCGTTCCACTTCATGATTGTGTCCCACTTGTTGTTGATTCTTCACAAAAAAAATACAGTTTTATATCTTTATGTTTGAAGCCTGAAATGTGGCAAAAGGTCGCAAAGTTCAAGGGGGCCGAATACTTTCGCAAGGCACTGTATCTGTATTGGTAGATGGTGTATATACAAATTATTGTATTTTGGAATCACTCAATGCCATAAAATGACATAAAACATATTGAAGCGTATTGCATCATGTCTGATATATTCCTGTAACATATACTGCAGTGAATTCTAAACAGGAGAGAGGTGTCATTCTTGTTTTGTAAAGAAAACATTGTGTAATGCTACCTGTTGTTAGTGTTGTTTAGGTAATTATTTTATGAGTGACAATGTGTGCTTGTTGGGTGACAACCTTTGCTAGTGTTATGGAAGAACGAGTTGATTTGAGACATGTATGAAGTGTTTTGGTAGTTTTAGGGCATTTTGAACGTGAAATGAACTGCTGTGCCAAGCTGAAAGTTAGTTAGGAGAACTGTGTGAAGAGTTTTGAAAAAGTGACCTAAGTATTAAGAAATTGGTCCTAGCGATTGTAAAAAACCTTAACAGAGGTATGCATTCCAAACCTCCATTATCAATGGTCGATGATCTTGAGCCACCCCAGTCACCTATTTAACACTCTCTAGTCCACCCACAAACCAGTTCTATTAAAATACCTTCTATTTCTTGAATTTCCTGAGTTTTTCAGTATAGTAAACAGTGCCCATATTGGGACAGCCCCAGGGTCACAAGGAGTGAGAGTGTTAGCAGTTGGAAGGTCTCACCTGTTGGCGGCCAGCTTGTTAGAGATGAAGCCTCCAGGGATCTGTGTGACGATGTAACCCCAGAAGAAGGAGCCATGGATCAGTCCCACAGTCTCTGGGTCCCAGTTGAATTGAGCTGGCTGGTGAAGAGGGATAATATAGGGTATTTAACATAAGAAGCATTTGTGTATGTGTCCGGGGCTATTATGTTGCCCATTTACTAGGCATACTATGGAATTATATAATATTTTTACAAACTTTTTCAAAATTCAATCACTGTGGGCATTGATATCACTCTGTGGTGATGTCACTAAACTTGTCTTTCCACAATTGTGCCCTCTCAGTACTGTTTTCGTGTTGAAAATGTTTGATGTTGTTTTCTCAAGTTAAACTACATATTTGTTCAATCTATATTCCATATAATCTTACAACAATTGCTGCCGTTACATCATCCCTTGCCGTTATTGCAACATTGTAGACAATTCTGTTTCATTTTCATACCATAGGCCCATTTATTTAGGTTTGATATGGATGCAGTGTTCGGGACTCACGAACAACGCTACACTCATGAGGAAAGAGTTACTTCATTTCGCTCAATAAATGTTTCCTTAGTTTAGAGTCTGTTTCCCATATCATTCTGTTTTGTTTCCGGGCTTTTTGGTGACAATGCTATCAGTGCGCACCTGAGCATTCACAAGTTTATTTCTGGGCTTCCCGCATTTGGTCAAGCCACTGAAGGCGCACGCGCATTATTCTCAAATCAAATCAAGTTGTATTGGTCACATACACATATTTAACAGATGGTATTGTGGGTGTAGTGAAATGCTTGTGTTCCTAGCTCCAACAGCGCAGTAATATCTAACAATTCACAACAATACACACAAATCTAAAAGTAAAATATTATAGTTAAGAAATATATAAATATTAGGACGAGCAATGGCGGAGTGGCATTGACTAGAATCTAGTAGATTACAGTATATACATATTAAATAAATAAAACAGTATGTAAACATTAAAGTGACCAGTGCTCCATTATTAAAGTGATCAGTGATTCCATGTCTATGTACATAGGGCAGCAGCCTCTAAGGTGCAGGGTTGAGTAACCGTGTGGTAGCCGGCTAGTGACAGTAACTAAGTTCAGGCCAGGGTACTGGGTGGAGGACTGCTAGTGATCTTTTTTACTGTTTATCTACCGGTAATACGGTTCCTGCATGAACATGAAAGTTTATATTTTGACCAGATAACCATGTAGGATTTTGGTGAAATTGCGTTGACATTTTAAGACAGTTGTGTGCTGCAGAGGCTTCATGCCGCCATCAGGGGCCATAGGGGCATGTACCCCTTCAGATTTGCCCTGTAAAGAAATATAATAACATAAATAAAAATACAATATACTATTTATATATATAGATTTTTTTTTTCTGTAATACTCCTAGCCACTTACAGTGTCGATTTTAGCATGTACATCTTGGTGGGATAAACTCCCAAAACATTTTTTAAATGCATGCCAGCAAAGCCACTACACGACAAAACACTAAACAATACACAAATTGTATTGTAACGGTGACCAGGGGCACAACTTTCCCTGGGGACCTTCCACATTCTTAAATAAAAATGTTGTTCCCCACAGTTTTATCATTGGAATGTGATACAAAACGAGGCATTGGTGTCCTTTAGGACCATGCAGACACCTCAGAGCGTTCGGGTAGGCTGTTTGGAGTGTTTATCTAACTGGATAAAAAATACATATATAATAAAAATAAGTTATGCCCCCCCCCCCCCCCCCCACACACACTTCTAAAACCAAAGTTGACCCCTGATGATGACAAATGGTGCCCACAAACTGTTAGGCCCTACATAAAGCTGTCCCAATAGCAGAGCTTTCTTTTCAGCACCATGGAGTGAATCCTTACCACCACTACACCTGGCTGTCATCAGAGCCTTGTCTGGCTGTGAAACAGTTCATTCAGCCTCATTTACTACCTTTAAAAAAACATAGCTGATATGGCTGACTTGCATAAACAAATGTGGTTTCTACTGACAATTGAGATGTACAAACTATGGCATAAGGGGGGACGAACGGATAAGAGGCAATCCGTAATTTCGACTAAGACATTAATGAGCGAGCGATGAAGTAGTCAATATGACTATATACACTGCTCAAAAAAATAAAGGGAACACTTAAACAACACAATGTAACTCCAAGTCAATCACACTTCTGTGAAATCAAACTGTCCACTTAGGAAGCAACACTGATTGACAATAAATGTCACATGCTGTTGTGCAAATGGAATAAACAACAGGTAGAAATTATAGGCAATTAGCAAGACACCCCCAATAAAGGAGTGGTTCTTGCAGGTGATAACCACAGACCACTTCTCAGTTCCTATACTTCCTGGCTGATGTTTTGGTCACTTTTGAATGCTAGCGGTGCTTTCACTCTAGTGGTAGCATGAGACGGAGTCTACAACCCACACAAGTGGCTCAGGTAGTGCAGCTCATCCAGGATGGCACATCAATGCGAGCTGTGGTAAGAAGGTTTGCTGTGTCTGTCAGCGTAGTGTCCAGAGCATGGAGGCGCTACCAGGAGACAGGCCAGTACATCAGGAGATGTGGAGGAGGCCGTAGGAGGGCAACAACCCAGCAGCAGGACTGCTACCTCCGCCTTTGTGCAGGAAGGAGCAGGTGGAGCACTGCCAGAGCCCTGCAAAATGACCTCCAGCAGGCTACAAATGTGCATGTGTCTGCTCAAACGGTCAGAAACAGACTTCATGAGGGTGGTATGAGGGCCCGACGTCCACAGGTGGGGTTGTGCTTATAGCCCAACACCGTGCAGGACGTTTGGCATTTGCCAGAGAACACCAAGATTGGCAAATTTGCCACTGGCGCCCTGTGCTCTTCACAGATGAAAGCAGGTTCACACTGAGCACATGTGACAGACGTGACAGTCTGGAGACGCCATGGAGAACGTTCTGCTGCCTGCAACATCCTCCAGCATGACCGGTTTGGCGGTGGGTCAGTCATGGTGTGGGGTGGCATTTCTTTGGGGGGCCGCACAGCCCTCCATGTGCTCGCCAGAGGTAGCCTGACTGCCATTAGGTACCGAGATGAGATCCTCAGACCCCTTGTGAGACCATATGCTGGTGCGGTTGGCCCTGGGTTCCTCCTAATGCAAGACAATGCTAGACCTCATGTGGCTGGAGTGTGTCAGCAGTTCCTGCAAGAGGAAGGCATTGATGCTATGGACTGGCCCGCCCGTTCCCCAGACCTGAATCCAATTGAGCATATCTGGGACATCATGTCTCGCTCCATCCACCAACAGACTGCCCAGGAGTTGGCAGATGCTTTAGTCCAGGTCTGGGAGGAGATCTCTCAGGAGACCATCCGCCATCTCATCAGGAGCATGCCCAGGCGTTGTAGGGAGGTCATACAGGCATGTGGAGGCCACACACACTACTGAGCCTCATTTTGACTTGTTTGAAGGACATTACATCAAAGTTGGATCAGCCTGTAGTGTGGTTTTCCACTTTAATTTTGAGTGTGACTCCAAATCCTGACCTCCATGGGTTGATAAATTTGATTTCCATTGATCATTTTTGTGTGATTTTGTTGTCAGCACATTCAACTATGTAAAGAAAAAAGTATTTAATAAGAAAATTTCATTCATTCACATCTAGGATGTGTTATTTTAGTGTTCCCTTTATTTTTTTGAGCAGTGTATATACAGTGGGTCAAAAAAGTATTTAGTCAGCCACCAATTGTGCAAGTTCTCCCACTTAAAAAGATGAGAGAGGCCTGTAATTTTCATCATAGGTACACTTTAACTATGACAGACAAAATTAGAAAAAAATCCAGAAAATCACATTGTAGGATTTTTAATGAATTTATTTGCAAATTATGGTGGAAAATAAGTATGCATGGAAAATACGTTGCAAACTTTCATTCATAGGCAATGTCATGATGGGTATAGGGAAATCATGTTGTAGCCAAAACCTTTCGATGTTACACTGAGCTGGGTGAATGGAATATGAATGACAGTCATCGAATATGCTATAATAGAATAAGGCCATGCTCATTAAAAAAAAAATTGTTCTCCCTCATCTTAGACAGCACCGACTGCCACTGCTGGGCATGCATATTTCTCTCCCTGTACGGCACGTGCAATTTGAATGCACCTTGAGATTAAGATTGTTTTCTCGCATTGATGGGACAGGCTGAACAATTGAATAGTTAAATTATTCTACTATGAGGATGTCTGATTTGGCTGAAGCTTACTCGTGTTTTTGTCTGTGGAAAATGAAATGTGGACAACAATTTGTCATAATTCAAATAACCAAAGCATGTACCAGGTCTCAGCTACGTCTGGCTCTCATTTGGATCATAGGTGCCGACCGACTCAATTTGACCCCTGCCTCTACCTGCCTACCTCCTGCTGCTTCATTGCCCTAACGACTGCTACAAAGTTTTACACACTCCATAATGCACACCTCAATCTATGGAGTCTTGTTTATGTCAGTGAGATATTTATTTCTCTCTCACCTGGAGTACAGGTGTCCCATTGATGTAGACCGTGTTGTTGTTGACCATCTCCACGATGGCCACCCCCAGGTTGCAGCGGATGCCAAAGGAGATGCAGAAACCCAGTCCACTGAGGATGGCGATGATGTAGCGCTTGGGCAGGCCGCAGCACCCGCAATCAAACAGAGGGGCACTGTGGCGAGGGGTCACCTGTTCCGCGTCCTCTGTCAGCTCCATCTGGTCCTCCTCGTCCGCATTGGTGCCATCGATTTTCCTGTAACACAAAACATGCAAGTTGAGACAGATACCCAGCAAACAGTCAATTTTCCTACAATGTTCAACAGGAGGACATTGGTAAGTGTTTAATTGGTGACGTTGTTATACTACACTACATAGTCCTAATACTCGTAGAAAAAAAGGTTCCAAAAGGTTTCTTCGGCTGTCCCCATAGGAGAACCCTTTTGGTTCCAGGTAGAACCCTTTTTGTTTTCAGAACCCTTTTGGGTTCCACGTAGAACCTTCTGTGGAAAAAGTTCTACATGGAACCCAAAAAGCTTCTACCTTGAACCTCAAATAGTTATTCAAAGGGTTATCCTATGGGGACAGCTGAGGAAAACTCTTATGTTCTAGATAGCACCTTTTTTTTCGAAGAGTGTACTACAAATAAGTATTGTGTATACAAAAATGATGTATACCTAATTCCCTTGAATGACACTTCATGTTAAATATACTATGATATTTAAAACAGTCTTTAAAAGACACAAAGACCATTCCTGATCTTACCCTTTCTGTCTTCAATACTATTATTATATATTTATTTAAACTGAGGAAGGAATTGCTTTCATCTGGCCGCCTCAGATCTCTACCCGAGTTCCTCTCTCTGGGCAGATATGATAATGGTGTTCAAGGGGTCTGTATTTTATCATGTATTTGGTCTCTCTTGCACATACTGCACATCCATTGTTAGTGAATGGCATGTCCTAACTATGTATACTATATGTTTTCAATCCATCGAATACGGACAGCTATAGTGATTCACAGGGGAATAAGGTCAGTATTTGAAGCGTTCTAACATTCATCACAAATGGATTGCATGTAAACAATATAAGTATTTTTGTGTTACATTGGTGTGTGGAGTTTGCAGAGCGCCACCCTCAGTGGGGTCGGGAAACAACCTGATGCATCTCGTTTTCAGGGGAAATGGAAAGAGAGCCTGTGACACGACTTCCACTTTTGGACATTAACAAGGCAACACTCCACATTAACTCCTCCTCCACATTTACTTGATTGGTTGAACAGTTTTTTTTTCTCTCCAGGACCAGAAAGAAACAGGGCTCAGGTGTCTGCTGCATTAGGTTAGCAAAGCACAAATTCAATGGTTGACAGTGTAATAGATATCCTCAGCACTCCTCCAGGCAGCTATCAGACAGAGTGTTTGATAGACAGGTGGGCAAACAATAGAGATTCTTGCAAACTCCTATCCATAAAACAACCTGAAAAAAATCATTTTTGGTGTAATTATATTTAAAATAATGGTTCTTTGCAGAACCTTACGAAAGGGTTATAGCAGAATGTGTTCCATTTAGACCTTGTCAAAAAGGGTTCTGCATCGCACCAAAAGGGGATCCGCTACTGTTACAAGGCAAAATAACCCTAATTTGGCACTATTGTAGACTGAGTCAGTCATTTTTAAATTTGCACCATACTCAGGTTCCTTAACTAATGCACATGTTATTTGCTGCAGAACAGGCAAAGTGCACATAAAGAGAACTGAAGTGTCAAAGCATTAGCTGAAGCAAAACAAGACAGCCACACATACAATACAAACATATCCCTTTATTAGTCCCTTGATGTCAATGATGCTGGGCTCCATTCCTTTTTCCCAGGCACTCTTCAGAGGTCTATAGTATGTACACTTCATTCACTCCTTCATTCATTCACAAGTCTTTCATGTGCAAGAAAACCTTTATGATGTCTTGCTTGAAAGGCCCACATTCGTAAAAAAACAAAAGGGTATTTTATCCCATGATCTATTAGCAAGCAGAATCTTACTCATCCCTGTCTCCCACAGACTGTCACCACTGTCTTTCTCAACCCCCTAAGCCCCCATCCTTCCACTCCAACTCAGCCCTGTCTCCCTATCCACTGATCCCCCATTGAAATTCCACTGTACCCTCAGATGAACCATCAAACAGGCAAAGCGTCAATACAGGACTAAGATTGAATCCTACAACACCGGCACTGAAGCTTGTTGGATGTGGCAGGGCTTGCAAACCATAATAGTTGACAAAGGGAAACCCAGCCGCGAGCTGCCCAGTGACACAAGATGAGCTACATTTATTTTATGCTCGCTTCGAGGCAAGCAACACTGAAGCATGCATGAGAGTACCAGCTGTTTCCGGAAAACTGTGTGATCACGCTCTCCGTAGCCTTGTGTGAGTAAAACCTTTAAACAGGTCAACATTCACAAGGCCGATGGGCCAGATGGATAACCAGAACGTGTACTCAGAGCATTCACGGACCAACTGGCAAGTGTCTTCACTGACATTTTCAATATCTCCCTGACCGAGTCTGTAATACCTACATGTTTCAAGCAGACCACCATAGTCCCTGTGCCCAAGAAAGCAAAGGTAACCTGCCTAAATGACTACCTCCCCGTAGCACTCACATCGGTAGCCATGATGTGCTTTGAAAGGCTGGTCAAGGTTCACATCAACACCATCATCCAGGAAACCCTAGACCCACTACAATTCGCATTCCGCTCCAACATATCCACAGATGACGCAATCTCAATTGCACTCCACACTGCCCATTCCCACCTGGACAAAAGGAACACCTATGTGAGAATGCTGTTCATTGACTACAGCTCAGCGTTCAATACCATAGAGCCCACAAAGTTCATCACTAAGCAAAGGACACTGGGACTAAACAACTCCCTCTGCAACTGGGTCCTGGACTTCCTGATGGGCCGCCCCCGGGTGGTAAGGGTAGGCAACAATAAATCTGCCACGCTGATCCTCAAAACTGGGGCCCCTCAGGGGTGCATGCTTAGTCCCCTCCTGTAGTCCCTGTTCACCCATGACTGCGTGGCCAAGCATGACTCCAACGTCAACAGTGGTAGGCCAGATCACCAACAATGATGAGACAGGACATAGGGAGGAGGTCAGAGACCTGGCAGTGTGGTGCCAGGACAACAACATCTCGCTCAACATGAGCAAGACAAAGGAGCCGATCGTGGACTACAAGAAAAGAAGGGCCAAACACACCCTCATTCACATCGACGGGGCTCTAGTGGAGCGGGTCGAGAGTTTCAAGTACATTGGTGTCCACATCACCAACAAACTATCATGGCCCAAACACACCAAGACAGTTGTGAAGAGGGCACGGCGACACCTTTTCTCCCTCGGCATCCAACCATAAGGCACTACAGAATGTAGTGCGTACGGCCCAGTACATCACTGGGGTCATGCTTCCTGCCATCCAGGACCTGTATACTAGGCGGTATCAGAGGAAGGCCCCAAAAATTGTCAAAAGGCTCCAGTCAAACAAGTCATGGACTGTTCTCTTTGCCACCTCCAACTCATCCAATGATCCCACATCCCTCCACCTCCAACTCACCCCTGTCTTCCCCAACCCCCCAGCCCCCATCCCTCCATCCCAACTCACCCCTGTCTTCCCCAACCCCCCAGCCCCCATCCCTCCATCCCAACTCACCCCTGTCTTCTCCAACCCCCCAGCCCGCATCCCTCCATCCCTCCATCCCCAACTCAACCCTGTCTTCCCTACCCCCCCAGCCCCCAGCTCTCTTCCCCAACTCACTCCTGATTTCTCCAGCCCCCCATCCTTCCTCTAAACTCACCTATGTCTTCTCCAATCCCTCATCCAGAGCTGGTGTTATGGGTAGGCCTGCCCTACCCTACCTCCTTGCCCGTCCAAAATAAAATGTTTAAATATTGACAGAAAGACTCATCAGTCACAGATAAAGCATCTGAGCAAATGAAACAGAGCCCTATCTGTCTCAGTATTTATAGGCCATGTACTGTATCTGATGCAGTACATGGCTGTTTCGCTCGATCGGATACGTTCTCCGGTGAGATTGTATCAGCCGGGTGCATAGTGCACTGTTCAGATTCTAGAATTATTTTGGACAAATGTCAAAGGTAACCTACTTTTTGAAGTGATTTGTTTGACAATCAGATGAAAACATTATGACTGGTTATGTTCATGCCACATTCAAAGGCAATACATTTACAGTGACTCAACTGACTCATTCTGGCACCGGCTCTGCCCTCATCCCAACTCACCCCTGCCTTTTCCATCCCCAATCCATCATACCAACTCACCCCTGTCATCCCCAGCCCCATCCCTCTTTCCAAACTCACAGATCGTGCTCTCCACTGGACAATGCTATGAGAATGGTTGATCATTATCAGTGGAAAGTATTTACGCTTGTCTTGTTTTTTTTATATATTTTTTTTTATCCTCAAGTAGACCAAAATGATGTCATTGACTTAATGCAGACAGGATGACGTCATTATGTCTATGAAGTTCTATGACTGTCAGATCATACTGAACAGAAGATGTATTTGTGTCTGTTGTTCAATGTCATTATTATCCAACCTTTTTTGTACCAACGATAGCTTACATTTCAAGAAGTAATTCAGAATGGACTAAAACAGTGTCCGTTTACTGACAGACTGGTCAGCAACATCATAGAGAGACCCTATTAAGAGAACATGTCATTCCCATAGATGTTTGTATTTCGGCCAATAAATTTAGTCTCAGTGAAGTATGACCAGATAGATAGATAGATAGGATAGATAGGATAGATAGATTCATTCTGCTCAGACTTAATTTCTCGTTTCCTCTCTTGGTCTCTCTGGATTCACATTTCTTAGTTTCACCTGCTAGTAATGATTTGACCAGTTTGGTGGGATTGCACATGGATCCTTGTGGACTTTGATGAAAGATTTCACTTTGCCTTTTCCATGTGTTTGTATAGTGTTTAAAATAAAACTGATAAAATAGAAAGTAAGCTGACAACATCATTCATTTGACACACATTTAATGATGACACATTTTCATTGTACTGATATTACAACCATAATATAAATGAAAATCGCTTGTTGGATAAATTTGTCCAGTTCACTTTTTTAAATATACTTTCAAATGTATCTATTTCAGACAGCACAGTGAACTCTGGATCTTAACCTCTCTTTCTCTTTCACAGGAAATTGCCCACTTACTTGGTTTATCTCTTTTCAGACAACAATCCACCTCATATGTGGAAGTTCCATATTTATCATCCTCCCCTTGTGAAATATATATCAGATATGAAATATGCATCACAATGTCTTTAGATAAAACTCGTGATGACATCACTTGCATTGCCTGGCAAGCAAAACAATTAAATATTTAGTTATCTCTTAGATCTCTGGGTACAGTACATGGTGAGCTTAATGTTCTTCAATCCTCCTGTTTTCTACCACTGGCTTTGTTCATAGTCCTTAGAATTTTCACCAAATTATCTGAGTTTGGGATTATAGCACTGCAATCGTTTTACCAGTGGATATAGAGATTTTTTATGCTAGCCTATATGACTATAATTTGTATTAGAATATTGACCAAGCTATATAAAGATCTTAAAATACAATAAGATAACTAAGATAAAATATCTAACAGTACTCAGAAATAAATAATATATCTGAAATGATCTGATCTGTTGCTTCAAGTAGATGTCAAACTTGCACTGTGTCGTTTTTAACCCCCTTGAGTCACACACATATCTCAGTCAAAGAGCAGAGATTCACACTCATTCAATCCCAGTTCCCCCAACACATTCCAGACAGTCTCAGACTCACCTCTGCAGGTTCCCCAGGCCATCTCCTACCATATTCTTCACCTCCTCCTTCCCTGGTTTCAGAATCTGCTCCTTCAGCCCTACAAACCCCCCGAAAGGCATCTTCCTCTGCTTCTCCCTGTCCTTTTCCCTCTCTTTATTTCACAGGAGTATGTATCTCCCCCTCGCTCTTGCGCGCTTTTCTCTGGGAAAGACAAGCAAATATCTGCTAGATGTGGTTGCTCATTCTTCCTGAGATTTTAGGCACAAAGGGGCTTGCTCCGCCTTTGTGTGGTGCCACGGGTCCCTCAGACGTTCCTCAGATGTGAGATGGGCTTCTGCTGTCTGCTCCTCTCTGGCGTGACCAGGGACTGGGAGGCAAGGGGATGATGGTCAAAGTGAGGAGGGGCTAGGTGGAGGTGAAAGGTGATCGTGTTGAGGCTAAGGGTGTGTCAGATGAACTCCTCAAGGTCCAAGGCACCAGATAGAGCTCCTAGCATGGCATAGTTCAGCTCACCTCCAGAAGGTTTGGTGGGAAGAGAGATAGAGGGAAAGAGGGAGGGAGAGAGAGAAGGAAAGAGTACAATCCCCCACCTCAGTATCTTGGCATGGTGAGCTATGTGTGGATGGGTGCAGAAGGACTGAACAGCCCCCTTTGCTTTCCTCTCCATCTGATAGCTCCAACACTAATTGCTAAAAAGAGGGTCTGGGGTACCTAACTGCTCTAGCAGGTACCTCTAGCCCTACCTCTTTAGCCAAGAATGTTCATCTGATACCAACCCAGTGGATGAATGATTTAATATTGACAAGCCGCATTCAGAGAGACCAGAGCAGCATGTGTGCAGGTGAAACGTAAGACGCAACTATCATCAGGTTCGCTGGTACAACACTCCCATTCTTTGCCAGCATTTCCATAGCACTATCATTTGGATTAGCTGTCAGCAGCAACAGAGTTAGCTACCCACGAGCTATTCACAGTCACACCAACTTACACCTTTATGTGGGTTTCCCATAACTAAATGCTTATTTAACTGGTACAGGCAAGCCCCAGAACCCAATCTTTGTCCAGTGTGAATCTCTTTATTTGCCGGGTCATTAAATATGCATAGGATTTTAAGAATTCCAATATAGACATTTTAAAAATGTATCAGTAGAATGTTGGTTGGTGCAACAAGCTCTCGGGCTCTTTTTTACTGATGGGTTGCTCCAGAGTGACGGCTTGGGGCGGTGCTGCTATTTCACTAGTCTGTGAGCTCCATAAATAAACTGTGGATCCGGTTCCCGAGTGGGCTCTCTCTCAATAAATAAGGCCCTTCATGACAGAAATATAACAGGCCAGTTGTCAGTGTAACATGGGATAAAGCCAGTTTCCTTTCTCTGTAGGCATTTACAGTAAATGCATGTATTGTACTATGTATGTATATGTTGATACTCACATGCTGTGTGTGTGTGTGTGTGTGTGTGTGTGTGTGTGTGTCGTAAAATTTCCCTGCTAACACTCTTTCTGCAAGGACCCAAATTCCGGACCCTCCAGGGGATGAGAAAATGAGGGAATTCTGGATTTAGTTTTCGTTGAGGTGGTGATGATGCTCTAGTAGTATAGCTCAGTATGTCGATGGAGATGCTATCTGGGATGACATGATAAGTTGGTTGTGCTTTCATGTGATGGGTCATTGATAGGGCCCGGAGTGTGGTCTCATGTCAGATAAAGTAACGACTATTAATATCTGTGTTGTGACATGTCACGTTAAAATTATGCCACCTGTCAGAGACAATGGGGCCCGGAGTGTACATTCAACTCCATGGGGGTTCTTCGCAATACAATTTCAGGAAAAGTCTTGCCTACCATCTAGTGGCTAGAAGGGGGTACAGGCCCCGACCAAGTTGTGGTACATACTGTACTTCACACTAAAACCATATCTATAAATTGCCAAAAGTCTATAAGAGGCTTTATAAACTTTTTTGAGTGGTGCTTTAATGTAAAGTGGTACTACTAATATTGCCTCACCTCTTTGTCAATAATTCCAGAAGGAACAGAGAAGATGAAAGAAGTAGTAAATAAGATATCATGTTGTACACTATGTGTGTGTGTGAATATGTTGCATTTGATAGTAGCCTACGTCTGTTTATTTCCACGTTATAGCCTCAGCTATTCAAGATTACTCAGATTTAAATCCATCAAAACATATGCTGGATGAATGTAGGGGGCCTTAAAGCTGTTGTCAGTGAGTCATGGACAGTCATGGCTTTGCATTGCCATTAAAACTACTGTAGACCAATGCCTCGCTGTTAAATATACTCATACGGAAAACTAAGCTAATATAATATATCAACATATATCAAAGTACCAGACAAAAGTTTGGACATACCTACTCATTGCAGGGTTTTTCTTTATTTGACTATTTTCTACATTGTAGAATAATAGTGAAGACTACAACACTACGAAATAACACATATGGAATCATGTAGTAACCAAAAAAGTGCTAAACAAATCAAAATCTATTTTATATTTGAGATTCTTCAAAGTAGCCACCCTTTGCCTCGACAACAGCTTTGCACACTCTTGGCATTCTCTCAACCAGCTTCACCTGGAATGCTTTTCCAACAGTCTTGAAGGAGTTCCCACATATGCTATGCCAAACTGTCAAAATAATCACTACACTAATTCCGCTGAATTCAAATGAAAAGAAAACCACAGCTTTCTCAGATGCCTTTGTTTTGCTGTTTTTGAGGTAGTACAGTCAGTAACAATTTGTAATTCACGTTTCAATTGGTTTTCCTTTAATGACACTAAAGTAGAACATCAGGTTAATTTTCATTAGGATACACATTTTACAACAGAAAACAAAAATGCACCTTTCTTATTGGACAAGTACAGGTAGTCACGCGCCATTTTCGTCCATTTGATAGGTTTCCTAATGAATACAACCCTCTTTCCTTTATTAGTTGTTTCCAATGTGAACAGAGATAAAATAATGTCAAATAACGTCTTCACACTGCTCATGTGCTCCTGACCTCTCCCAAGTATCATCTTTTAAGGAGTCTTGACTGAATTAGTCAAATTGTAAGAGGCACCCTTATTTGCCTAAGATCTTTGAATGCTGTCTAGTGGTTGTAACTATTTGTGTACTGTCCTACTTCTCTGGGACCTTGTGCTTCCACTTCCTATTCCCTGTCCTTTCTTGTTATGAGGGCATCATCCCTTGGCCGGTTTTGAAAATCCCATTTGACCCTGTTTGTGCAGCCTAGTTGCCTTGTTTTGCTGTTACATATTACACAGCTTCGCTGCAGCAGTAGTTGAAGTAGGCTAATATGAACTTCAGTATGAATCAGACTTTTTTTCTTGTGTAAATGAATAGGATGTTACATCTATTCTATTGGCCTACATTGTAACAGTTCATCCAGTTTGAAGGCTTGATAACATTCATTCCCTTACAGATGAAATCCTTAATAGTAAAACAGTCCGTTTGCGATATTACAACAACAAAGAACTTACTGCAAACAACGCACACAGATTCTCCCCCCTCTGACATCATTGCACGCGTGATAGAAGAGCACAATATATACTGCAATTGTTTTTACCACGCTGCTCCTCAGCTCAGCAATAAAAACAATAACAATGTGGTGCTGCGGCCAGAGGTGCTGTTTCCCCTTACTTAGGATTCCAACTTATACATACCTTCAAATACATATATATGCACTTAATTATAATATAAAATAACTATAACAAATGCAGGTTTCAAATTCATGTAAGCCGTCATTGAATCCCTCTCCCTGTTACCATTGAATGGCCTGTTCTTCTGTGTGACGTCTGCATCTAGTGCTCATGAGAGAGCATTGGACAGGAGGTTATGTGAATGCAGGAAAATGATTCAGGACGAGAGTGAGTTAGTGAATTAATGTGAATGAGATGGAAGGGTGTGTGCGTGGGGACTGAGCATTGTCCCCTCTCCAAAGCCTGGTAATCCCATTGCAGATCTTCAGTGGAGAGAGCAGGATTAAACATCTGATCTGGTAATGGGGCTATTTGGGTCACTGGGTCGTTGGGTCTGTGGAACAGGCACTGGGTAATACATAGGAGACACGGACAGGAGCTACGCTTGGCCTATCCTGTGTTCTTGTCTCATTGCCTGGACCTATCATGAGTCATGACTGGACACACGCACACACGCACACAGCCCAGTGAGCAGCTTATGGTCAGGTCATATATTTGAAATAGTTCTGTGTGTGTTTGGATATGTGTGCTGGTGGAGAAAAAACAAAGCCACTCTGTCTCTGCCCAGCTTGATAACCCCCACCTCAGCCGCGGGCATGACCTCAGGCATGGAGCTGCCCCAGGAAAGGCAAGGGAAGCATGGACATGTAAGTGTGTGTGTACACTCTACGCGCCCGCTTTCGTCTGTGGGTCTTTTCCTGAGGGTTGAGACCTCTTGCTGTTTGGATTTGAAAATCCAACAGTTGTAATGGAAGAGGGCTGCGCTTGGGGGATGTGTGTGGCTGTCCCACCATGCTAAGGATGGCTGTGTAGCACCTCAAATCCCTCAAAGGTCACCTACAAAACAGTTGCTTGGCCTGGTAACCCACTTGTGATGAGTTAATGAGATGAACTAGTTAATTATTTAATTGAGTTAATTCTTTACCATTTAAAAAAAGTATGTATGTTTTCTTTATTTAACCTTTATTTTGACCGGGAGTCAATGCTGAGCCCAAGGTCTCTTTTCCAGATGAGCCCGGTTAAGCACAACAATATATACATTAAATTATACATGTTATTATAGACAACAATTAAGTTTTGCTTTTGGATTATGTGCTCACCAGGCATCAAGGAGGTTGTAATCAGAGACTATACTGTATGTTGGCGAACCTTGGACACATGAAAAGTAGGGTGAACACGAAGAGTACGGGCAACAGCAGGCGGACAGCAGTGGGACTAAGGACTCTAGAAAAGGTGAAAGGACCAATGAAATGGGGAGAATGTTTGCGGGATTCCACCCGGAAGGGCAGGTCCTGAGTGGACAACCATGCCCGATACGATAGCGGGGAGCCGGAGTCCGGTGGTTATCTGCTTGTCCTCCATGGCCTTGGTCTCAGGGCCAGACTGGGAATATAGCCGGCCTTGAGGCGGTGTGGTGCCTGGGAGGAGATCAATAGCACAATCGTAAAGGGCAATGTGGAGGAAGGAAGGTAGCACAAGCCTTGCTGAAAACCTCCAGGAGGTCATAATACTCTGCGGGAAGAGAGATCCGAGGCCGTACTTAACCCTGGAGGCAGATGTTCCGGGAAAGGCTGCACCGCATTTAGACAATGTGAATGGCAGAACGGATTCCAACCCAGGATTGAACCCATGGTCTAATCAATGTCAGGGTTGTGCTTCTGGAGCCCAAAAAATCCCAAAACAGGGATGTGACGGGACTCAATGAGGAGAAGCTGTATTGGCTCTGTCACGCCCTGGCCTTAGTATTTTGTGTTTTCTTTATTATTTTGGTCAGGCCAGGGTGTGACATGGGTGATTTGTGTGTCTTGTCTTGTCTAGGGGTTGATTAGATTTATGGGGTTGTGTTTAGTAGAGTTGTCTAGGAAAGTCTATGGTTGCCTAGAGTGGTTCTCAAATCAGAGGCAGGTGTTTATCGTGGTCTCTGATTGGGAAACATATTTAGGCAGCCATATTCTTTGGGTATTTCGTGGGTGATTGTTCCTGTCTCTGTGTTTGTTGCACCAGATAGGGCTGTTTCGGTTTTTCACGTTTATTGTTTTTGTATATTGTTCGTATTTTTCATCTTTATTAAAGATGTATAAAGATAACCACGCTGCATTTTGGTCCTCCTCTCTTTCAACGGAAGAAAACCTTAACAGGCTCACTGTAATTACCAGATATCCACATATTAATGGGAACTGTGCTGTGCGTGAATCCCAATGGAGCGGCCGTCCAGTGCTCTGGCATCCATGGAAATGGAGAGAAGTTGAGTGGGAATACCTAGTTCCGATACCAGGATAGCATCCATGAAACTCTCATCAGCCCCAGAGTCAATGGGCACCTGAAGAGACTTTGACTGGTCTCCTCACAGCAGGATAACAACAACAGGAGTATGGATAACAGGAATTTGAGGATTCCCAGTCTGGCTCACCAGTGTACATGTACCTACTAATGATTTAGGTCTCTTCACTGGGCAGCTAGCTACGAAATGCCCTGCAGCACCACAATACAGACAACTGATGGAGCTTAACCTATGTTTATGTTCCCTCTGCGATAATCTAGTTCTGCCCAGTTGCATTGGTTCCGGTGTATCTGACTCACCCGTTGCCGATGATTCTCGAGGGAACTTGGGTGGCTTCGAGTCTTCTCGGAAATACAGCTTTGGGAGACTTCCAGATTCCGTCAGAGATGAACGAACAGCAGCAGTTGAACAAGTGTGCCCAAGACCAGACCTCCTCTCACTCCTGTGTTCCATCAATCCTAAGAGTAAAGGCAATAAGGGAATCGATGTCCTTCACAATCTTCCTCTGAAAGTCCGTGAAGGAAGGTATCAAAAAAGGGACTCCGGATACCAGGCACTCTCGGCAGCCAATGTGTGAAAATCTACTGTGTAGTCTGCCACACAATGGGAGTCTTGATGTAATTCAAGTAGTTTTCGGGCCGCCTCTCTCCCGAATACCAGAGAATCGAACACCTTCCTCACCTCTGCCACAAAACCCTCCAGATGATGACAAATGGTGGATTGTTGCTCCCAAACTGCCGTAGCCCAGGAGAGCGCCCTTCCTGACATTAGCGTAATAATATACGCTATCTTCGATCGGTCCGAAGGGAACGAAGATGGCTGTAGCTCAAAAATAAGGGAGCACTGAAAAAGAAAACCCCAGCAGGTTCCAGGATCCCTAGAATATTGCTCCGGAGGAGGTAAGCGGGGTTCTTGGGGAGCCGGCGTAGGCTGTACAAACCCAACACTAATAGTAGACAGGTTACTGGGTGGTTGGGAGGTCTCAGAGATTGTGGGCTGTCTATGAGCCAACTCACTGATTTGCTCCATAATAGCCTTGAACCCTTGGTCGTGGGACTCCGTCAGGGAACGAAGCCCTTCCCAAAGGTCTTGCAGTAGCTCCTCATACCTTCCAATGGTGACTCCATGCAGGGAGACAGCGTGGCGGAGCTGGTCCAAGTCTGTTGGCTCTGCCATGGCCAGTTCTTACTATAAGGGCACAGGGCGAGACCCAGATGCAGACATGGGGGGCAGATGGTTTGAGTCTCTGATATTTACTATAATCCAAGGGGCAGGCAAGAGAATGGTCATGGACAGGCCAAAAGATCATAGCAAGGTCAGAGTCCAGGAGGTACAGGGTGGCAGGGGTCAGGACAGGCAGTATGGTCAGGCAGGCGGATTCCGAGTAGAGGCAGGCAAGGGTCAAAACCAGGAGGAATAGCAAAAACAGAGAAAAGGGAAAAACAGAAGCACGGAATAACATGCTGGTTGACAAGACAAGACGAACTGGCAACAGACAAACAGGGAACACAGGAATAAGTACCCAGGGACTAATGAGGGAAACAGGTGACACCTGGAAGTGGGTGGAGACAATAACAAAAACATGTGAAACAGATCAGGGCGTGACAGTTATTTTAATGGTTAAATGGTTAAATGGTGAGAAATTCAATGTTTCATTGGTATGAGTTGAAGGACATTATAGTGCCATGTAGGGGCGGCAGATAGGCTAGTGGTTAGAGCGTTGGGCCAGTAACAGCAAGGATCCTGGATGGAATCTCCGAGCTGACAAGGTAAAAATCTGTCTTTCTGCCCCTGAGCAAGCAAATTAAACCACTGTTCCCCAGGTGCCGAAAATGTGGATGTCGATTAATGCAGCCCCTGCACCTCTCTGATTCAGAGGGGTTGGGTTAAATGTGCAAGACACATTTCAGTTGAATGCATTCAGTTTTGCAACTAACCAGGTATCCCCTTTCCCTTTCCTAGTACTGGATGGAAAAATCCTGTACACTTGTAATGTATTAGTGTTCTTCTGTAAAATTACAGATATCTCAGAACTCAAAGCTAGGGGGAAATACTGTACATCCTGGATTGGGTGAAGAAAGCAATGCACTGGTAAACTATTACCGTATTTGTTTCACTTTCAAATTAGGTCATGGTGTGTTTTTTGTAAAGTACATACTGTATTTTGTGTTCTATACAGAACTCTGACAAATGGCTTTTTGTCAACAGTGTATATGAAAGGAAAAAACATGAAGACAGCCGTTGAGGACTCCAACCTTTGCAGCAAATAGAGTCCAAATCATGACATTTCAATACCTTCTCTAGCTAATATTTGGGATGAAAGGGGATGAAAATGTTCTTAAGAAGTTAAAAGCATCAAAGCCTGTTCCAAAAGTGCCTTTTTTGGTTTAATGTACTGTATATCTAATTTGTGTTTCCAGACACCTTCTCCAGAAATGCATTTTTGGACTTATTTAAGAGAATTAGCTTGCACATCTATTTTGTGGTGTAATACATTTTCATTTCAACCATTAGTTTTTTGTTGTTGTACTTTTTACCCTTTTTCTCCCCAATTTCGTGATATCCAGTTGGTAGTTACAGTCTTGTCCCATCAATGCAACTCCGTATGGGATAGGCGAAGGTCGAGAGCCATGCATCCTCCGAAACACGTCTTCTGAAACACGACACCGCCAAGCCGCACTGCTTCTTGACACACTACCGGCTTAACCCGGAAGCCAGCAGCACCAATGTGTCGGAGGAAACACTGTACAGCTGGTGACCGAAGTCAGCGTGCATGCGCCCAGCCGCCACAAGGAGTCACTAGAGTGCGGTGGGTTTCCCGGTCACAGCCGGCTGCAACACAGCCCGGGATCGAACCCATCTGTAGTGACGCCTCAAGCACTCCGCTGCCATTTCAATTCTTTAACTGAATTAAATATTTTCTAGATTTTGTTTTTGCATAACAGTTTTTAGATGGCAAAGGCTTACACAATGCTGTTCCAAGTTACTTTTCTAATTGTGTTCCACAGAATGACAATAGCCAACAAAATGACATCTAAACTCAGTAAAAAAAGAAACACTCTCACTGTCAACTGCATTTATTTTCAGCACACTTAACATGTGTAAATATTTGTTTGAACATAAGATTCAACAACTGAGACATAAACTGAACAAGTTCCACAGACATGTGACTAACAGAAATTGAATAATGTGTTCCTGAACAAAAGTAACAGTCAGTATCTGGTGTGGCCACCAGATGCATTAAGTACTGCACTGCATCTCCTCCTCATGGACTGCACTAGGTTTGCCAATTCTTGCTGTGAGATGTTACCCCCACCAAGGCACCTGCAAGATCCCGGACATTTCTGGGGGGGAATGGCCGTAGCCCTCACCCTCTGATCCAGCAGGTCCCAGACGTGCTCAATGGGATTGAGATCCGGGCTCTTCGCTGGCCATGGCAGAACACTGACATTCCTGTCTTGCAGGAAATCACGCACAGAATGTGCAGTATGGCTGGTGGCATTGTCATGCTGGAGGGTCATGTCAGGATGAGCCTGCAGAGAGGGGACCACATGAAGGAGGAGGATGTCTTCCCTGTAACGCACAGCGTTGAGATTGTCTGCAATGACAACAAGCTCAGTTCAATGATGCTGTGACACCACCCCAGACCATGACGGACCCGATCCCGCTCCTGAGTACAGGCCTCGGTGTAACGCTCATTCCTTCGACGATAAACGCGAATCTGACCATCACCACTGGTGAGACAAAACCGTGACTCATCAGTGAAGAGCACTTTTTGCCAGTCCTGTCTGGTCCAGCGACGGTGGGTTTGTGCCCATAGGCGATGTTGTTGCTGGTGATGTCTGGTGAGGACCTGCCTAACAGCCCTTACAAGCCCTCAGTCCAGCATCTCTCAGCCTATTGCGGACAGTCTGAGCACTGATGGAGGGATTGTGCGTTCCTGGTGTAACTCGGGCAGTTGTTGTTGCCATCCTGTACCTGCCTGCAAGTGTGATGTTCGGATGTACCGATCCCTTGCACGTGTTGTTACACATGGTTTGCCACTGCGAGGACAATCAGCTCTCTGTCCTGTCTTCCTGTAGCGCTGTCTTAGGCATCTCACAGTACGGACATTGCAATTTATTGCCCTGGCTACATCTGCAGTCCTCATGCCTCCTTGCAGCATGCCTGAGGCACATTCACGCAGATGAGCAGGGACTCTAGGCATCTTTCTTTTGGTGTTTTTCAGAGTCAGTAGAAAGGCCTCTTTAGTGTCCTATGTTTTCATAACTGTGATCTTAATTGCCTACTCTCTGTAAGCTGTTAGTGTCTTAACGACCGTTTCACAGGTGCATGTTCATTCATTGTTTATGGGTCATTGAACAAGCATGGGAAACAGTGTTTAAACCCATTACAATTAAGATCTGTGTAGTTTTTTTTTTAATGAATTATCTTTGAAAGACAGGGTCCTGAAAAAGGGACATTTCTTTTTTTGCTGAGTTTACTTCTAAACATCCAATGAACACACTTCATAGATTGGTAAGCATCCCTCTTGAATTTATGGTTTGTTTAGGTCAAATCAGACCACCTTATCCCTCCCTATACATATCTACCTCTATCAATCCAGTATCCATGCACATTGTAAATATGGTACTGGAACTCAATGGAAAACAACAGACGTGACAAAATTAATTAAGTCATGCTTACTTACTTCATAGTGTTCTTCTTATAACTTGTGTATTTTTGTTCTACCTTGTTAGTTTTTGTATTACATTGTTATTAATTACTGTATTGTTGGGGTTAATCAATAATAATAAAGGCATTTCACTGTACTTGTGCATGTGACATCAACATATTTCCCTTGTATGTTCTTGTGAGTAGACTGAGTATACCAAACATCAGGAACACCTTCCTAATATTGAGTTTTGCCCTCAGAACAGCCTCAAGTTGTCTGGGCATGGACACAAGGTGTCTAAAGCGTTCCACAGGGAGATTGTGTGGTGCACCATTCTTGATAAATAGAGGACTCTAGATGGAAATAAATCATTTTGGTTTTGACATTGCCATTGATGACTTCAAAAATGTCACGTTCTGACCTTTATTTCCTTTGTTTGGTCTTTATTTAGTATGGTCAGGGCGTGAGTTGGGGTTGGCAGTCTGTGTGTTTTCCTATGTTGGGGTTTTGAGTTCAGCCTAGTATGGTTCTCAATCAGAGGCAGTTAGTTGTCTCTGATTGAGAATCATACTTAGGTAGCCTGGGTTTCACTTTTGGTTTGTGGGTGTTTGTTTTCCGTGTGTGTGTTTGTTGCCACACGGTACTGTTTCGGTTTTGTTCATGTTCACGTTTATTGTTTTGTATTTTCATAGTGTTCAGTTTATATCTTAATAAAACGTTATGGACACTTACCACGCTGCACGTTGGTTCTCCGATCCTTCTCGCTTCTCCTCCTCAGAAGAGGAGGAGGAATGCCGTTACACACAATTTAAAAGTAGTCAACTGGGTGGGGATTCCTATGGGTTGGGAGTGATCAGCCAATGATCAGACAGCATTGTCTTCTTCATATTATGTGGCCTATGGTTTATAAACCAAAAACAAACTTAATATCCAGGAGCCAAGACCAAGATATATACCATGACATTGGTCCCAAGATCCAGACCCAGTGAGTTGAGACCGTGACAAGTTAAAAACTGAAATGATGTGGTCTTGAGTGGTTTCAATACCAAGACCATTAGATCAAGAGACGATGGGCACTTTCTTCAATTGTAAGAAAGTAAAGTATACTGAACAAAAATATAAATGCAACATGTGAAGTGTTGGTCTCATGTTTCTCTCAAATGTTGTACGCAAATTTGTTTACATCTCTGTTAGTGAACATTTCTCCTTTGCCAAGATAATCCATCCACCTGACAGGTGTGGTATATCAAGAAATTGATTAAACGGCATGATCATTACACAGGTGCACCTTGTGCTGGGGACAATAAAACCACTCAGGGATTTCACCATGAGGCCAATGGTGACTTTAAAATGGTTACAGAGTGGCTATGATGGAGAAAACTGAGGATGGATCAACAACATTGTAGTTACTCCACAATACTAACCTAGTTGACAGATTTAAAAGATGGTAGCGTTTACAGAACAAAAGTATTCCAAAACATGCATCCTGTTTGCAACAAGAAACTAAAGTAATACTGCAAAAAATTAAGCAAAGTAATTCACTTTTTGTCCTGAATACAAAGTGTTATGTTTTGGTCAAATCCAATGCAGCACATTACTAAGTAACGCTCGCCATATTTTCAAGCATAGTGGTGGCTGCATCATGTTATGGGTATGCTTGTAATCGTTAAGGACTGGGGAGTTTTTCAAGACAAAAAATAAACAGAATAAACAAATCCTAGAGGAAAACCTGGTTGAGTTTGCTTCCCACCAGACACTGGGAGATTAATTCGCCTTTCAGCAGGACAATAACCCAAAACACAAGGACAAATCTACACTTAAGTTGCTTACCAATAAGAGAGTGAATGTTCCTGAGTGGCTTATTTACCGTTTTGACTGAAATCTACTTAAACATCTATGGCAAGTCCTGAAAATGGTTTGTTTACTAATTATCGCCAGCCAATTTGAAAGAGCTTGAAGAATTTTGAAAATAATAATTGGCAAGTGTTGCACAATCTAGGTGTGGAAAGCTCTTAGAGACTTACCCAGAAAGACTCGCAGCTATAATCACTGCCAAAGGTGCTTCTACAAAGTATTGAGTCAGAGGTGTGAATACTAATGTAAACGGTGTCAATTATTTTAGTAGCGACCATTTTCGATTAGTTAAAAAAAAAAGTGTTTTTGATTTAGCTAACATGGCTGGCTATTTTTCATTTGGACAGATGTACATCCCAGTAAACTATATGTTAGTCCTAAAACCATACTTGACATATTTCTTTATATTAGATGTTTGATAGGGACATGTCTTAAAAATACATTATTTAGATTTAGCAACTTATTCACTCATTTAAAAAAAAAATGCAGCTAGATTACTCACCATGTGGCCGTAAAGTATAGGGCTGCAATCCCATCACCTGGTGATATTTGTAGGGTTGTGGCATAGCCTTTTCCCCTGACAGACGCTGTCATCCCCGTATACGGGTTGAAAATGGCAGATTTGTTTTATTGTTAAGCACCAAAATTGGAACAGCATCAGATACAAAATACAACACATCAGAGTTCAGGTTCTCTGATTCACAGCACAGTATGGGTTTTGACTGAGAGCCGATAAAAACTTGAGCGCAGCGCGCGAAGACGCCCCCATCCCTCCCGCTAATTGGGCTACTTTTGCACCTTTCTTGTCTGAGTGGGGGAAATACTGTGAGTCGTGAGGAGACGTCGAGGTTACCAATAAATATACATGTGCACTTCACATTTCCACATCCATTCTACAGTATTTTAAATTGTGTGCTTCAGTAGTGACATTTTTCAGAGAAAGATGTTTGAAAATTAACAAAACTATATATATTATATGAATTGCTTTATTTTCAAACATCAAGTTTAGGAGTCAGGGTTCTCAATATAGATAAGCATAAACACAATGACTGTACTATATTCACATAACAATGTGTTTGTTATTGCTTTGGATTGAATTAGAACATATTATGATGTAAATAAATGTCCTAAATTTGGAGACACAAGTTTTTTTTAAATATATATTTTTGGGGGTGGGACAGCAATTTATACCACTTCTGCAGAATCACCCATATAAGGCAGAGGTGCACAACATTTGGAGCACATGCCAAATGCAGCCATAGAGCTGCCCCTTTTTGGGCTGCGGGTGTCTTTATAAAAAATAGAATCAAATGTATTCTCTGGATTGGAGCAACTGCTAAACGATGAATGTAAATGTGTAAATGAAGATATAAATATAATAGAAAAACAAATGGAGGTTTAGATGTCTACCTGCCGCGCAGTGCGCCTCTCCTGTGCATCACCCCCTGTGTCTATGTCTCCCCCATGTGTCTCTGCAAGCCCCATGGCAGTGGGTGTCTCTTGGGAGTCTGGGTCACTTTGACTCATAACACACATCACTCAGACTCGAGTTGCCTATAATTGTAGAATAGCAGGACTTTGTGCTTACCATCAAGAACAGAACCTCTTCATAAACACCTTGGCTCCACTGAATAAGTTTTGAATTCACAATCTGATTACTAACGATACGTTCTCCATCTCAACTCCTTGCATGTGGAGGCGTCACCGGCTGGAGCACCCTAATGTAATGTATGTATTTTTTTTAAAAAAGGTCTAATAAATTCAATCATTCAATCCTTAAAGAGCCACCACTCTCCGAGGATACTTACCTCAGCAGCTGCTCGGGACGTCATGCTACGAATACTTCCATCAAGACGAGTTGCCACGTTTATCAGAACGACATATAAAAGGTAGGATCTCCTTAGTTCTGTCAGTGGTTGGTTCATACATTTTTAATGCTATGACTCGCCCCAAGCCTTTGCTGTGGCCAACCCGATAGACAACGATTTCAAAAACGTGGAATCTAACCGTAACCCAGGAACAATGAGCCAGAGGCTAGCCACAACCCACTAGTAGGCCCCAAACCACTACATGGGAGAAACAGTCCTAGTTGGATTGAGACATGTTTTCTGTCTGTATGGTGCCTGACTGCATTACCCATCTTCAGTGTTCAATGTTTTTTCCTAGTTTCAGAATCCCGCTAGTATTTTTCCCATGGTTTTCCTCAGGTATTCACCTGAAATGGTCATCATTTATTTTAAAGAAAAACGTTCCCATTTGAACACCACAAGCAGCTTTTATGATATTATTACCTTTGTTCCAACCATTAACTTTTTTTATGTACTATTGTGGATTATGAAATATATTTTCTTTATTCCCTCTCTCTTTCCCATCTTTCTTTGCAGTGTTGTGCAGTAAAGATAAAATAGAGACAAACTGCTACAAAAACAAAACCCATCTTGTCACTCTACAAAGTTATTTCTTTAGTTTTATAAATCCCTGGACCAAAGAAGTAGAATACATAGTGTCAACCTATACAGTCATATTTTAAGTACAAGCCTCCATCTTTTGCTCCTCTTAAGGAACATCACTGATCTTACTGTACCAGAATCTGACTGTTGCTGTAGTTTTCGTGACAGTATGTGTGTAATTCAACCTTTTCTTCAAACTTTACCCCAAAACTGTTTTCTCGTGTGTCCAGATTCTCTCACATCTCTTGCAGTGACCACTGTCGAACAGGCAGATCTATTGACAAATCAGACCAGCCAAGTCATTCCAGCCAAATAAACCTTACCTGTTGCTATTGAATGTTTCTCCTTCTTGATGATGTCAAGAAGTCTCTTTTCATCCTCCCAGTGAGCTCCAATGCTTTTTAGTACCATGATCTACGCTGGAAGCATCAGGACCCAGATCTCTAATGAGCTGCTAGACTACAACAGGTGGGGCGACAGCTTGGTTTAGCCGTCGCCCCACCTGTGTCAGTGTCAGTGTTGACAGAATTGGCTGATTAACAAGTGGGGAGGTAGAGAGACGAATATAGCCTGTATGGATATTAATGCCATTGGATGCCCATCAACTTGTGGAGTTGATGTGTATAAAGAGTATCAGCCTTTGAAGGAATAGCTATAGAACTGGGTCATAGTTCATTGGGGTGCATCGCTACATAACGTTCCGATTTAAATATTTTATTTAGAACCGGCGTGCTTCTCTGTAATGTAGGTAATCGTTTCAACTCATGTCAGTGCATGGTACCCTAACGACAAGATCCTGGTGTCATTCCTGGTGAAGCTTTTCACTCACTGCAATAAGCTGTCAAAAGCCCCCTCAAAAACACTCATGAGACGTTGCAGGTGTGAAAGGCACACACACGTTTGGACCCTTGAGTGCCTGGAGATACCAACATATGTTGTTCTTCAATTTCTATCATTATGAATTTTGATCAAATCAATTTGTATTTGTCACATACGCCAAATATAACAGGTGTAGACCTTACAGTGAAATGCTTCTTACTACAAGCCCTAAACCAACAATACTTTAAGAAGTTAAGAAAAAACAAGTGTTAAGTAAAAAATAATTAAAACAGCAGAAGTAAAATAACAAGCGAGGCTATATACAGGGGGGTACCGGTACAGAGTCAGTGTGCCGGGGCACAGGTTAGTCGAGGTAATTGAGATAATATGTACATTTAGCTAGAGTTTAAACAGAGAGTAGCAGCAGCGTAAAAGATGGGTCTGGGTAGCACTTTGATTAGATGTTCAGGAGTCTTATGGCCTGGGGGTAGAAGTTATTATTAAGAAGCCCTCTAGACCTCGAATTGGCGCTCCAGTACCGCTTGCCATCCGGTAGCAGAGACTACAGTCTATGACTAGGGTGCCTGGAGTCTATAACCATTTTTAGGGTCTTCCTCTGACATGGCCCAATATAGAGGTCCTGGATGGCAGAAAGCTTGGCCCTCTGTAGTGCCTTGCGGTCGGAGGCTGAGCAGTTGCCATACCAGGTAGTGATGCAACCAGTCAAGATGCTCTCGATGGTGCTGTAGAACCTTTTGAGGATCTGAGGAACCATGCCAAATCTTTTCAGTCTCCTGAGGGGGAATAGGCTTTGTGGTGCCCTCTTCTCGACTGATGGGGATGGGGGCCACAAAAAATCTGAACTCATCATGAGGGGCCGCAGTGGCTCGCGGGTCCTCACATCCACACCCACACATGCAGCCACTGAATATTTGTTGGGGGGCCCCACCACCCTGAGCAAAACATTTTAGCTTGACAGTGGAGAGAAAAAAATTGAAGTTTTATAGATAATTTCCTGCAATTCTACACATTCCATGGAGTGTAGAGAAAATGTTGCCGTTTTAAAGCAAGTTTGCTGCAATTTTACACATTTTGCCATGGGACAGAGAGAGAAGTTGGCAATTTTATAACTCATTTCATGTAATTCTATTCATTTTGTCATAAGGTGGAGAGAAACATTGGCACTTTTTGATATGATATCTGAATCATTGGAAGCCCCCGGGTCAGTAATTTGACCATGATTACTACAAATTTAGATAGCTGGTTAGACTAACTTACCATTCTAACACAATGTAGCTGACATGGGCTAATTGAGTGACTGTCAGTAACTAACATAACAAGTGTGATGCACACCTACATTTCAGAATTGCACCTTACTGTTCTAACTCTCAACAGTAAGTTGAAACGCCAACTGAGTTCCAATTTTTTATTTTTTATAAATACATTTATTTGGGGAAATTGATCCGCAGGCCTACAAAAGGGATATGCCAGTTTTACATTCCTGAAATAGTTTCCGTTTGGCATTGTAGCCACTGTAACAATTCAAAGCAGTAACAAACCTCAGAAATGCCTGAGGTGTGTGTGATTTTGAGTTTGGAACCCATGACCGTTTGGCCCCTGAAAAGTTGAATTTGACGGCTAGGGGTTTACCCTTACACGTAATTATGACTATATAGTCGGCGAGTGTGTTCTCTACGAGAGGGTTGTATACATATACTGTAAGTGGCACGCGTTCGGGCGTTGGTGCCAGGTTCCTTCTTTTCAGAGCTCTTTGGTGGACATTTTGATGTTCTTGCAGGAAAATCTTGAGCATGGTCTTTCTTTTTCCACATTGAAGGTTTATATGGCAGCTATCTCAGCGTGACATGTAAAGACTGACGGTTCTATCCCAGCATCTCATCCTGTGATGGTACGCTTCCTGAAAGGCGTGTATCGGCTCAGACCAGTGTCTAAGCCTATGGCACTGACCTGGGACCTTATGTGGTCGTTGACGCTCTGTGTGAGCCTCTGTTTGAACCATTGGAGTCTGTGGAACTGAAACTCCATTCCTACAAGACTGCCCTGCTTATGGCCTTGGCCAAGCCTGTTGGGGATCTCCATGCGCTGTCAGTACACCTTCCTGTTTGGAATTCTCGCCTGGTGACGCCAAATCGATGTTATGTCCTAATGCAGCTTTTGCTCCCAAGGTTATGCCTATTTCTTACAGGTCCCTGGCTTTCGAGCTGTTCCCTTTCTCACCTCCTCCACTTGCTTCCAGTGGCCAACGGAGATTGCATGTCCTGTGTCCGGTGCATGCTTTACACACGTATATGGGTAGGACCAAGGATAATCTGTTTTTAGACCAGCCTTTTGTCTGTTTTTCTAATCCAGCGGGCGCAAAACCGGACAAGAAGATCGATCGATCAATCAAATATATTTGTAAATCCCTTTTTACATCAGCCAATGTCACAAAGTACTATACAGAAACCCAACCTAAAATCCCAAACAGCAAGCAATGCAGGTGTAGATCACGTCAGTGACTCAATCCACTCAATCCACTAGTGACGCACCCCTCCTAGGGATGACATGGAAGAGCACTAGTAAGCCAGTGACTCAGCCCCCATAATACAGTAAGAGGCTTGCCATTCACTTTCGCACCCCTGGGCCAGACTACGCTTAATCATAGGACCTACTGAAGAGATGAGTATTCAGTAAAGACTGAAAGGTCAAGACCGAGCCTGCATCTGTCACACAGATAGGCAAAGCCCTGCCCATATACATATGTTTGCTTAGAAATTCTAGGGACAATAAGGAGGCTTGTGTCTTGAGACTGTAGCGTACGTGTAGGTATGTACGGCAGGACCAAATCGTAGAGAAATATAGGAGCAAGTCCATGTATTGCTTTCTAGGTTAGCAGTAAAACATTGAAATCTGCCCCAGTCTTAACAGGAAGCCAGCCAGAGGCTAGCACTGGAGTAATATGATAATTTTTTTGGGTTCTAGACAAAATTCAGACATGTTTAGCACCGACTGAAGTTTATTTAGTGCTTTATACAGGTAGCCGGAAAGTAGGGCATTGCAGTAGTCTATTCTAGAAGTGACAAAAGCATGGATGAACTTTTCTGCCACATTTTTTGACCAGAAGTTTCAGATTTTTACAATCAGAAGAGATCAGGGTCCAGAGTCATGAGGGGGTCCTTCACAGTTTTATTTGACACGAATGTACAACCATCAAGATTACTTGTCAAATCCAACAGCAGATTTCTTTGTTTCTTGGGATCTAGAACTAGCATCTCCGAGTTTAAAAGGAAAGAATTTGTCGCCATCCACTTCCTGAGACGTATACTACGTAAACTCACAAACCGTAAATCCCACCTCACTTCTCAACACTTTGAATAGAAGGGCATTTTCCCTATCGACTGTTTATTGAATCATGGGATCAAGCGGGGATGTCACACGATTGGTTGCCACTTGCATGTCAAATCCGGCCAATCACGAGCATGATCAAAGATTATGGCACGGACAGTAGAGCCATGGTAGAGCCTTATTCAACACAGCTCATTCTCAACAAGCAAACAAACCGTGAGGTGTGAAAACATGTGCCATAAATACAGGCTGGTCCTAAGAAAGACAAACATCTGATTATATTTGTTTTAGATTTAAAGATTTGTTTTTTACTAAATTAATTGTACTATTTTTTGTGAATGCCCTGAATTGAGACTGTTAAAGTGTGAGTTTGTACAGTAGGCCTAAAGCCCACCTTATTGTTGTTGTGTGGTGGCATTGAGTGGAAGTGAAATACTGTTCTGTGCTTTGGTTCGAGTCGACCTCCATTGCTCCTGTCCCAGATTAAAATATCAACTCTTATCCAGGGTAGATTTTTAGATTTAGTAATTTTTTATTTCCTTTTCTGTCCTGCTCAGCTATCACATTGCATGCAGCTTTCATATCCTTTTAGTAGTTTGTTTTTCAACTTTTTGTGGGTTAATGACTCAGGTGTTTTTTACCTTTAAGACAGACAGGTGTGTGTAAGCGTGTGAATGAGAAGCTTAACCATTAAACATAAAGTGTCACCGGTAACCTGTTAGTCTAGCCACACTTAAAAACTTCTTTGGGATCAGTATCCCTTCCACAGGATGGGTGAGATAATGTAGGCTAATGTGAATAGCGTGAGGTTGTAAGTAACAAGAACATTTCACAGTACATAGACATATCTGAATTTGTTTGAAAGCTTACATTATTGTTAATCTAACTGCACTGTCCAATTTACAGTAGCTGTTACAGTGAAATAATACCATGCTATTGTTTGAGGACAGTGCAACATTTTGAACATGAATAAGCATATTGGGCACAATTTGGCAGTCTTGATACAACATTTTAAACAGAAATGCAATGGTTCATTGGCTCAGTCTAAAACGTTGCACTCACACTGCTGCCATCTAGTGGACAACATCTAAATTGCACTTGGGCTGGAATAATACATTATGGACTTTCTCTTGCATTGCAAATATGATGGTACAAAAAAAATACAAAATAATGTTTTGGTTTTTTCTTTTACCAGATCTATTCTGTTATATTCTCCTACATTCCTTTCACATTTCCTCAAAGTGTTTCCTTTCAAATGTTACCAAGAATATGCATATCCTTGCTTCAGGTCCTGAGCTACAGGCAGTTAGATTTGGGTATGTCATTTTAGACAAAAATTGAAAACAAATGGGGTGTATCCTTAAGAGGTATTAAGCAAGGCCATTTACAGTAGCTGTGGGCTCTGAGAAGCGCTATTTGTTAGGAAGGGAGGCTAGTTAGTGACACATTCACAGTGACACATTCATCTACAGCTTCAAAATGTAATATCCAGCTACCCGGATAAAGCACTAAATAAACTTCAGTTCGTGCTAAATACTGCTGCTAGAATCCTGGATAGAACCAAAAAAATTGATAATATTACTCCAGTGCTAGCCTCCCTACACTGGCTTCCTGTCAAGGCAAGGGCTGATTTCAAGGTTTTACTGCTAACCTACAAAGCATTGCATGGGCTTGCTCCTACCCATCTCTCTGATTTGGTCCTGCCGTACATACCTACACATACGCTACAGTCACAAGACGCAGGCCTCCTAATTTTCCCTAGAATTTTTAAGCAAACAGCTGGAGTGGAATGGTCTGCCTACCCATGTGAAAGACGCAGACTCGATCTCAACCCTTAAGTCTTTACTGAAGACTCATCTCTTCAGTGGGTCATATGATTGAGTGTAGTCTGGCCCAGGAGTGTGAAGGTGAACGGAAAGGCTCTGGAGCAACGAACCTCCCTTGCTGTCTCTGCCTGGCCGGTTCCCCTCTTTCCACTGGGATTCTCTGCCTCTAACCCTATTACAGGGGCTGAGTCACTGGCTTGCTGGTGCTCTTTCATGCCGTCCCTAGGAGGGGTGCATCACTTGAGTGGGTTGAGTCACTGATTTGATCTTCCTGTCTGGGTTGGCGCCCCCCCTTGGGTTGTGTCGTGGCGGAGATCTTTGTGGGCTATACTCGGCCTTGTCTCAGGATGGTAAGTTGGTGGTTGAAGATATCCCTCTAGTGGTGTGGGGGTTGTGCTTTGGCAAAGTGGGTGGGGTTATATCCTTCCTGTTTGGCCCTGTCCGGGGGTATCATCGGATGGGGCCACAGTGTCTTCTGACCCCTCCTGTCTCAGCCTCCAGTATTTATGCTGCAGTAGTTTGTGTCGGGGGCTAGGGTCAGTTTGTTATATCTGGAGTACTTCTCCTGTCTTATCCAGTGTCCTGTGTGAATTTAAGTGTGCTCGCTCTCATTCTCTCTTTCTTTCTCTCTCTTGGAGGACCTGAGCCCTAGGACCATGCCTCAGGACTACCTGGCATGATGACTCCTTGCTGTCCCCAGTCCACCTGGCCGTGCTGCTACTCCAGTTTCAACTGTTCTGCCTGCGGCTATGGAATCCTGACCTGTTCACCGGACATGCTACCTGTCCCAGACCTATTATTTGACCATGCTGGTCATTTATAAACATTTGAACATCTTGGCGATGTTCTGTTATAATCTGCACCCGGCATAGCCAGAAGAGGACTGGCCACCCCTCATAGCCTGATTCCTCTCTAGGTTTCTTCCTAGGTTTTTGCCTTTCTAGGGAGTTTTTTCCTGGCCAACATGCTTCAACACCTGCATTGCTTGCTGTTTGGGGTTTTAGGCTGGGTTTCTGTACAGCACTTTGAGATATCAGCTGATGTACAAAGAGCTATATAAACACATTTGATTTGATTTGATTCACAATCACCTTTGTTTTTTTATATATCTGTTTTGTTTGTTTTATTGGTGGGCTTATTATGAGGCACTTAAATGTTCAAGGCATTATTGCTGCTTCAACAGTTCTGGTTTGTGGCAGGGAATGCATCTCTCCAAGCTGTCTTGTAAGAAAGGTTTTTAATAAACATTATTTTCCTTTTACTACAGTTGTTCTTTGGTACACATGCACATGTGCACACTACATATGAAATCAATGTTGTTGTTGTTTCCTGTCTGTACAAATGTACTCTTTCAATCCATAGACTTACTTCATCAACATCCCTGTAAGGCTAAAAACTAGGTCACTCATGACCACAGCTGCTTTTGGGGTAATTACTTTTATCTCAACCTCACTCCTTCCCACTCCTCCTTTTCGCCTCCGTAGAGGGATTACATTTCCCTAATTTCTCAAATGTGATGATAGGGCACTGGTAAGTGTGATTAAGTGTGCCCAGGGTAAGCTGGGATAGTCCCGTATTCATAAAGCACCTCGGAGTAGGAGTGCTGATCTAGGACTAGTTTTGCCTTCCAAATCATGTCAAATAAAATTACATAGATGGGAGGGACCTTATCCTAGGTCAGCACTACTACTGTAAGATGCTTTGTGAATACAGGCCCAGGCGTATATATAAAGTCAGCACTGTGGAGGATCCATTCGGTTGAGGATGGGACGAGCTGCCTCTCTACCCTGCAGGAGAGGAACCACCTATGTCACAGAGCTCTATGAGTGGTTAAGGTAAGACTTGTATCTAATTTTATCTACATTCAAAATATCACTTTGTGTTTTAAAGATCTTAATTGATTGTTCTTTTAAGGACTTCTGAAGTTAAATATTGATTTTGTCTGGTTCATGAATGATGGCAATCAACTATAGATGGGTTGGTTGTTTAGCAAAAAAACTGATGCGTGCTCAACTATGGGGCAACACAGACGGGATTGGATTTGATTGTTGACAACATGTAAACTATATTTTGTCTTCAATGTTTATTGAATACATAAATAAATGTGCACAGTGAGCACTTGTTGTCTCTCAAATACATTGTACAGTTGTTTTTTAGCTAGCCAGCAAATGTTTTGCCATATTAGTATAGACTTGAAATCAGTCAAAACAGCTAAAAACAAGACATGGTATCAGCAACATAAAACTAGCTAACACGAGCTACCTACGATTCTCCACATGGCAGCTTCTTGTCATTGTTGCTAGCTATCGGGCCATCCAGAATCACAACATCACACAGACTTCTGCCCCATTGAAGTGTTCGCATCGTTTATAGATAACCACTTAGAAAAATGACCATAAAAACCAAAGCCCATTCAACTAAAGGCAAGAAAAGCAATCTACTGTATTACACATTGAACCTCATGTAGATTTAGAAATCCATTGAACAGTTTAATGACAAAAGTATTTAAAATTACAAGTCTATTTCAGAAAAGGACAGTGAAAAGTCAAATTGTACACTTCTGTTAAAAGTCTCAAATAGCTACAATTGTTTGCAATTTTCCATCAATCTTTTGCTGGACGGCTTAAATAGAAGTGTCCTGAAATGGCTTCCCACTGGGCACACACTGGTTGAATCAACGTTGTTTCCACATCATTACAATAACACGAGTTTGAACCAACCTGGAATAGACGCTGAATTGACGTCTGTGCCCAGTGGGTTATCAGTGATAGTTTAGCCTAATTACCCTAACACTCACCTGCCAGGATGTAAAGAAGCTTTCAGCCATATTAAACCACTCCAGGTTATTAAAGAGCCACTGTTGAAGCTGTTTTTTTGATTTAGCTGTCTAAAGCACTGCATCTCAGTGCAAGAGGCGTCACTAAAGTACCTGGTTTGAATCCAGGCTGCATCCCATCAGGCCGTGATTGGGAGTCCCATTGGACAGCGCACAATTGTCCCAGCATCGTCTGGGTTTGGCCGGTGTAGGCCGTCATTATAAATAATAATTTGTGAACTGACTTGCCAAGTTAAATAAATAAATAATAATACATGTAAATCCATTATTCACGATACAGCTGAGTCTATATAATTTTACACTGTTGATTGAGATCTACTTTTATAATTAAGAGGAGTAAATATTTTCATTTTAAAACATTTTTGTCTGTGTTCTTTCTTTGGTTGTGTTTATTTGTGATAGAACATTTATGAATGAGTGCCCTAGTGGACTGATCACTCTGCATGAGTTCCGGAGACACTTCTGTAAGGGTACTGTGGGCAATGAGTCAGCTGAGTATGCGGAGCAGATATTCCGTACCTTGGATAATAATGGGGTAGGCACCAAAAACATACTTTTCTCATCTTTACGTCTTTAATTCTTTCCCGTCTGAAAATCTGAAAAGTGTTAGCCATCCTTAAAACAGACTGCATATCAGCTCTGTATAGGTGCACTGCTATTGACATATTTCTTTACAAAATACTGGAAATAATATACATTGTGTACCTGTGTAGTATCACACTAACTATTCTATAACAACATTGTATTAATATGTTGCTAGTAAGTTAGAAATGTACTGCAAATCATTTCCTGGTAATTGCATAGTAGTGGAATTAAACATTATTTGGTTATTGCACAAGTGGAATAGGGAACAGGCGTAAAGATTTACTGGAATGCTTATCACTGTGTGTGAAACTGAGGTTCTGTGGTTATCCACAGGATGGGGTTGTTGACTTCCGGGAGTATGTGAAAGCCATCAGTATGCTGATTGAAGGTACCCCAGTGGAGAAACTACGCTGGTCCTTTAAACTCTACGATAAAGACAAAGATGGAGCCATATCACGCAGGGAGATGCTGGAGATCATGCAGGTAGGTCCTAACCATAGATATATAACATAATACATTATATTTCATTTTGTGGTTCCAACTGGAAGGTGCAATGCTAGGACACAGTGGGAGGATGCAAATTGAACAATGTTACTGTTCTTTACCTTTACTCAAAAAATATTTGCTCAAATTCAGATTACCTCTCAGGATAATTCATGACTGGAATTTGTGTGGCTGCTGTGGGAGCCTACTGGCACTGCATTGCACTGGCAGTGGCACTTGCACTAGCTGCATTCATAGCAGACATAACTGTGCTTGTTGTTATTCACTAGATGGCGCTAGATGTCCAATTTCACAACAATGTGTATGGTCTCTGTTTACAGGCTGTGTACAAGATGAGCGTGGCAGCCTCACTCACCAAGCCTAACCCGCTTACAGCTGAGGAGTGCACCAACAGGATATTTGCAAGATTGGATAAAGACAACAATGGTGAGGACTGCACAGAAACCATTCCAAAACACACATAATCCTAATTTACGGTTATAAAACTTTTAGCATCCTCAGCTGGTTACCTATTGCTGCCATTATTCTGCTTCTACTGTAATCATCCAGCCCTGCCTTGAACTCTATGTTCTGGGACTTGTGATTGTATCTTAGTCTTGTGAGTGTGCAGCCAATACAAGGCTGTAAACATATTTTTTATTATTCTATTCTATTCAGCCATCATCAGCCTGGAGGAGTTCATCGAGGGGGCCCTGGATGATGAGTGGATAAGGGAAATGCTGGAGTGTGACCCCAACACTGTGAAGGTTGAGAGGCCCCCCAAGGGCCACATCTTGCTTTAGTAAGGACAGACAGAGAGGTGCTGTGGATCCAGAGTTTCGTTTCATTCTACCTTGGATGTCAGCTGATGAACTGAACTTGGCCGAGACAATATATGTAATCTAGCTATATTTGTAATGCTTCAACTGTTTCCAAAAGCCAAAACTACATCAAAGTGTTTACATGGTGTTACAGGTCTTGAGCGCATTTCTATAGCCTACTACCATTTCTGAACAAAATGCCATTCTATTAATTAGGTCTAAGATGTGATTTTTTTCTTACTTTGTGTAAGCTATACATATTTATTTGATTTTGTTGCCGTTTTATTCTGTCCTCACACTATTTAAAAAGGCTCATTAGTGTTTTCTAGCTGACATTTATTTCACATTATGTAGTTTTACTCTGTCCTCTTGTATTTTAGCAGTGTCTGTGTCTGAGACATAATACAAGCCAAATAAAATGTGTGGGAAATGGCATCTTAGTTATCCCTTATATTTATGAGCAGAAAGAAGGACGATAAAACACAGAAATTTGTAAAGTAACGATGAAATACATTTACAGACAATTTCACGCTAATTCTGTGCCCCCTTCAGACCACATGAGAACATCTTGCTTTTTCAAAGTTGATTGGCAGGCACCTCCCAAACACGGAAAAGATCCCAGAGAAATGACTCTTCCCAAACCAATCCAATCCGGAGCGGGGCGGGATGTACATTCAATGCCGTTTCCACTTTCCAACTTTCCACTCAACTCCCATTTTTGACATGGCGTAGGGAAGAGGCAACGCAGCGGGCAGGCATTGTAGCGGGAAAACCGTGATCAGTTGATAAAGTAGAGGAATTTCTATGTTTTTATTTCAGTAGGTTGATATACATTTGCAAGTTGTAACTAAGAGTCAAGCAGAGTTTAGGTAAGTGCGACATTTACGCAGTTTTGTATCCATCTAACTCGGTCTTATTGCGTAGAGTCTGCTGTGATTCAACGCAGAAGTTGGCAACAACGTTGACAGACGTTGTAATGTTACTGTTATCCGTCTCGTTCTAATCTTTGCCATTTTAATAATGGCATTGTTTCAATATTATCTTTGCACGTTGATTTATTTGCCAGGGAACTTGTCTTAATCATTTTCGAGTAATTGCTTCTACAGTTATTTGCCTTCAGACAGCATTTATTTTGATCCAGTGAATGCATTTAGCCTACGTCAAAGGACTTCACTGTTCCAGTGAAAAGTTTTAATAATTAAAACCTAAGATACAATGTAGTCAGCAACGTGGCTTGTCCCTACATTGCTTTTGTTAGGTTTGAAGTATTATAACATTTCACTACAGACAGCTACAGATCGCTTTGAGATGCTTTCAAACACTTGCTGCCATTCACCAATAGCATGTTAACGATTTCGCAACACAGACAGCAGTGTTTTTACAGATTGCCACGAATGTTCTCACCCAGATTCAGCTTGATAAATAGTTTTCTCTAACCTTACAGTGTAGAGTTTAGACCTAGACACAATCTCAACTGTAACTAATGCTTTTCGTGGTTTGTTTTGGTTGATTGCTCATTGCTCCAATCCAGACAGTAGTCAAGTCAACTGTGATATTGACATGTTCTATTCTGTTTATATATTTAAAAATAATGTATTAGTTAATATTTCTGCATTGGCTTTTCGGGTAGAGAATGCATCTCAAAAGGAGTCTACTGCAGCTAATAGCCAACTAGTCAAAGACAACACATTTTTGTTGTCACTCACGGATGTTGGGCAAATTGAGGTAATGATTAGTTTGCCCCATATTCAGAGCACTGGTCTCCTCCTGTCTTTTTCCACAGATGTCCAACCCTGGTTCAAAAGTCAGGGAACCCCTTCATGTCAGAGGTTGTTCTCCTCTACATTGCACAATAGCAAATAGAAGTCGATGGTAAAATCAATCAGTTCAATGGCGTCCTTGGTATGTTCTCTTCTTATCAGGCATAGGTTACTTGGCTTTTGAGTATGACCTGTTCTAGAGCGGGCCAAATTGGAATGCTATTTTTTTTGCTGCTGAGTAATGTTAAAATAATGTCATTCATGCTACCTAAAATAGTAGCTATAAGTCCTCCAACCAACTGAACAAGGCATGCATGTGGCGAAACATAGACACTTCAGAACTCTGTACAAAAAAAACGTATTCAGATGCTTGTCATCACATTCAAACTATTTATTTTAGCTCACAGCTGTCTCTGATATTCTCTGAAACTTCATACTTTTTTGTTGTTGTAGCTCTTGTCTTGCACCATGTGCACATAAAAATGCCATAGAGATGCAGTATTTTTACAGTAAACTAAGCTATATATAGACATAGGGGAAGGCCCCTTTGGATCATTAGCTTTTAACCATTCATATAGTTGTGTGGGGTATAAAATGTGTGATATATTTTGCCCCCTCACCCAGACCAGGTTTGAAATAGCTGGGAGTTTATTTCAGATCAGCCAGTGTCCTAGAGGCTGCCTGCTCTGGATGGCTCGGCTGCATCTGCTGCCTTTGGAGAATAGAAATGCCATGATCACATGCAGGTGGGAATAACTCTGGACAGCTCTGAACTTGAAGACATATCAGGTGTAAATAGCAACTTGTTGCCATACTGGCACTGTGTGTGTGGAACGTACATTGACATATATAAATGGGGCATTTACAATAGAGAAATATACTAAAGAAAATCACATGTTGATTGATTGGGGAACCAAGTGTACAGTAAAGACACAGCTAGAACACAGCTAATACTGTGTACTAAAATAAGGTGCTGAATAGCAAGAGCATGGCATGAAGTGAAAAAACTACTTTTCTGACAGTCAAGATCCAGGTAACCTCTAGTGCGCTGTCACATAATATTGTGATTACCTTCTCTGTCATTCATCCTCAGTACAGACGTCTGTCTTTGCTATTTCCTGTGCTGGGGAGTACATTCCTTCTTTGAGCTAAGAGGAGAAGATCATAGGGTAAGAAAGCTAGGCTCAAAGTGGGTCAAACAGACTCAGTTCTGGGTTGTAAATGTGTAAAAGTGGTTTATTCAAGGCATATGTCTCAAGAAATGAAATCCTATGAGGAAAGCCAAGCGTATCTATGAAGAATGTCTTTGGTGGATCCAGCTCTGGCTGAATCAGATGTTTATGATTGAGTATTGTTAGATTTTCTATTATTTTAACATTGACTGGGTCAACAGTACTGTCCCTCCCTCCCTGGCTGTCTGGCAGAATACTGTGCAGCACACATGGGGATCGGTGCCAAGATCGTAAATTCCTCTCTCCCATGCGGAGCTCTTTATTGCCAGAAAAACAACACATAGCAATGCATTTCAGCTTAGTCTCTTGGGATTCAGAGCCAGCTCCCAGAGTTGCATGGCTGCCATAAATGCTTATTTTCTTCCCAGACGAGTGGCCCTCAGGCTAGTGTTTTTCTGAAGCATGTGCCAAGAGAGGGTTTTCTCTCTGTTAGTCAGACAGGCAGAGTTCAACATAGGACAGGGGTTTGTATGCTGTGCTCATCAGGGAACGCAGGGGAAATCGCTTTAAAACGCTTCGCCACTGAAATGAAAATGAGCATTTCTTATTGTCCAGGTTGTCCCTTCTTGTTTTAGTCCATTTTCTTCCATTTGGTGACAAATGAATGCGACCCAGGATGAGCTTGGTGCTCTGTGGTGTGCAGAGGATGGGTTGTGATGCTTTCTCAGCCTGAAGGGCCCAAAGCTGGATCTGAAAAGCCATTAGTGAGAGGATTACATGCCTGAAGTTGCTTCTTGAGGACAATAGTGTTTGTGAGTGACTGTTGAGCAATGTTTTTACTCAGTACAGTAGGTCTGAAAAGCATATTCAATCAGACAACTGCCATTACTGTGCAGTGTTGTCGCTTGGTATTGTCATTGTGATTTCTTTGCAACCGTCCCTACAGTCTTTGTGTTTGTCAGTTCAAACCCCCTTCAGCATCAACAACAGTTGATCGTGTGTCTTCTTGCACTTAGTAGTTATGGAACACACTAGGTGGTTCTCAATATGCATGCTACCGTGCACCACACGCTCATGCTCCTAGGGCATTCTCCGAGGATGTTCTCTTGAGTACGTTCTTGTGTGGAGAACGCATAAAACATTACATTTGAGAAGCACTCGCACTCCTCCTACTGTATTACCTCACTCTGCACCTCCCCATTCACTGGGTCGCAAGATAGCAATTCTTTGTAGCCAGCCAGCCTTATTGACTTGCTATGGACTTACCCACTCACTGAACCTTCTTCCAGCCAGGACAATGGCAGCAATAGTCAAAATAAGATATACACAAAGCTAGCAAGATGTGAATTGTAATAAAGTAGCTAACCAGATAGTTTAACAGGAAAAAATGACCTAAAACTAATGTTATGCAAGGTAGATGTCAATTCTTTGTGGGTAGCTAGTTAACTAACAATTATTTTTGGCTATCGGGCAAGCTAACAGTAGTAGCTAGCCAGTTAGCCCTATTGACTTACTATGGGCTTGCGATCTACGCACACTACGGTGGGTATTGTAGGCAGGTAAAGATGTCAAAATTTAAATGGCATGTATTTATTAACATATCAAGATCAAATATTTTAGTCTGGCAACATATGAGATGTGAATAGGCAACATTTAATTCCAAAGTTGGAGTGTATACTGTCTCGCTTAAGCTCAAATAATGTCTGCCATTGATTTCAAGAAATGTTGTGTAATTCTTTGTGGTTGGGGCATATTTCTGGGCATACTTTCAGTTGAAGCTTGCATTGATGCATGCTTCAAAATATGTACAAACTGAGTACGCATTCGAGAAGGGCCCGGCGTGTTCTATTTCGCATACTTTCATTTGGACCATTCCGTGCTCCAATTTGCGTGTTTGGAGAATGGCAGTATGCATTTTGAGAAACACCCGCTGAGGCCTAGACGACTTTAAAATGATTTCAAATAGTATTTGAACCCATGTCTTGTACAGGCTGGCTGCAGACAGTTGTTCATGAGCGATGAGTGGAACATAGCTGCAGAGGAAGCATTACCGCCATTAAGCATGCTTTGTTAGGAAGTCTTGTCGAGCTGTTGCGTACACAGCACTAACACATTGAATGCATAGAGGCCATGGAGGATGATTTCATGTCAGAACCGCTCAGATGGAAGTGTTCAGACATGATTCCTGAACTTGTGAACTTAAAGTGGATGACAAGTGGGCAGCAGGCTTCAGAGCAGTGAGCACATCTGGTGTGGAGATGCCTGTCTGTTTGAATTGTGAGGGCCAAGTGTTTGGCAGGTGTCAGCCAGGCAGGCCACTATTTGTCTTCAGGGATGTGCTGAAATAGGGGTTTTGAGTTGGGCTACATCACAGATTGTCTTTGACTTTGATTGAATAGCATCATGAGTCATTGTAAACAAATTGCTCCCGCAGAAAGGATGCAGGACATGTGCAGTCTTAGCTGTGGATTGTTACGGCTGTTGGTTCTGTGACGTTGTGGCTTATTAGATCTTAGCCTTACTGTTAATTGTCCTGATTCTAGTTTTTCCATGGTTCCTCCAATGCACAGTGAGAGCACTGCTATCACTAATAGCATATTTGCCTCAACCTTTCATGGTCTTTCTGGATTGTGCTGAGTCGAGTGCAGTCTTCCATCTAATTCTGTTTGTCTGACATGTGAAGAGACAAAATAAAAGCAGACTTGTGGACAAATTCCACCTTGAGACAAGTCAGGTTAATTCTCCACTTGCCCTCTGTGATTCTCTGAAGCTTTGAATGTCTGCAGCTTAGGCTAAATCAGTGAAGATGCAACTTTTTACAAATAAACAGGACTGACTTTTGTTATATGCTTTATTGACAGTTTGTGTCACTGATGTTGATTGTCTTTGGCTCTGTGAAATGATTTAGTCCTATTTTTGGCCACCTGAGTTTTGGATTATTGCTTTTGAAATTACTCCAACCATGGGCCTAATACAAATCCCAACTATTTATAAATGCGTATGCTTCTGAAAGTTAATCATTTTAGAGTTACCAGAAACTCTGGAATTACATTTCAGGGGGAGATTAAAGGGTTTTAGTCTCTTGGAAGTATTTAAAGTCATTCAAAGGATTTCTGTCACTTGATGATTAGCCCCAAATTACAGTGCCTTCAGAAATATTCACACCCCTTGACATTTATCACATTTTGTTGTAAGAGCCTGAATTTAAAATTGATTAAATTGAGATTTTCTGTCACTGACCTACACCCAATACCCCATCCATGTCAAAGTCATTTTTTTTAAAACTGAAAGGTCTTGCATCATTAAGTATTCAACCACTTTATGGCAAGTCTACAGTGCATTCAGAAAGTATTCACCTTTGGCAGTGATTACAGCCTCAAGTCTTCTTGGGTATGATGCTATTAGCTTGGACACCTTGTCCCGAAGCCACTCGTGCGTTGTCTTGGCTGTGTGCTTAGGGTTGTTGTCCTATTGGAAGCTGAGCCTTTGCCCCAGTCTGAGGTCCTGAGTGTTCTGGAGCAGGTTTTCATCAAGGATATCTCTTTCCCTCGATCCTGACTAGTTTCCCAGTCCCTGCCGCTGAAACATCCCCACAGCATGATGCTGCCACCACCATGCTTCACCGTAGGGATGGTGCCAGTTTTCCTCCAGACGTGACGCTTGGCATTCAGGCTAAAGAGTTCAATCTGGGTTTCATCAGACCAGAGTATCTTGTTTCTCATGGTCTGAGTCCTTTAGGTGCCTTGTGGCTAACCCCAAGAGGGCTGTAATGTGCCTTTTACTGAGAAGTGGCTTCAGTCTGGCCACTCAGCCATTAAGGCCTGATTGTTGGAGTCCTGTAGAGATGGTTGTCCTTCTGGAAGGTTCCCTCATCTCCACAGAGGAACTCTGGAGATCAGTCAGAGTGAACATCAGGTTTTTGGTCACCTCCCTGACCAAGGCCGTTCTCCCCCGAATGCCCAGTTTTGCCTGGAGGCCAGCTCTAGGAAGAGTCTAGGTGGTTCCAAACATCTTCCATTTAAGAATGGTGGAGGGCACTGTGTTCTTGGGGACCTTCAATGCTGCAGACATTTTGTGGTACCCATCCCCAGATCTGTGCCTTGACATAATCCAGTCTCGGAGGTCTACGGACAGTTCTTTCGACTTCATGGCTTGGTTTTTGCTCTGACATGCACTGTCAACTGTGGGACCTTTCCAATCAGGCCTGATCATCGACAACGACGAGACAGAGACCTGGCCGTGTGGTGCCAGGACAACAACCTCTCCCTCAACGTGATCAAGACAAATGAGATGATTATGGACTACAGGAAAAGGAAGACCAAGCACGCCCCCATTCTCATTGACAGGGCTGTAGTGGAGCAGGTTGAGCGGGCACGACAAAACAGGAGACTGAAAAGATTTGGCATGGGTCCTCAGATCCTAAAAAAAAAAGCCAGACTACGGTTTGCAACTGCACATGGAACAAATATTGTACTTTTTGGAGAAATGTCCTCTGGTCTGATGAAACAAAAATAGAACTGTTTGGCCATAATGACCATCGTTATGTTTGGAGGGAAAAGAGGGAGGCTTGCAAGCTGAAGAACACCATCCCAACCGTGAAGCATGGGGGTGGCAGCATCGTGTTGTGGGGGTGCTTTGCTGCAGGAGGGATTGCTGCACTTCACAAAATAGATTGCATCATGAAGGAAGAAATTGATGTGGATATATTGAAGCAACATCTCAAGACGTCAGTCAGGAAGTTAAAGCTTGGTCGCAAATGGGTCTTCTAAATGGACAATGACCCCAAGCATGCTTCCAATGTCGTGGCAAAATGGCTTAAGGACAACAAAGTCAAGGTATTGGAGTGGCCATCACAAAGCCCTGACCTCAATCCCTTAAATGTATTAGCATAACTGAAAAATTGTGTTTGAGCAAGGAGGTCTACAAACCTGACACAGTTACACCAGACATTTTGGAGAAATGTCCTCTGGTCTGATGAAACAAAAATATAACTGTTTGGCCATAATGACCATTGTTATGTTTGGAGGAAAAAGAGGGAGGCTTGCAAGCCGAAGAACATCATCCCAACCGTGAAGCACAGGGGTGGCAGCATCATGTTGTGGGGATGCTTTGCTGCAGGAGGGACTGGTGCACTTCACAAAATAGATGGCATCATGAGGTGGGAAAATTATGTGGATATATTAAAGCAACATCTCAAGACATCAGTCAGGAAGTTAAAGCTTGGTCGCAAATGGGTCTTCCAAATGGACAATGACAACAAAGTCAAGGTATTGGAGTGTCCATCACAAAGCCCTGACCTCAATCCCTTAAATCTATTAGCAGAACTGAAAAATTGTGTTTGAGCAAGGAGGTCTACAAACCCGACTCAGTTACACCAGCTCTGTCAGGAGGAATGGGCCAAAATTCACCCAACTTATTGTGGGAAGCTTGTGGAAGGCTACCCAGAACATTTGACCCAAGTTAAACAATTTAAAGGCAATGCTACCGAATACTAATTGAGTGTATGTAAACTTCTGACCCACTGGGAATGTGATGAAAGAAATAAAAGCTGAATAATAATCAACGAATAATCAATAATTCTCTCTACTATTATTCTGACATTTCACATTCTCAAAATAAAGTGGTGATCCTAACTGACCTAAAACAGGGAATTTTTACGAGGATTAAATGTCAGGAATTGTGAAAAACTGAGTTTAAATGTATTTGACTAAGGTGTATGTAAACTTCCGACTCCAACTGTGTAATTATAAATAAGTTGACGCTCAACTACTGTATGACTCTTTTAACATGCAACCGAAACGGTTGAAAGCTACAATTTATTACACCTGACAATACTGCAGAGTAATTTAAAGCCATTTGCAAATAACAAGTTGGATGCTTTGCAAAAACAACTTTGAATATCCATCTGAGGGTGAGTGTTCTTGTTTCAAACACTTTACCATCTTTGAAGGGATAGTGTTTTAAAGAATACAAACTAACATGATATTCCACCAACCTCGGGTGTAGTTGATTCAAGAAGGCAGTTTTGTGATATTTAGTTTCTTTTCGATACTTAAGACATTTTTTTTGTTACTGTTAGGATTCTCAGTAAAACTTAACATGAATCTGTTCTTGTGCATGTTACAAGACTTTGCTAATTGCATTTTAATACCCTAGTAATGAGCTGAGAGTTGTTACTACTGTACATGAGTAATAGTGACTTTCTTATACCACTTATGTAATAACTCCACTATTATTTCCAATTTATGCGACAACAATGTGATATTGTGATAATCCCAATGTTACAACATGTGTAAGAACTAGATGTCAATTGTTACTGTATTTCCTGATGTCTCACTCATTAATATATATTTGTTAGTAATTTTGAAGCTGCCTAAGTGGTCTATTCAAAAGTTTGGGTTGATTCCTTGACCCTAATGTATTTAATTGTAGGCTATTGGCTGTATTAAGATGTATATCTAAGGGCCCTCCAAACCATGTGCTTATGATCATATATTTAATTTTAATTGACTTGTTTTTGGTTTTCCATCAAATATTTGGCGGCCGTCAAATACATATTTGTTTGATTTCAAATAAGTTGCATATATTAAAATACCTTCAAATATTATTTGTTTTTCTGAGACCTGTATTTGAATATCAAAGAAAAAAGTTGCCTTTTAGTTGAAACTATATTAACTATATTCGACTACCTCAAGTATTTTAAAAGTTTGTATTTTCAAATAAACTACAACTTTTTTCTGCCCAGGTCTGGTGCCAAGTCGTCAGGACGAGTATCGTAACGGATATGAGCAATTGTCCTGATACAATTATGATCAGAGTTTTTATTTGATTTTATTATCCTTGATCAGGAACGCCTCTGGGTGACGGCAAACCTGTCTGCCCACTGTAAATTGAGGACACAGACACAGTTATTAATCTGCAGCTTGTTTCAATCTATAAACATGCAGGAAGAATATTTTGCCAATCTCCTAGTTAGGCATATTAAAACACTTAAGTGTTTTACGATCATGAGTATCATACGATCCGACTATCAACTGTCATTATGGATACAATTATGAATATGAGTATGGCCAGGTCGACACACCCCTAATAAGGCAACAGCCGGTGAAGGAAAGCTCTCAGGAGTGTGTGACTCAGGAGTGGAGTATCACAGGCTCTGGAGAACACTGCACTGTGTGAGTGGGTCAGTGGGATGGTTGAAGTGGGCAGGACCACATCGACTCAAATCGTAAAGCAGTGTCCTAACATGCTGGACAGTTGAACTGATGGACTGACTCATTTTGAATGTAATTTTGACATAGAAAAGGCCTGTATTGTTACTTGCATTGATGATTGTCGTCAGAGCTGATATCGTGTGTGTGTGTGTGTGTGTGTGTGTGTGCGCAGCCTTTTGATCGGGAAGCTAGACTGAAAGAATGGCCCTGCTGTGCTTTTTTGGCATGTGTACAATCTATGGCCCAGAAGATGTTTCCTCACTGGTCTCCAAAACAAAGTGTCCAGTGTCCATAGCGGTAGCTCACTCAGTGTCAATAAGTAGGGTAAATGCCTTAGTTCTTATCCTAAATGTGTCCAATGACCCACACCTGACAGGGTTACCCAGGGAACACAGGAAGGGCTGAACTTTGGCCAACATTTCACCTCAAGCACAACAAGGAAATCCTATTTCTCATTTGGATGTGAATATGAACCCCACCTCCTGCCTGTATTAAAACAACTGTGTCCGTGTTTGAACAGAAGCAACCACTTTAAGAGTGGGGAGAAAAGAAAAGGGGCTACTTGTGATGCTGCCGCACATTTACATTGTTTGTTAAATCCTCCTTATGTGAGGGTCTTGTTCCAGCCAAAACGGTGTGTGAGTTTTCGTTTTCTTATTAATTATGAGTCTTAAACATGTGCACCCGTGGAAAACAACAACTCCCTATTACTGATTGTTGTTATGTACAGTCTAATTCAACCTGGAGTACTTCTCACAACACTACATGTCTTCTCTTCCTGGCCAAACTCTAACAGCTAAATCTATAATAAAATAGGTGTAAAATGTGTCATTTGAGAGTGTTTTCTCCTTTCATCCACTGAAGAATTTCCATCCCATTGCCTCTGTGCAGACTGGGTGTAATTTCTGGGTGGATAGCTTATGAAATGACAGGCTTATCAACAGAGCTGCTCATTAAGGTGTACAGTAGGGAGCTGCTGCGTTGCTGCTGAGGCTTTGGTTTAAGACTGCTCTGGATTTGCTACATTGCTGCTCAAAAGTTGTTTCAAAGTTTGCTACTGAATCAAAGTATTTCAGGCTATTTGTATTAACCAACAGAGGAACATAGCCTATGCACGTCTTCAAAATCTCACCATGATTCTGGTCCAGTAAAGCCTACACTTAGTGCCTTCAAAGTATTCAGACCCATTGACTTTTTCCACATTTTGTTAGGTTACAGCCTTATTCTAGAATTGATTAAAAAAATGTTTTTCTCCCTCATCAATCTACAGACAGTACCCCATAATGACAAAGCAAAAACAGTTTTTTTAAAATGTTTTTTGCTCATTTATAAACATTTAAGAAAGTGATGACATTTACATAAGTATTCAGACCCTTTACTCAGTACATTGTTGAAGCGCCTTTGGCAGCGATTACAGACTCGAGTCTAATTTGGTATGATGCTACAAGCTTGGCACACCAGTATTTGGGGGGGGGGGTTTCTCCCATTCTGCAGATCCTCTCAAGCAATGTCAGGTTGGATGGGGAGCGTTGCTGACCAAGACCCTTCTCCTCCGCTTGCTCAGTTGACCTGGCGGCCAGCTCTAGGAACAGTCTTGGTGCTTCCAAACTTCTTACATTTAAGAATGATGGAGGCCACTGTGGTGTTGGGGACCTTCAATGCTGCAGAAATGTTTTGGTACCCTTCCCCAGATCTGTGCCTTGACACAATCCTGTCTCGGAGCTCTACGGACAATTCCTTCAACCTCATTGCTTGGTTTTTGCTCTGACATGCACTGTCAACTGTGGGACTTTTTTTTTTTTATATAGACAGGTGTGTTCCTTTCCAAATTTCCAAAAATGTCCAATCAATTGAATTTACCACAGGTGGACTCCAATCAAGTTGTAGAACATCTCAAGGATGTAAGTGGAAACAGGATGCGCCTGAGCTCAGTTTCGAGTCTCATGGCAAAGGGCCTGAATACTTATGTAAATAAGGTATCTGTTTTTAATTTGGGAACATTTCTAAAAGTGTGGTGTTGTGTGTAGATTGATGAGGAAATGTTTTAATGAATCCATTTTAGGATGAGGCTGTAACGTATCAAAATGTGGAAAAGGTCTGAATACTTTCTGAAGGCACTGTGTATATAATGTGTATACTTGTAGGCAATCGGCATATCATGAATACACCGCAATCATGAATGATTCAGTTGTAGTGCTGAGCGATTGGTGCTTTTTGAAGTCGGTTCGGTTTCGATTAGATTTTTACAAAATCATTTAAAAAATGTGTCCCTGTCAATTGTGCATTCTTCTCTCCGTGTCTGCCTCATACAGACTAGACAAGTAGGCATGCAATGGATTATGGTTATTGTACTTAATTACCATGTTTTCTGCGCTAAACAATGTAGAATATTGGCCTGTTGGAAACTACAACCCCCTTCACATTGCACATTTTGGGCTTGATCTGATTTATCTCTAGAGAAACTGCATATTGAGATCACAGAAAAAAATGTAATTCAAATAATTGAACCGACGTTGGTCAGTTGTTAAAAAAAAACATTTGGTTAATTGCTCAGCACTAATCAATTGTCATTTCCTTCTTTTGTCCATTTTACTTTACGTAGTTTTTCTGCCTTTGTATACACTCAGCGCCACTGTAGTACTGTAGCACTGTATTGTAGCTTCTTTATGCCGACTGACAGTGTTGCAGGGCTCTACGCTGACCTGTTTTTGCAAGGCTCACGCGTGGGCCTAAAACGTAGGCGCTCAATAAAAAATTATTTAGGTAATAAAGCTAGAATCCTTAATTTTTCTTGGCGCTCTGGTGCTCCTAAATTAAAATTCCAGGTCGCAGAGAAAAATATTTTGGCTCAGATGCGAGTAAAATGGTCGCACTGTAGAGCCCTGTGTTGTGGAGAAAATTCCATGTAAGATACAGATCTTTCTCTAACTTGATGCTCCATTTGTCATGTCTCCACCATGATATTATTAACTGCAAGTCTGCACTTAAATTTTTTTGTCCCCTCGAGACTTGTATTCCAGACAGTTAATATTTACTTAGTGTAACCATTCTACCTAACCATGTCATTTCGTGACCGGCTAACGTCAGAAGGCATGTTTGACTAAGAGGAATCATTTAAGTTCTTATTGTATTCTTCTTGCATAGCTAGATTTCTTGGCTAGGTTTTGGCTGTGTCCTTGCATATTCTGGCTCTTGGCGATCTCGTATAATGGCTTTTGTGTCAGCAAGCCAGTAATGAGATTTCCCTGTGAAACACTGAGCCGACTGTTGATAAGAAAGCGTCACATTTCTATGCAGGGGTTTCCTCTACTCACTTCCTACCCGTTTAGACTCTAGCTTGGCCTCCCCAGGGTTTGTTTCCATTTCATTATTTTATATTTTCCTTTTAAAATACTTACATCTCCTTAACTGCTCTAGTGATGTAGTGATTTCATTTTTAAAGTAGGTGTAAGTAGGTCTACGAACCTATACTTATGAGCAGCAGTTTTTTTCTGATCACAGATCAGTTGATAAGAGCATGACAGAGCAATGCCCCGGTCATGGGCTCCATTCCCACAGGGATCACACAAATACAAAACTTTTACTCACTGCAACGTAAGTAAATAGTGGCATGTATTACATAACCCTAGTGGGAAACTCCTATCCCTAATTATCTGTATCCTTCAGCTGCATGCTTCCCATCCAAAACATTTTGTGCATATATAATGACATTTTGGTCTTTGGCAAGGTTTTTTTTTCGAGGCAAGCTGAAGTTCGGAGCTGACGGCTACACCCCTTCATCGCCATTGGTAAACAGATTCTTCAATTAAGTGTTTGTCATTCAACAATAGACTATTTGCTTTCGTGCACATTTTTTCTTGAGAAATATTGCACCAAACATACTTTTGGTCATGTAGTGTGGACACCTTTTCGTCAAACATCTCTTTCCAAAGTCGCTGGTATTAATATGGAGTTGGTTTCCCCTTTGCTATAACAGCCTCCACTCTTTTGGTAAGGCTTTCCACTAGATGTTGAAACATTGCTGTGGAGACTTGCATCCATTCAGCCATGAGCATTATTGAGGTTGGGCACTGATGTTTGACAATGAGGCCTGGCACGCAGTCGGCGTACCAATTCATCCCAAAGGTATTAGATGGGGTCAAGTTCTTCCACACCAATCTCAACAAAACAATTCTGTATGGACCTCGTTTTGTGCATGGGGGCATTGACACGCTGAAACAGGAAAGGGCCTTCCCAAAACTGTTGCCACTAAGTTGGAAGCTCAGAATCGTCTAGAATGTCATTGTATGCCATAGCTTTAAGAGTTCCCTTCACTGGAACTAAGTGGCCCAAACCATGAAAAACAGCCTAAGACCATTATTCCTCCTCCACCAAAATTTACAATTGGCACTATGCATTGAGGCAGGTAGCGTTTTCCTGACATCCGCCAAACCCTAATTCGTCCGTCGGACTGCCAGATGGTGAAGTGTAATTCATCACTCCAGAGAAGGTGTTTCCACTGCTCCAGAGTTCAATGGCGGCGAGATTTACACCTCTCCAGCCGACGCTTGGCATTGTGCATGGTGATCTTGGTGTGCGACTGCTCGGCCATGGAAACCCATTTTATGAAGCTCCCGAAGAACACTTCTTGTGCTGACATTACTTCTAGAGGCAGTTTGGAACTCGGTAGTGAGTGGTGCAACCGAGGACAGAAGAATTTAACGCGGCATGCGCCTCAGCAAATGGCGGTCTCGTTCTGTGAGCTTGTGTGGCCTACCACTTTGCGGCTGAGCTCCTAGACATTTCCACTTCACAATAACAGCACTTAAATTTGACCGGGGAAGAAATTTGACGAACTGACTTGTTGGAAAGGTGGCATCCTTTGACAGTGCCACGTTGAAAGTCTCTGAGCTCTTCAGTAAGGCCATACTCTACTGCCAATGTTTGTCTATAGAGATCGCATAGCTGTGTGCTTGATTTTATACACCTATCAGCAACAGGTGTGGCTGAAAAAGCCAAATCCACTAATTTGAATGCGTGTCCACATACTTTTGTATACAGTACCAGTCAAGTTTGGACACTTACTCCTTCAAGGGTTTTTCTTTATTTGACTATTTTTCTACATTGTAGAATAATAGTGAAGACATCCAAACTATGAAGTAACATATATGGAATCATTTAGTAAGCAAAAAAGGGTTAAACAAATCTAAATATATTTTAGATTCTTCAAAGTAGCCACCCTTTGCCTTAATGACAGCTTTGCACACTCTTGGCATTCTCTCAACCAGCTTCACTCTGTGGTCCAACTCATCCCAAACCATCTCAGTTTGGTTGAGGTTGGGGGATTGTGGAGGCCAGGTCATCTGATGCAGCATTCATCACTCCCTCTTGGTCAAATAGCCCTTATACAGCCTGGAGGTGTGTTGGGTCGTTGTCCTGTGATAGTCCCACTAAGCGCAAACCAGATGGGATGGAATATCGCTGTAGTAGCCATGCTGGTTAAGTGTGCCTTGAATTCTAAAACAAATCTGACAGTGTCACCAGCAAAGCACCCCCACACCATCACACCTCGTCTATGCTTCACGGTGGGAACCACACATGCGGAGGTCCGTTCATCTACTCTGTCTCACAAAGACACGCCGGTTGGAATCAAAAATCTCACATTTGGAGTCATCAGACTAAAGGACAGATTTCACCCTGTCTAATGTCCATTGCTTGTGTTTCTTGGCCCAAGCAAGTCTCTTCTTCTTATTGGTGTCCTTTGGCAGTGGTTTCTTTGCAACAAGGCCCGATTCACACAGTCTCCTCTGAACAGTTGATGTTGAGATGTGTGTGTTACTTGAACTCTGAAGCATTTGTTTGGGCTGCAATTTCTGAGGCTGGTAACTCTAATGAACTTATCCTCTGCAACAGAGGTAACTTTGGGTCTTCCTTTCCTGTGGCGGTTCTCATGGGAGCCACTTTCATCATAGTGTTTGATGGTTTTTGAGACTGCACCTGAAGAAACTTTCAAAGTTCTTGAAATGTTCCTTGATTGCCTTACCTTCATATCTTAAAGAAATGATGGACTAACATTTCTCTTTGCTTATTTGAGTTGTTCTTGTCATTAATATTGACTTGGTCTTTTACCAAATATGAATATATTTTGTATACCACCCCTACTTTGTTACAACACAGCTGATTGGCTCAAACGCATTAAGGAAATAAATTCTACAAATTAACTTTCTACATGGCACACCTGTTAATTGAAATGCCTTCCAGGTAACTGAAGCTGGTTGATTGAATGCCAACAGTGTGCGAAGCTGTAATCAAGGCAAAGGGTAGGTCATTTCAAATATAAATATATTTAGCTTTGTTTAACAATTTTTGGGGTTACTACATGATTCCATATGATTTCATAGTTTGGATGCTTCACTATTATTTTACAATATAGAAAATAGTAAAACTAAAGAAAAACCATTGAATGAGTACAGTAGGTGTTTCCCAACTTGACTGGTACTGTGTAGTCAGATGTAAAATTGTGCAACTAAGATCTCCTTGTCAAAATATTAATTTCTTAGACAAAATCTGAGTATTTTGAGGAGGTACATACTGGCTACAGCATCTTAAGATGGACAAACGGTACTATAGTTCCTTTCTCAGAATGTTCAATGAAGGTATTTTAAGGGAGTATGCGATCACACTCGTTCGTCTAGCTGAACCTAACCCGAAGCATATTGAACACTTAATGGTTCATTGTCCCTTTCTCTTTCTCTCCCAGGGTGCCCACTAAGTGTTGAAGATGATGTCTGATGCCAGTGACATGTTGGCAGCAGCTTTGGAGCAGATGGATGGGATAATAGCAGGTAAGGGTCTCTTTTGCAATTGACATGAGGAAGAACAAGGAGTGATCTCGCAATGTCACATTCACTGGCTCCGCATTATCAGTCAGTAAGACTTGGTACTGTATTCACAGAGTGAGTCATTTTTTACTTCTGGGTCATAATAAGCTCATATGGTCAGGGGGTACCTGATCCTCTCTAGATCAGCACTCCTTCGCGGAGACACTTGATTAATACAGTCATTAATTTACAGTAAAATATGCGTCATAATGCTCACTGATGGCTTGTTGGTCATACCTGGCCAAACCAGTGTAGCTCTACAACACATATTTCAACATGAGGACTAACATTTTTAGACTGATAAATTAACCTTTTCACACATGAGTTCCAAATATCTCTTAACGGTCGCCCCAGCTTGAGTTTTTTTAATGCGTGTGATGTCACAATGCACTGTTCCAAAATGTGATCGTTACGCCACAGGACAGTTAACCAGCACTGCCCTCAAGCCAAGGCACGTTGCCTGCTAATTATCTATAGGCTATGTTTCAACTTCTCAATCTCAACTTATTTTCTAACAATTTAAAGTTTTTAACAACCGTTTGAATTAAGATGTTTTCCGCCTCATTCATGTACATAGAAGTAGCCCATTTCACTGTTTGGGACAATTTCTGTTTGAGGCTTTTCTGATCCGTACAAACTTCTCTCTTCAACGAGAGGCCAAGCACTTCCCCAATGTTTTCCCAGATTGAGTATGCAGACATTTGCGCATCTCCAGGTTCTGTTCGAACAGAACCTGCGCAAACTTTTATCCCTGGCACATTTTCCTGCTGGCAACGGCATTGGCTTTGTTGTTTTCCTTACTACTAATAACTTTGGACATGTGTGCGTTCCTATCAAAGTAAGTGCCTTATTACGTAATCAATGTAGTTTCTGTATATCGTGTTGTCGTTTCTACCCTAGCACATCGTGTGTATTCGGAAAGTATTCAGAGCACTTATTCTAAAATGAATGAAATAAATACAAAATCCTTAATCTACACACACTACCCCATAATGACAAAGCGTGACCAGGTTGTTAGACATGTATTAAAGATACCTTATTTACATAAATATTCAGACCCTTCGCTTTGAGACTTGAAATTGAGCTCAGGTGCATCCTGTTTCCATTGATCATCCAACTTGATTGGAGTCCACCTGTGGTAAATTCAATTGATTGGACATGATTTCCAAAGGTACACACCTGTGTATATATAAGGTCCCACAGTTGACAGTGCATGTCAGAGCAAAAATCAAGCCGTGAGGTTTGAAGGAATTGTCCTTAGAGCGCCGAGACAGGATTATGTCGAGGCACAGATCTGGGGAAGGGCATCAGAAAATCTGCAGCATTGAAGCTCCCCAGAAACACAGTGGTCATCATTCTTAAGTGGAAGAAGTTTGGAACCACCAAGACTCTTCCTAGAGCTGGCCGCCTGGCCAAACTGAGCAATTGGGGAAGAAGGGCCTTGGTCAGGGAGGTGACCAAGAACCCAATGGTCATTCAGACAGAGCTCCAGAGTTCCTCTGTGGAGATGGGAGAACCTTCCAAAACGAAAACCATCTCTGCATCACTCCACCAATCAGGCCTTTATGGTAGAGTGACCAGACGGAAGCCACTCCTCAGTAAAAGCCACATGACAGGACGCTCAGACCATGAGAAAGATTCTCTGGTCTGATGAAACCAAGATTGAACTCTTTGTCCTGAATGCCAAGCGTCATGTCTGGAGGAAACCTAGCACTATCCTTATGGTGAAGCATGTTGGTGGCAGCATCATGCTGTGGGCATGTTTTTCAGCGGCAGGGACTGGGAGACTAGTCACAATTGAGGAAAAGATGAACGAAGAAAAGAACATAGTTCCAATGCTGTGTACAATTCCCTTCACAGAACTGCGCGAACTGGCTCTAACCAGAATAGAAAGAGGAGTGGGAGACCCGGTGAACAACCAAGCAAGAGGACAAGTACATTAGTGTCTCGTTTGAGAAACAGATGCCTCCCAAGTCCTCAACTGGCATCTTCATTAAATAGTACCTGCAAAACACAAGTCTCAACGTGAAGAGGAGACTCCGGGATGCTGGCCTTCAAGGCAGAGTTCCTGTGTCTGTGTTCTTTTGCCCATCTTAATCTTTTCGTTTTATTGGCCCGTCTGAGATGTATTTTTCTTTGCAACTCTGCCTAGGGCTAACTGGCCTTCTATCACGGCCGACTCGATCACAAAATTGTACTGAACAACACTGACAGGTGTAGAAAGAGGGCTTATATTGCTAGCTAGATACTTACAAAACAACTTAGTTGTTTGTCATTTGCCCTCCAGTTGGTCTTGGAGGTTATAAACATCTCCAGCACCCTTCTATCCGTTTGTTGAAACGGATGGTTTGCCACACACATGATCCATGTGGTCTTCATTGGCCCTCTCCAGTAAGAACTGTCTGTGATTGAATTTGTTGCATTACAGACATTCCTCGTCAGTCTACATGGCTGGACGGCCCACCATTCGGTTTCTAACCATGGCTCCCCCAGGAGCGGTGGCGGCTGCAGCAGCCGCTGCTTGCAGGTCTCGCAATAATTTTTCTCGCTGTCTCAACATCTCAATATATTCCCGATCAATTAAATAAGGCTGTGTGTTCCTATGTAAAAGAACATAGAAAGAAGAAGCAGCCATTGTAATTATTTAGCAATCTCGGATAAATAGTGCACAGTGACGTAGTTCCCATGAACTTGTATAAACTAGTATTTCCCCCATTTTGAAAAGCCAGCTTTCGAGGATGGGAACACAGTTGGAACAAGGAAAAGGGCTCCTGTCAGGCTGTAGTATTTACAAAGCTAGGGAAAATAAGTCATCCTAGATATCCTGCAATATCCTGGCAGATAGGAACATCATTGAGACAAGTCCAGTGGCTCTATTGAACAAGGACAACCATTGCTACAGAACACGACTCCATTCATGTTCAGATCAGACAGCAGGCTCAATCAACCGATGACATCATTGGTTGAACTCTCGCTGTGCGACCCCAAAAAAGTAGACTGGAAAAACACCCCAAATAGTGTGTAGCTGTGAAGTTTCCCTTGAACTCTTTTTGATGATTATCATGTTTTCAGGCCAGAACTGTTGTCAGGCTAATTCCATAAAGGTTTCTCTTCAGGAAGTGGACATTTCTTTGTGTTTTTAGTAGCTGATAAGAGTGAATCTATGTGAAGCCCATTTCAGTACTGCTGTATGATTGCTTTAGTATAATGTTAATGCCCAGAGTCGGCGTGGACCTATTTTTCTGCATGGGGTTAATTATAGGTCTGACATTTTTGTAAACTTTCCGATCACATGAAGTCCAGGTCCACATTTCCCATGTAACTTTTTCTACTGTCCTCATTCAAGTTCTTTCTTTCTCACCATCTCGATCTCTCGGTCCCCCATAGCTGTTTTCCTATAGTCTAAAGTGTAAAGTGATTTGGCTTTAAGTAGCCAGATTTCCCCACTTGTCATGTTGGCTAATTCTTGTAACAGGGAGCATGATTTAATGGTCTAACCAAGAGTTACTTTCCACTATTCATTGGTGTTTGGCCTGTGCTTCATGCATTGATTAGAAATGCAGGGCTGACGTGCACCCATTATATGTACCACTCTTGTTTCTTGGGCTAAAATAAACTCCCCCTTGTTATGTGGGAATAACTTTGAAATTGGACTCAAATAATCAATTGATTAACTTATACCATTAACCTACAGTAGACCTTATGAAAGACTGAACCTTTGTCCCTCTTTCATAGGGAGGCAAGTTGCAAATGGAGAAAGATGCTCTATCTAATTGTGTGCCACCCCCACCCAGGCTCCAAGTCCATGGACTACTCCAACAGCCTGTTTGACTGCCAGTCACCAACCTCTCCCTTCTTGGGAAGCCTGCGGGCACTGCACCTGCTGGAGGACCTCCGGGGCGTGCTGGAGCTGATGGACACCGAGGAGAGGGAGGGCCTTCGCTGCCAGATCCCTGATGCCACCGCAGACAGCCTGGTGGACTGGCTGCAGCAGGGACACCTGATGGTAAGAGCAGTCAAAAGTAGTGCACTATATAATCCATAATTATTCAACGTTCAAACGACCACCCCTCATCACTGTCAAACGCTCTCTAAAACACTTCAGCGAACAGGCCTTTCTAATTGACCTGGCCCAGGTATCCTGGAAGGATATTGACCTCATTCTGTCAGTAGAGGATGCCTGGTTATTATTTAAAAGTGCTTTCCTCAAAATCTTAAATAAGCATGCCACGTTATTATTTTTTTAAACCAGGAACAGATATAGCCCTTTGTTCACTCCAGACCTGACTGCCCTTGACCAGCACAAAAACATCCTGTGGTGTACTGCATTAGCATCGAATAGCCCCCGCGACATGCAACTTTTCAGGGAAGTTAGGAACCAATATACACAGGCAGTTAGGAAAGCAAAGGCAAGCATTTTCAAACAGAAATGTTCATCCTGTAGCACAAACTCCAAAGGTTCTGGGACACTGTAAAGTCCAGGGAGAATAAGAGCACCTCCTCCAAGCTTCCCACTGCACTGAGGCTAGGAAACACTGTCACCGCCGATAAATCCACGATAATTGAGAATTTCAATAAGCATTTTTCTACGGCTGGCCATGCTTTCCACCTGGTTACCCCTACCCAGTCAACAGTCCTGCACCCCCTACAGCAAAATGCCCAAGCCTCCCCATATCTCCTTCACCCAAATCCAGATAGCTGATGTTATGAAAGAGCTGCAAAATCTGGACCCCTACAAATCAGCCGGGCTAGACAATCTGGACCCTCTCTTTCTAAAATGATCAGCCAAAATTGTTGCAACCCCTATTGCTAGCCTGTTCAACCCCTTTCGTATCATCTGAGATCCCCAAAGATTGGAAAGGTGCTGTGGTCATCCCCCTCTTCAAAGGGGAGACACCCTAGACCCAAACTGTTACAGACCTATAGCCATCCTGCCCTGCCTTTCTAAAGTCTTCAAAAGCCAAGTTAACAAACAGATCATCGAACATTTCGAATCCCACCGTACCTTCTCCACTATGCAATCTGGTTTCCGAGCTGGTCATGGGTGCACCTCAGCCACGCTCAAGGTCCTAAACGATATCATAACTGCCATTGATAAGAGACAATACTGTGCAGCTGATATTCATCGACCTGGCCAGGGACTTCGACTCTGTCAATCACCACATTCTTATCGGCAGACTCAACAGCCTCGGTTTCTCAAATGACTGCCTCACCTGGTTCACCAACTACTTCTCAGACAGAGTTCAGTGTGTCAAATCGGAGGACCTGTTGTCCGGACCTCTGGCAGTCTCTATGGGAGTGCCACAGGGTTCAATCCTGGGGCCGACTCTTTTCTCTGTATACATCAATGATGTCGCTCTTGCTGCTGCTGGTTCTTCTGGCCCTTCTTTGGACACTGTGTTTGGACACTGTGTTAACTAACTTCCACACAAGTTTCAATGCCATGCAACTCTCCTTCCGTGGCCTCCAAATGCTCTTAAATACAAGTAAAACTAAATGAATGCTCTTCAAATGATCGCTGCCCACACCTGCCTGCCAGTCCAGCATCACTACTCTGGACAGTTCTGACAGTTCTGATATGTGGACAATTACAAATACCTAGGTGGTTGGTTAGACTGTAAACTCTCCTTCCAGACTCGCATTAAGCATCTCCAATCCAAAATTAAATCTAGAATCGTCTTTCTATTTCGCAACAAAGCATCCTTCACTCATGCTGCCAAACATACCCTCGTAAAACTGACTATCCTACCGATCCTTGACTTCGGCGATGTCATTTACAAAATAGCCTCCAACTCTCTACTTACAAATTGGATGCAGTCTATCACAGTGCCATCTGTTTTTGTCACCAAAGCCCCATATACTACCCATCACTGCGACTTGTATGCTCTCGTTGGCTGACCCTTGCTTCATATTCGTTGCCAAACCCACTGGCTCCAGGTCATCTGTAAGTCTTTGCTAGGTAAAGCCCTGCCTTATCTCAGCTCACTGGTCACCATAGCGGCACCCACCCGCAGCACGTGCTCCAGCAGGTCTATTTCTCTGGTCACCCCCAAAGCAAATTCCTCGTTTGGCTGCCTTTCCTTCCAGTTCTCTGCTGCCAATGACTGGAACGAACTGCAAAAATAACTGATGCTGGAGACTCATCTCCCTCACTATCTTTAAGCATCAGCTGTCAGAGCAGCTCACAGATCACAGCACCTGTACGTAGCCCACCTGTAAATAGCCCATCCAACTACCTCATCCCCATACTGTTATTTTGCTCCTTTGCACCCCAGTATCTCTACTTGCACACTCATTTTCTGCACTTTTATCACTCCAGTTTATTTGCTATATTGTAATTATTTCGCCACTATGGCCCATTTATTGCCTTACCTCCCTTATCCTACCTCATTTGCACACACTGTATATACACTTTTTCTATTTTATTATCTATGTTTGTTTGTTCCATGTGTAACTCTGTTTTGGTTGTGTTGCACTGCTTTGCTTTATCTTGGCCAGGTCGCAGTTGTAAATGAGAACTTGTTCTCAACTAGCCTACCTGGTTAAATAAAGGTGAAATAAATAAAAATATATAGGCGCTATGTTGCTGTTTTGTATACATCCACTTATGATCCTAATGATAATCACAATGGGTCAATGTGGTTTAATTTTTTGCATTGTGAGGACTGCAAAGTCTTCCTGGTTTCATTGATCAACTAACATTTACTTTGATATATTTAGCACCTACTATAAGCCATGTGTATTAACTTTAAATCCCTTGTCACACCTGATGTGAGACACACACATCTGTGATTAGATAAAGAGGACTAGGAGAATGTCATAAAGACAGATGTACTGTACACAGACATGGGACACGAATGTTACTATCCGTTAAAGTTGATGTTCAGCTCTGATTACATCCCTCTTGTCACAGCAGTCTCCACAGCGGTGTCTCGTTACGGCTGGTGTTTGTCCAGATATGTCATAGCGTGTATAAATATAGGCCTGCTGTTGCTGTGTCCCGATTTAGGTTGAGAAAAGGTTAGAACCATACGGGACATCTTTTTGTTGTGGCGTCTGAGTTATTCCCTCCGGTGTCACTACAGACAACCTGTCAGAGACTGTGTCGTGGGGAATCTGGGATGGTATCTTGATGAGTTCTGCTGCTATTTAAAGGATACGTATGGTATGAGGTGCTGCATTATCACCAACATTTGCTGGTCAGTTTTAGCAGCAGAGTAGTAATATAGAAACCCTTTACCTATTGGTTGGGGTTGAAGGGGAGGCAGGTACTCTAGTGGTTAGAGCGTTGGGCCAGTAACAAAGACCTTTCTTCTGGAACTTGTCAGTCTATTCTTGTTCTGAGAGGTGAATGCTATTCCATGTGAGACATTGCTTGGGGGTAAAGGTTGTTGAGAAGACCTTTTGGACCTAGACTCGGCGCTCCGGTACCGCTTGCCGTGCCGTAGCAGAGAGAACAGTCTATGACTGGGGTGGCTGGGGTCTTTTAGGGCCTTCCTCTGATACCGTCTGGTGGAGAAGTCCTGGATGGCAGGCAGCTTTGCCCCAGTGATGTACTGGGCCGTACGCATTACCCTCTGTAGTGCCTTGCGGTCGGAGGCCGAGCAATTGCCGTACCAGGCAGTGATGTAGCCAGTCAGGATGCTGTTAAACCTTTTGAGGATCTGAGGACCCATGCCAAGTCTTTTGTCTCCTGAGGGGGAATAGGTTTTGTCGTGCCCTCTTCACGACTGTCTGGTGTGTTCGGACCATTTTAGTTTATTTATGTTGACACCAAGGAACTTGAAGAGCTCAACCTGCTCCACCACAGCCCTGTTGATAAGAATGGGGGCGTGCTCGGTCCTCCTTTTCCTGTAGTCCACAATCATCTCCTTTGTCTTGATCATGTTGAGGGATAGGTTATTATTCTGGCACCACCCGGCCAGGTCTCTGACCTCCTCCCTATAGGCTGTCTCGTCGTTATCAGTGATCAAGCCTACCACTTGTCATCTGCAAACTTAATGAGGGTGTTGGAGTCGTGCCTGGACATGCAGTCGTGCGTGAACAGGGAGTACAGGAGGGGACTGAGCACGTACCCCTGAGGGGCTCCAGTGTTTAGAATCAGTGTGGCAGATGTGTTGCTACCGACCCTCACCACCTGGTGGCGGCCTGTCAGAAAGTCCAGGATCCAGTTGCAAAGGGAGGTGTTTAGTCCCAGGATCCTTAGCTTAGTGATAAGCTTTGAGGGCGCTATCGTGTTAAACGCTGAGCTGTAGTCTATGAATAGCATTCTCATGTCAGTGTTCCTTTTATCCAGGTGGGAAAGGGCAGTGTGGAGTGCATTAGAGATTGCATCATCTGTAGATCTGTTTGAGTGGTATGAAAATTGGAGTGGGTCTAGGGTTTCTGGGATAATGGTGTTAATGTGAGCAGTTACCAGCCTTTCAAAGCACTTCATGGCTACGAACGTGAGTGCTACGGGCCTGTATTCATTTAGACAGGTTACCTTAGTGCTCTTGGGCACAGGGACTATGGTGGTCTGCTTGAAGCATGTTGGTATTACAGACTCAATCAGGGACATGTTGAAAAGTGAGTGAAGACATCTGCCAGTTGGTCAGCACATGCCCGGAGCACACGTCCTGGTACTCCGTTTTGCCCAGCGGCCTTGTGAATGTTGACCTGTTTAAAGGTCTTACTCACATCGGCTACGGAGAGCGTGATCACACACCTCAGTGTTGCTTGCCTCGAAGCGAGCATAGAAGTGATTTAGCTCGTCTTGTAGGCCCGTGTCACTGGGGAGCTCGCGGCTGTGCTTCCCTTTGTAGTCTGTAATAGTTTGCAGGCCCTGCCACATCCGACGAGTATTAGCGACATTTACTGGTGCTTCCTGCTTACATTTATGCTTGTCATCAGGAATCAGGAGGATAAAATTATGGTCAGATTTGCCAAATGGAGGGTGAGGGAGAGCTTTGTACATGTCTGTGTGTGGAGTAAAGGTGTTCTAGAATTTTTTTCCCCTCTGGTTGCGCTTTTAACATGCTGATAGAAATGACGTAAAACTGATTTCAGTTTCCCTGCATTAAAGTCCCCGGCCACTAGGAGCGCCGTGAGCGGTTCCCCTTTTGCTTATTTCCTTATACAGCTGACTCAGTGCGGTCTTAGTGCCAGCGTCTGTCTGGTGATAAATAAACAGCCACAATTTCTTTAATGAAAGCGCTCTTAGAAAATAGTGTGGTCTACAGCTTATGAGATATTCTACTTCAGGCGAGCAAAAGCAAGAGATTTTGTGCACCAGCTGTTGTTTACAAATATACACAGACCACACCCCTCGTCTTACCAGTGTGCGCTGTTCTGTCTAGCCGGTGCAGCGTATATTCCGCTAGCTGAACATTTTCTGCCACAATTCGGTGAAACATAAGATGTTAGTTTTTTTATGTCCCTTGGTAGGATATTCGTGTTCGTACCTCGTCTAATTTATTGTCCAATGATTGTACGTTGGCAAGTAATATTGATGGTAAGGGCAGATTTCCCATGGTAAAGGCAGATTTAAGTCTTGGGCTTCAACTAGTTTGTTTGAACCATCTGGTACATCCTCAGCCTGCTCACAGTTCTTCAGCCTGTCCTCGCTTTGAGCGTTTCAAAAACACCCCTAATATCAGGCTCCATTGTCCCAAGAACCGTATCTCTGAATGTACCAAGCAAATATCTCCCTGAACTCTTACAATATGCTGTAGTTAGTGTTCCCCTGGAAATGTGAGATACAACCCAAGTGTTGGCACAGACTGCTGTGAGAAACAACTCACTGATGTGTTGGAATTGAGAACCAACAGTATGCTGTGGAGAGAGCACTGAGATTTAGGCTCTGGGCCAGGGAAATGCCAGAGCCTCTGTGTAATGCTGTAACTCTCTATGTGTACACTCGTCTCTGGAAATTGTTCTCTCTTTGACCATTTAAGGTGTTGCTGGCAAATGCAACATCAATCATGCTAGCTGTCACTCGAAGACTCGTGTGTGATTGTTTGATAATTGTCCGTATTCAAGGTACTTAAAATATGCCCTGTTCACCCTTAAAATACTCCAGTGACACAACACAACTCTTTAGGTTTATCTGACTTTATCTTGATACATTAATGACAATATGTTACTTTTTGGGCGACCTGACCAAATTCACATAGATCAATAACTGACATTCCTATCATTCTACTTGAAAGCAAGTCTAAGAAACGATAGATGTGCTATGCTCTATTCCTATGCTTCCCGTTTTTGTTTTTACTTTCGGTTTTGTACGCCAGCTGGAACAACAGTATTTTTCGTTATGGAATATATATTTCACAGCGGTTTAGATGGTACAATGATTCTCTACACTTTTTTTTTTTTTTTTTTGTCACATAAACTGAAATTAGGCAAACTTTTAGGCGAGAGTTTTAGCAACCAGGAAATTTCCAACCAGAGCGATTTCTGCATAGTGCAACTTTAAGCACTGAGCATGTCACCAGTCTTACCAGTGTAGTAGAGGCTTAATCTTAGAACCCATAACCAATATTGCATCCACCATGGCCAGCCACTCATAACTTGATTAACATTTGTTAAGTCTGTCACTAGGGACAATTGGAGTCTGTATGTTAACACTCACAGACCAATCCCATGTGTCACTCTCTCACTGACTACGTTGTCTTCTCTATGCCTGCATGCAGTCCAATGGCCACCACATTTCCATGGGTGGTGACCTCTACCAGGAAAGACTGTCTCGACTGGAGGGTGACAAGGAATCCCTGGTGCTTCAGGTACTGTACAGTACACCACAACCTGTCATAGCTAGTAGCTATCCTACCCAGACAGCATTAATGGCTCATTAAATGTCACAATAGTATTGATTAGTCTAGGCTGCCGCGGTCAGTTGATCTAGGAGGTTCTGAACACCTCCAGCACCCCTCTATCCGTGCATCGATGGTCTGTTGCACACGATCCATGGGGTCTGCAGTGACCCTCTTCAGTAACAACTGTCCGCGATCAAATGCTAAGTGGCCTTTTTAGTGCAATGAAGTGTAATGAACGTAGCCTGGTCCCAGATCTGTTTGTGGTATATAGCCAACTCACAAAATAGTTTGGGAATGACAACCACCATAGGAGTTGGCTATACGGCACAAACAGATCTGGGACGGGGCTATATAATAAACTTGGTGTAATAACAAAAACTCAATCAACTCCATTACTTTGCAAATACAAATCACTATGCACCATAAATATGTTAATCTTTAAATTGTAATGACAGAGTAACTACACAGGTATAAGAGTTACTTAGTGTTACCCTTGTGTTCCTGTGCAGGTGAGTGTGTTGACAGACCAGGTGGAGGCGCAGGGGGAGAAGATAAGGGACTTGGAAATGTGTCTGGATGAACACCGGGAGAAACTGAACACCACTGAGGAGATGCTACAACAGGTCAGTTTGGATGAGACGGCCCCTGAAAAGGGGTCTTTGTTGTTATTTTGTCAAAGCTGCTGAACAACAAAACCCAGCAAGCAAGCTGTGTGTGTGTGTTTATATTTAGCGTGTTTTGTTATTTCGCAGGAGCTCCTGTGCAGAACGACTCTAGAGACTCAGAAACTGGACCTAAAGGCTGAGGTGTCCAACTTGAAACTGAAGCTGAACTCATTTGAGAAGGACATACTGCACTTTGACTTCAGGGACAGTGAGGTGTGTGATGGGAGGCCTCTGTTTAAGGACTGATTCTTCTTAGTCTTTCTCTCTCCCTCTGTCTTTCTGACACGCACACACTTACCCTTTCATGCTGCCTGAAACCTGTTTGGGGGAGGGAAGGCTTGCATCATCATGTGCTCAAAACCATAGTGTGTTGGGGCAATAGAGACCATTCACTTCCAAGGGAATGTCATCCTTGCCATGGCCAGAGGTAATATAATTGTCTTATGTTTGAAGGTATGAATGAGTTGCTCTTACATGAATGTGAAGCTTCAGGGCTTTGATAATAGGAAATTGGAAGATGTATTTTTCCTCTGGTTGTATGGTTGCAAACAATGAACAAATGGTGATGTTCTTATCTTGTTTACGTGGAAGTTTGGAGGAAAGGAGAACAAAGGGAGTGTGTATTTGGACTCCAATGAACTGTGGTGGATTCTTGGACAGCTCTCAAACACGTCATGTTATTGTTGTGTCACAGCCGTCTCTTCCAGTCCACTGGAACAGTCCAGTATGTTCCGCTTCACAGCCTATCTGGGAGAGCAGAACACAGAGGTACTCCCCACCAGAGGCACTTTCCTGTCACATCTCTTAACCTGCTCTGGGATTTCTACTGTCTCTGCAAAGCAGTCCCTCCAGAACAGATATGGTCTCCATGAGGATCAGTAGTAGGCCTTGGACTATGTCGGAGAAAACTATAATATGGTTCTCGGTATAGGCTTCTTTTGATTAAAAAAAAGAATGATGTTACCATTTACTTAGATAAGGAAAAGCCACACACTCTAATGGCCACGATGCAATACGTTTAATAAACCGTTTCGACACCTAGGCTGCCTTCATCAGGGTTCAAAATATATATTTTCAATGAAAATGAAAACCAAGGCCAAGTTTTAATTAAAGTGGAACTGATATGCTCCAATCAACCTACAACATTGTTTTACATGTCCATGTTAGGTAACCTTGTTGAACGTGATGTTATGAAAATGCTTTTAGAACATATTAGATGTTTTTTGAGCGCCTAGCACAGGCTAAGAGAGATGTTGCCGCAGCCATATTGGAACAACGTCATGATAATGGTAGAGCGTCCGCACACCTACTTTACTCATGGCTTTTTTAAATTAAGACTGATCAAGAAGTTAATCAACTTAAAGCTAAAATGACCAATTGAGATGGAAAAACTAAATACAAACAATAATGTTAACAAGCCTGTATAGTCAGGTCAAAAATCCACTTGCATACGTGTTTGAGCTCATTCAGCTGTAGGTTACATTAGTGATTTTCACATGGGCAGGGGCATCGAATGTAACATTAACTGTTACCCGACATTAACATTAGCAAGCTAGCTAAATGCATGACGTCCAAAATAACAAAGCATGTAGCTAGCGTCATCAATCCTGTATAGTCCAGTCAAAGCCCCACTTGCATATGTTTTTGTGTTCATTTAGCGAGCAAGGTCTAGCTGTTAAACATTACAGTATTTTTGAAATGGTCATTGGATCGGGCTTTGTTAGCCAGCAAGCTAGCTAACAGCAAACAACTTGATTAAATTAGCTAACTGCATGGTAATGCCAACAATAATAGTCACTTCTGCAGGCAGATATTGTGTACACTATGCATAAAACAGTATTCAATATGGTTTGCGGTGAGGGACTTCAAATGTGCCAAATTAGGAAAGGCTATCTAGCTTGCTGGGCTATAAACAGCTGGCTAAAAAAATGAGTTTTCAGTCAATGCAACCTAGCTAGCTAAGTGTTATGAAAGAGTTAGCTACAGACCGGTAGGGATGTTAAGTGTTGTTGGTGTTCACATACAGGAGAGGGAGTGCAAAACAACGACGCTGGACAGAGTGGAATCAGGTGTAGCAAAAAGGCAGTTTATTGAGTCAAAGATATCTTGTCCGGCAGAAAAGCGTGCACGGACCTAGTCATATGACTCTAAGGAGTCAGCTGAAAAGGCTTCTTAGCCAGAGTTTACAGCAGAATGTATACACAGAATAATGTAGGTGGAGTCTCGTCGTGTTGGTCTTCTGACTGGTCCTGAAGAGTTGGAGGCGGGCCTGCTCTAGCCAGAGCAGGAGCCCCATTGGTGCACAGCAGAGTCCTCTGCTCTTGGCACCCGAGCAGTAGAGGGGGGTGGAGTGTGAGTGTGCGTGCTCATGAAATGTTTGTGTGTCAAGGAAGCGTGAGATAGGGGGACTGGCAGTGTCTGCTTTAGGCTCAGGTGTTTCCTGTCTTTGATCCTTGCATGCACTCCTGCAATGTCAGTGAGATAGTTTGGCACTCTAAGCTCGTTAGTGTTGCAGGATGTTCTTTGTAGTTTACAGGGGAGTATATTTGAGTGGTGGCAGCCATGTGTCCTTCGGATAATCATGTTATTGCACGTAGGCTCTAAACTTGACTGAGGACACTGGGCCCAGAGTTATCTGAGGACATCCGGTTTAACCAGAGCGTTGGCCTGCTAGTAATGCTTGATATTTGATTATTTATATAACAAATCCCCCTCTTCACATCTATTAGACGTGAATACTATTATAAAAACGAGAAATATATATATATTTTTTTTTCAGTAAGTTAGCTCCCTTCTCCTGCAGTGGGTGGGGGACATCTTCATTGCCAGGGCATAGCGTTCCCTGCCATATCTTGCTGTTGCTGCATGTGGCTGGATCCTGGGTGGTTGTATTCCGGCTGTTCCTGCTGCATATAGCTAGGTTCTGGTGGGCTGTAGTGTAGAGGTGGGGGTCCTCCTCTTCCTCTCCCTCTTCCTGGTGCTCCTCGACGTCCTGATAGTGAAGGAGGACAGAGTGGCATAGTTCCTTTCAGTAGGGTAAGATCTGCGCAGTTCATCCCATAAAATGGTCCTGAAATGATCTAGGGGCAGGGTGGGTGGCTGGTCTCTGAGGTCGGCTGCTGTCATGATGCCGTTCATGGTGCCATGGTTGGTGGCTCTGGCTAGTAGTGCTTTCATGTCTCCTAGGCAGAGATCCAGACCGGAGGTCAGTCTGCAGCTGGTGTAGCCATGCGGAGGCTCCTCCATGTAGGCTGGGCATCTGTTCCATCAATGTGGTCAGGTCAGTCATTTGCCAAGGTTGGTACTCTACGTAGCGTGAATCAGCTGCTGGGCTCCAGGTCCCAGTATTCTCTGGTGGTCACTCCTTTAGATCTTAGTCCAGCCACCCTGGCAGACTTCCGGGTGGCGGTCGCCACCTGTGTGTCGGTTACGTCAGTCAACTTTCCCTTCACTATGCCTTCGATGTGGTACTCACCCATCCCTCTGCCTTCATCGTTCATCAGTCCCTTCACTTGGGCTATTGATTCACTTAGTTCTCTTCTTAAGTGTTGTATTTCACAGTCTATTTCTGAACTGGTGGGTGTCTTTCTGTTGCGCTCCTCTTCATCTTCCGTTGCCTGACTCTCGTGGCTGAGGTAGGACCCTTCCTCGACTTGGAGGCTTCGCGGGGAACACTTTAGATGGAAGTAGTTGGGGTTTGGTACACTTAGGACTGGGGCCTGTATTGCGGGCTGGGTCCTGGTGAGGAAAGGGTTACCATTGAACGGGTTGTGAGATGGGCCTTGTTGATTATGCCCCATTGAGTATGGCGGAGGTTGGGCCACCTCTATTGGTATTTCTGGGTATAGTGAGGGAGGAGCAGACGCCGTGCTGGTGTTGGCAACTTGGGGAACTGTGGGAAAACTCTCGAGTGGAGTTTTGGTCTCTGCTGAGGCCACACACATCATGTCCAGTTTTTTTTTTGTAGCACCCTCCTACTCTCTTCTATCGCCCATGTCCCTTTTTTCAACTCCGCTTTTGCTCACTCTCTCTTTAGTGCCTTCCTTTTTGAACAAATGAGTCTTGTTCCCCTCTGTCTCACTTGCTGTCGTCCCCTCTACGGCTTCTTCTAGCCCTTTCTGCATAGATTGGAGTTCCTCGTCTACTGGAGGTCCCCCTCTAAGGTAACCTGCCTGCATCCATTTTAGTTTTACCCCTTCCCACACTTTCTTTATTTTTTTATACTGGTCCTTCCCTCCCGCTCTATCAGTCATGCGCTGTTCTAAGTATTCATTGAACTTGAGTTTGGGTGTAGTTGAGCCAGACATGTTATCACAAAATAATTACGTGAACTGCTAAGGTAATTATTAACGCGGTTAGGCAAGATATAACTAAAGCAGTGATTATCTGAAAAAGGTCTTATTTGGCTCCTATGGTGTTCTAGCTCATCTGGTAATGTCTGTAATGTGTCCTCTAGGTTTCAGTCAGTCCTGTACTATGTCCTGTGTAATATGTGTTTATTTCTATCTTTGTATACTTAGCCCGTCCTTGATCGAGACCAGGGATGTATTCGCGGTGCTGGCACAGATTTATCTCTTGCACCCCACCCTCGCACACAAAGATTTTATCAGTAATGTGGTGACAGTTACGTGTTTCTCCGGTACTTTATTTAAATATGTTCAGTGATTTTTTTAAGTACTTTCTAAAAATAATTCAGCAATCACCTTTTGGAACAATATATTAGTAAATTCAAGCGGGTCTATAACAATTGTCAGAATAACTTTAGTACTTTAGGAAATACCAATAGAAATAGGAAAACTAAAAGTCAGTGTTTAGCTCAGCGGCTGTCAATCAAAAGTCAGTGCTCAGCTCGGCGGCTTATTTAAGTACTTTCTAAAAATAATTCAGCAATTACCTTTTGGAACAATATATTAGTAAATTCAAGCAGTTCTATAACAATTGTCAGAATAATTTTAGTACTTTAGGAAATACCAACAGAAATAGGAGAACCAAAAAAGAATTATTTAGGTATTATCTAGAAATAACCCAGTAATTTCCTCTTGGAACAATATATCAGTAAATTCAAGCGGTTCTATAACAATTGTCAGAATAATTTTAGTACTTTAGGAAATACCAACAGAAATGAGAAACTAAAAATCAGTGTTTAGCTCGGCGGCTGTCAATCAAAACTCAGTGCTCAGCTCGGCGGCTCTTTCAGCGGGTGTACAAGATGCTCTGAAAGCGGCACGATGACTAGACTACTAGGTGGCTAGACTAGCAGTACGAGTACATATAACCCAGTTACATAACTTAGCATGGCGGTTACTCCGCAACAAACGTTTCTCTCAATTGGATATGGGATTTGTAGTCTATGGATTTAATTTCCCCGGTCTCAAAATCGTGGAACGTCACATCAAATTTTCATCATGTGTCAAAAACAATTCACTCAGTTTACATTAGTTTTCAGTATCCATTATGTAAAAGAACACAGCCACGGTTTAACTTCACCTCATACACAACCTATATATATAATAGGACAGTTTTCTATGCAGATTTCAGAACAAACCGGATCCCAGGGGGAATCTAATACATTGGTCAAACATAGTCCAATTAAAATAAATCACACAATTCACTTATCCATTATACACTAGAACACAGCCTCGGTTTAACCTCACCTCATACACAACCTATATATATATATATATATATATATATATATATATATATATATATATATATATATATATATATATATATATATATATAATAGGACAGTTTTCTATGCAGATTTCAGAACAAACCGGATCCCAGGGGGAATCTAGTGCATTGGTCAAAAACAGTCCAATTAAAAATAAAATCAAAATCTCTTTGATCAATGCCTTTGGTTCTTATGTCAAAATAATTTGGCAACAATTCATACTCACACTCAGTACTTCTGATCAAAATTTGGTTTAGACTATAATATAATATGCAGATTTAGATTTAACAGGTTCTGCTTACCTTTTGGTAGAGCGCTCTGATCAGGTTTCCTGAGGCAAGACGAATGGTTGATGGTCTCCTGTACTACAGGTCACTCTTCCGTCTGATTTTGAGCCGATGAATTGTCTCGTCCTCTCACAACAACTTATCATAGATCGAATTCAGGACAACCATCCTCTGCTACCAATTTGTTGGTGTTCACATACAGGAGAGGGAGTGCAAAACAACAACGCTGGACAGAGTGGAATCAGGTGTAGCAAAAAGGCAGTTTATTGAGTCAAAGATATCTTGTCCGGCAGAAAAGCGTGCACGGACCTAGTCATATGACTCAGTAAGGAGTCAGCTGAAAAGGCTTCTTAGCCAGAGTTTACAGCAGAATGTATACACAGAATAAAGTAGGTGGAGTCTCGTCGTGTTGGTCTTCTGACTGGTCCTGAAGAGTTGGAGGCGGGCCTGCTCTAGCCAGAGCAGGAGCCCCATTGGTGCACAGAAGAGTCCTCTGCTCTTGGCACCCGACCAGTAGAGGGGGGTGGAGTGTGAGTGTGCGTGCTCATGAAATGTTTGTGTGTCGAGGAAGCGTGAGATAGGGGGACTGGCAGTGTCTGCTTTAGGCTCAGGTGTTTCCTGTCTTTGATCCTTGCATGCACTCCTGCAATGTCAGTGAGATAGTTTGGCACTCTAAGCTCGTTAGTGTTGCAGGATGTTCTTTGTAGTTTACAGGGGAGTATATTTGAGTGGTGGCAGCCATGTGTCCTTCGGATAATCATGTTATTGCACGTAGGCTCTAAACTTGACTGAGGACACTGGGCCCAGTGTCCTCAGTCAAGTTTATCTGAGGACATCCGCTTTAACCAGAGCGTTGGCCTGCTAGTAATGCTTGATATTTGATTATTTATGTGTGTCCACTCCTATTAAATCAATTGCAGCTAGTTGTGAGTCATCAAATGATGCTGCCAATGTCCATAGTGAAATTCATAATCCATTGTAAAATCCTGCACAGGTAGCAAGCTGTTCTGCTTCGGTCACTACAGTAGCTAGCAAAATATTCATCAATGATAGCTGAGCTTGCTGGGTTTTTGAACTAGTTGGCTAGATATCATAGCTAACCTTGCACAGTATAAATGTTTTTGTCAATTTAGAGTTCATGTCATGTTACTTGTTACTCTAACAGGATAGCCTTTTACAAAAGCACTAATTTTCATATTTTTTGTTGTCAAAATAAAGACATTCTCAGTGAGGCTACTAACATGCATTGTAATCTGGGATGCCTTTCAGATGAACCATTCAAGTGATGTCATTGATAACATGTTATCAAGGTTACTCCTGCGGTGCTGACCTGTTGCACCCTCTACAACTACTGTGATTATTATTATTATTTGATGCTGCTGGCCATCTATGAACATTTGAACATCTTGGCCATGTACTGTCATAATCTCAACCCGGCACAGCCAGAAGAGGATTGGCCACCCCTCAGAGCCTGGTTCCTCTCTAGATTTCTGTTACATTGCTTGTTCCTCTGGGATCATATCTTACTGATTTATCAAGCCACCAGGGTGAAATTCTCTGATTTAACAAGCACGTATACAGCTTCCCTCCTTCCCCCGTGTAAGTCAGTCTTTCTCTCCCCTCTCAGGACATGGGTCTGGAGATTAATGAGCTGAGGTACAAAGTGACTGAGATGGAGAGTGAAAGACTACAGTATGAGAAGAAACTCAAATCCACTAAGGTTAGTTATCATGAGTTAGGGTTGGCCTACCTATACTGCAGTACGCAAGCATAATTCTGCAGATAATTATCTACTTCCAAAAGGAAAGCTTTTACCTAGCCATTTATTTTTTACACGTATATCCTTTTCTTTTGACTACTTGTCAGCTCTTTGGGTATCCCCTCCTCCTTTTTGGCATCGCTTCTCTTATGACATCTCTCTTTTTCTCTTTTTCCTTGGCTTTACCTTCCTCTCCACTGCTACTAGTCGCTAATGGCCAAGCTTTCTAGCCTGAAAATCAAAGTGGGCCAGATGCAGTATGAGAAACAGAGGAACGAGCACAAACTGCAGGCACTGAAGGTTGGCTTCTCCCAGGGTTTCTGCTTGTTGCCATCTAATGTCTTTCTACTTTTTACTTTGGTTTAGTTTTTGGTTTTTGAGCAAGATTGTTTCAACTGCTGTTTTTTGTGTTTTTGTTTTTACCCATCTCTAGATGAAATTAAAGGGGTGTGTAATCAGAAATATAATCTAAAACACACTGATCCAAATGATTAAATACATTATTTTTTTGGTGCCAGTGAAAAAGCCAAAGCACTTAAACGTAAATATAAACCCTAAAATACACCTTCCTTTAGGTGACACCCACAAGGCACCAGTTTAAGCATATACTGTAGCACATGTAAACCACTTTACATGTGCTTTTTGGCTTTCTTTGCCCTCATTTGTTTCTTTCTTTTCCTCCCTCCCTTCTTCTCATGGATGAAATGCCATCTGAAAGATTGTTTAATTTCTCAGTTTGCCTTTTAGTTTGTTTTGAAATAATGACCTTTTCACTCTAGCCTGGTCCCAGATCTGTTTGTGCTGTTTTGCCAACACCTGTTGTCCTTGTCACGTCAATTGACTTAGCAAGACAGCACAAACAGGACTGGGACCAGGCTATTTTGACACTGCCATGTAAAACGGCCCCTCCAGCACTTGCTGAGACATCAACCACCCCAGACCCAACCACCCCAGACCCTACCACCCCAGACCCTTGCACTGACCCCTACATCCCTACCTCCCCCTCTTAAACACATACTCCCAGAGCAGGTGTGACCATTGTCTCTGCCTGCCAAGTCAGCATCTGAATGGTTGTTATGGTTTGTTTGTGGTGATGGGTGTTGGGCATGAAAGGGGGTAAAATAGGGGGGGTGATAAGTCAGTGGCCACATTCCTGGCTGACTACGTTGCAGACGCCTGCCAGATCTCACAACACCTGCATAGGTGGTTAACATATCAGTTAACCGCACCACACGATATAGTAATCTGATGCTCTACTGCACAGTCGATGACGTGGCACACAGCCATTGGCAATGCAACGTCTGCAATTTAGTCGGTCTGGAATGCAGCCAGTGTTTTTTGGGATGATGTCCCTGTCTAACTGTTGTGTGTTGAGCAGGAGGAGCTGGTGACGCTGAGGAGGCAGCTGGAGGGAAGGGACAGAGAGGTGAGGAGGTTACACGGCGAGACTGGGTTCAGAGCCAACACCCCGGGTGGCATGGACTGTGGAGACAGAGGTGAGATCATGGACCGTATTCACTGTTTCTCTGTGTCTTTACTCTATGGGGTCGTTTTCCAGACACAGATTAAGCCTAGTCCTAGACTAAAAGCATGAAGTGCGGCAGGTAGTCTAAGCGGTTAAGAGCGTTCGGCCAGTAACCAAAAGGTTGCTGGTTCGAATCCCGAACCGACTAGGTGAAAAATCTGTCTGTGCCCTTGAGCAAGGCACTTAACCATAATTGCTCCAGAGTCGCTCGCCGTCGACAATGGTTGATCCCAGACAGTGACACCACTCTCCGAGGGTGTTTCAGGTAGTGGGATTTGCAAAAAAACGATTTTCCAATTGGACAAATTTAAGCACCCACCTAATTATAATAATAACACAGTATTAAAATTTCTTTCAAATGTGGTTATTTGTCCAAGACTAGCCTAAATATGTGTCTGGGAAACCAACCCTATAAGACAAACATGTTCCATTTAAGCCCAGATGAAAACATTTTGGTAAAGCTTTACTTAAAGCCGATAGTTATAATGCATTATAACGTGTTCTAAGCATGTATGAGCATTTATGTCTTATTATGCTTAAAAAATATTATCTCAGAAATGTCTGTCATATTTTGTGACCAATCAACATGATTTAAAATAATCCAGTCTTGACAGAAGTCATGATGGACAGTCTTCAGAATCTGGAGCCAGTTTTTGTTTCATACAGTAATTCTGTGTCCTGTTTAGTCTCTCACCCAGATGAAACTCTTAAAAAGAGGCTGAAAGAGAAACGTAAGGTTATGGGTTTTATCAATGCTTGTATTTATTATTATTTGCTCTTGCACAACTGTCACTGTTGCATGTATGGGCATGAATGACCCATCTGAACCTTGCTTCTCCATAACCCATTGGAAAGCTATTTAATACAATGTATACTCTGTGCAATTGTTTTATTATCACTTCAGTTCAGTTCAGCCACCGGTATTTTATTTTTGGTTTATATTGCAGAAAGGTTGGCCTTTATGTACTTTAAGAATGGTAGAGTAAGTTTACTTAATGGAAATATCTTAAAGATGAAATCTGTTCGTTTTTTGTTCTCCGTGGCAACCAGATGAAGTTCAAATGCAAATAGTGTGAAACGCAACCTGCACACAACAACAAGAAATATATACTGTTCAAATTAACTCACCTGCGCCTCTTTGGTATTGTGATTTCAACAGCCTCAAAAACTTTCTACACAACATATTGATTACAATGGGAATCAAACTTACGAATTGTGCTTTAAGTTTGCCCTAGAGAATAAGAAAGACACTCCCCTACGTATTTATTTGTAAATAAAACTTAATTTGTCTCTATACTCCAGCATTTGGGATTTTAGATCAAATGTTTTGAGGCGATAGTACAGAATTTCACCTTTTTATTTGAGCCTATTTTCATACAGTGCATTCGGAAAGTATTCAGACCGCTTTTCCACATTTTGTTACGTTACAGCCTTATCCTAAAATGTATTAAATATTTTTTTCCCTCATTAGTCTACACACAATACCCCATAATGAAGTGAAAACAGGTTTTTAGAAAGTTTTCCAAATGTATTACAAAAAACAATAAAAAATCATTACAGACCCTATTCAGACCCTTTGCTATGAGACTGGAAATTGACCTCAGGTACATCCTGTTTCCATTGATTGGAGTCCACCTGTGGTAAATTCAATTAATTGGACATGATTTGGACAGGCACACACCTGTCTGTATAAGGTCCCACACTTGACAGCGCATGTCAGAGCAAAAACCAAGCAATGAGGTTGAAAGAATTCTCCGTAGAGCTCCGAGACAGGATTGTGTCGAGGCACAGATCTGGGGAAGGGTACCAAAACATGTCTGCAGCATTGAAGGTCCCCAAGAACACAGTGGACTCCATCATTCTTAAATGGAAGTAGTTTGGAACCACCAAGACTCTTCCTAGAGCTGGCCGCCTGGCCAAACCTAGCAATCAGGGGAGAAGGGCCTTGGTCACGGAGGGGACCAAGAACACGATGGTCTCTCTGACAGAGCCCCAGAGTTCCTCTGTGGAGATGGTTGTCCTTCCGGAAGGTTTTCCATCTCTGCAGCACTCCACCAATTAAGCCTTTATGGTAGAGTGGCCAGACGGCAGCCACTCCTCAATAAAAGGCACATGACAGCCCGCTGGGAGTTTGCCAAAAGGCACCTAAAGGACTCTCAAACCATGAGAAACAAGATTGTCTGGTCTGATGAAACCCAGATTGAACTCTTTAGCCTGAATGCCAAGCGTCACATCTGGAGTAAAACTGGCACCATCCCTACGGTGAAGCATGGTGGTGGCAGCGACGCTCCCCGTCCAACCCGACAGAGCTTGAGAGGATCTGCAGAGAAGAATGAAAGAAACACCCCAAATACAGGTGTGCCAAGCGTGTAGCGTCATACCCAAGAAGACTCCAGGCTGTAATATCTGCCAAAGGTGCTTCAACAACGTACTTAGTAAAGGGTCTGAATACTTGTGTGATTTTTCTGTTTGTTTTTTTGTTGCAAAAAATAAACAAAAACAATTGCTTTGTCATTATGGGTTATTGTTTGTAAAACAATGTCATCAATTTTAGAATAAGGCTGCAATGTAACAAAATGTGTAAAAAGTCAAAGGGTCTGAATACTTTCTGAATGCACTGTATCTATTTAACCGTTCAGAAATGTGGAGCGGCAGGTAGCCTAGTGGTTAGAGCATTGAGCCAGTAACATCAGGTTGCTGGTTTGAATAACCGAGCTGACAAGGTGAAAAATCTGTCTGTCTCCTTGAGCAAAGCACTTAACTCTAATTTGCTCCAGGGGCACAGTACTAATATGTCTGATTCACTTAGTAGTGATTCACTTAATAGTGTATAAATTCATGGTAAATAATGTATTGTGTCATTTTGGAGTCACCTTTTTTTATTTTAAATAAGAATAGAATATGTACTTGAACACTTCTACATTCATGTGGATGCTACCATCATTACGGAAAATCATGAGTCAATCGTGAATACCGATTAGTGAGAAAGATAGTGGCATAAATATCACAAACAACTGCAAATTCATCAAACAAGTTTATGGATTCACAAGCTTAATGTCGTCATTGTGTGCTAGAAATACAATACCAGTCAAGTTTGGACACACCTACTCATTCAAGGGTTTTTCTTTATTTTGACTATTTTCTACATTGTAGAATGTATTTTGAATACATCAAAACTATGAAATGGAATCATGTAGTAAGCAAAATAGTTTTAAACAAATTTAAATATATTTTATGAGATTCTTCAAAGTAGCCAACATTTGCCTTGATGACAGCTTTGCACACTCTTGGCATTCTCTCAACCAGCTTCACCTGGAATGTTTTTCCAACAGTCTTGAAGGAGTTGTGCTGAGCACTTGTTGGCTCCTTTTCCTTCACTCTGTGGGACTATCATTTGTTTTTCAACAGGACAATGACCCAACACACCTACAGGCTGTGTAAGGACTATTTGACCAAGAAGGAGAGTGATGGAGTGCTGCATCAGATGACCTGGCCTCCACAATCACCCAACCTCAACCCAATTAAGATGGTTTGGCATGAGTTGGACCACAGAGTGAAGGAAAAGGAGCCAACAAGTGCTAAGCACAAGTCCTTCAAGACTGTTGGAAAAGCCTTCCAGGTGAAGCTAGTTGAGAGAATGCCAAGAGTGTGCAAAGCTGTTGTCAAGGCAGAAGGTGGCTACTTTGAAGAATCTAAAATATATTTTGATTTAACACTTTTCTGCTTACTACATGATTCCATGTGTTATTTCATAGTTTTGATGTCTACACTATTATTCAACAATGTAGAAAATAGTGAAAATAAAGTAAAACCCTTGAATGAGTAGGTGTCCAAACTGTTGACTGGTACTGTGTGTATATATAAGACAAAATACTAAACTTTTGACAAAATGTGTTAAATTATTAATGAATTTGTCCAAATATGTAAGACACCTTGACAATGGGGGACTTGATACATATAGTGCATTAATTTCTAAATGGTAGAACAGAAATGTATGAAAATACCCTTAATTGAAAGGTGACGTTATGTACTTCAAATCTAAAATGCTGGATTATAGAGCCAAATTAAACGTTTTAGCTTCACTGTCCAAATAAATACGTAGGGGAGTGTGTATAAGATGCATAACCTGTCTACATGTAAAAAGAAAAACACAAAAAAACATCCCTTTCTGCCACCTGTCGTGTCATGGATGCGAGCTCACTGTTCAGTCTGTGCTTCTATCCTGCTTTCGCCTACAAACAACAATAATCACCTTTTTAACACAGGCCTCTCCTCACCCTTTCCTTACCTCTGTCTCCTCTCACCACTTGCTCCCACCATCAACACCCAGTGTGCTGTCTGCTAACCCTCATCAAAATCATCCTTGTCCTCCTCACAATGTCTCCTCTCATTATGTCTTTGTGACAGAACAGCACATTGACATGGCTGTACCCACCAAGTCCAAATCATCCACCTCAAGGTTCCCCCAACTGTGTTAGATGGTGTGTTTATCTTACTGTGAGACTAGGAAGTGGTTAGACTAGATGGACAGGGAGCCAAAATGTCCCTCAGGAGCATTCCCTGTCTGTTTAGATAGTACTGTTGTATAACGATGTATATTGACAACGGACAGAGACGCCACTCTGAATAGATATATATACTGTATATATACTGTTGTACCATGGATCACAATGGATGAGTCAGTCAGAGGACCCCAGACATATCTTTGCCCAGAATTGACCATGGTTGACTGCTGTATATTCACTTACTGAAATCCAGTTCTTCACCCTCCAGATGTGGAAGTGCAGAGAATGAAAAAAGCGGTGGAGTCACTGATGGCAGCTAATGAGGAGAAGGTACAGTGAACTACAGTTGACCCCATCTCATTACTCTCGGATAGTTTGTCTTGTCAAGTTTAATGTGGCAGGCCAAAGAAGAGGTTACAACCTCTCCGAACCTCTGTTCAAAAAAATGATCTCTCTGTACCTTGTCACCTGGCTTGTACTTTGACCTTTGTGTGACCCCTCTGCACCTGTAGGATCGTAAGATTGAGGAGCTGAGGCAGTCGCTGCAGCGCTACAAGAAGGTCCAGGACATGGTGATGTCAGTGCAAGAGAAGAAAGGTTTGAGAAGCCATGTTCTATTTCTAAAATCAAATCAAATTTTATTAGTCACATGCGCCAAATACAACAGGTGTAGTAGTCCTTACAGTGCAATGCTTATTTACAAGCCCCTAACCAACAATGCAGTTTCAAAAAATACAGACAAGAATCAGAGATAAAAGTAACAAGTAATTAAAGAGCAGCAGTGAAATAACAATGGCGGGACTGTATACAGGGGGTACCGATACAGAGTCAATGTGAGGAGGCACCGGTTATTTAAGGTAGTATGTACGTGTAGGTAGAGTTATTAAAGTGACAATGCATACAGCTGAAGTCAGAAGTTTACATACACTTAGGTTGGAGTCATTTTAACCACTCCACAAATTTCTTGTTAACAAACTATAGTTTTGGCAAGTCAGTTAAGACATCTACTTTGTGCATGACAAGTAATGTTTCCAACAATTGTTTACAGACAGATTATTTCACTTATAATTCACTGTATCACAATTCCAGTGGGTCAGAAGTTTACATACACTAAGTTGACTGTGCCTTTAAACAGCTTGGAAAATTCCAGAAAATTATGTCATGGCTTTAGAAGCTTTTGATAGGCTAATTGACATCATTTGAGTCAATTGGAGGTGTACCTGTGGTTGTATTTCAAGGCCTACCTTCAAATTCAGTGCCTCTGCTTGACATCATGGGGAAATCAAAAGAAATCAGCCAAGAAAAAAAATTGTAGACCTCCACAAATCTGGTTCATCCTTGGGAGAAATTTCCAAATGCTTGAAGGTACCATGTTCATCTGTTCAAACAATAGCACGCAAGTATAAAGACCATGGGACCACGCAGCCGTCATACCACTCAGGAAGGAGATGCGTTCTGTCTCTTAGAGATTAACTTACTTTGGTGCGAAAAGTGCAAATCAATCCCAGAACAACAGCAAAGGACCTTGTGAAGATACTGGAGGAAACCGGTGCAAATAGTCTGGGTAGCCATTTGACTAGATGTTCAGGAGGCTTGGGGTAGAAGCTGTTTTGAAGCCTCTTGGACCTAGACTTGGTGCTCCAGTACCGTTTGCCGTGCGGTAGCTGAGAGAACAGTCTATGACTAGGGTGGCTGGAGTCTTTGACAATTTTTAGGGCCTTCCTCTGACACCGCCTGGTACAGAGGACCTGGATGGCAGGAAGCTTGGCCCCAGTGATGTACTGGGCCGTTTGCACTACCCTCTGTAGTGCCTTGCGGTCGGAGGCCGAGCAGTTGCCATACCAGTGAGTGATGCAACCAGTCAGGAGGCTCTCGATGGTGCAGCTGTAGAACCTTTTGAGGATCTGAGGAGCCATGCCAAATCTTTTATCTCCTGGGGGGGAATAGGTTTTGTCGTGCCCTCTTCACGACTGTCTTGGTGTGCTTAGTTTGTTGGTGATGTGGACGCCAAGGAACTTGAAGCTCTCAACCTGCTCCACTACAGCCTCGTCAATGAGAATGGGGGCATGCTCTGTCCTCCTTTTCATATGGTCCACAATCATCTCATTTGTCTTGATCACATTGAGGGAGAGGTTGTTGTCCTGGCACCACACAGCCAAGTCTCTGACCTCAGCCTATAGGGAGGTCTCATAGTTGTCGGTGATCAGGCCTGTGTCAGCGGAAAATGTAATGATGGTGTTGGAGTCGTGCCTAGCCGTGCCGTCATGAGTGAACAGGGAGTACAGGAGAGAACTGGGCATACACCCATGAGTGGGCCCCTGTGTTGAGGATCAGCTTGGCGGATGTGTTGTTACCTACCCTTACCACCTGGGAGAGGCCTGTCAGGAAGTCCAGGATCCATTTGCAGAGGGAGATGTTTTGTCCCAGGGTCCTTAGCTTGTTGATGAGCTTTGAGGGCATTTTGCTGTTGAACGCTGAGCTCTAGTCAATGAATAGCATTCTCACTTAGGTGTTCCTTTTGTCCAGGTGGGAAAGGGCAGCGTGGAGTGCAATGGATATTGCATCATCTGTGGATCTGTTGGGGTGGTATGCAAATTGGAGTAGGTCTAGGGTTTTTGGGATGATGATGATGTTGATGTGAGCCATGACCAACCTTTCAAGGCACTTCATGGCTACATACTTGCTACGTGCTATGGGTCGGTATTTGTTTACGCAGGTTACCTTAGTGTTTTTGGACACAGGGACTATGGTGGTCTGCTTGAAACATGTTGGTATTAGACTCGGATAGGGAGAGGTTGAAAATGTCAGTGAAGACACTTGCCAGTTGGTCAGTGCATGCTCAGAGTACACGTCCTGGTGATCCATCTTGCCCTGTGGCCTTGTGAATGTTGACCTGTTTAAAGGTCTTACTCGCATCGACTGTGGAGAGTGTGATCACACAGTTGTCCGGAATAGCTGGTGCTCTCATGCATGTTTCAGTGTTGTTTGCTTCAAAGTGAGCGTTGAAGTAGTTTAGCTTGTCTGGTAGGCTTGTGTCCCTGGGCAGCTCTTGGCTGTGCTTCCCCTTGTAGTCTGTAATGGTTTGCAAGCCCTGCCACATCCGACAAGCGTCAGAGCCGGCGTAGTACGATGCTGACCTTGTGAATGACTTGTCAGATGCAGTTTAAGTAGTGATACAGAAGTGATTTGTAAGAGCTGATAGAAGTGTTCTTGAAGTCAAATCTTTAAACTTCAAAGCTTCACATTTCTGGCATTGGGCTCCAATAGAATGGACAACTCTGAACTCTCTCTAGGCTACATTCAAAGCTGACTGCTAAAAATAACTCATCTTCCATTCCAGACAAAACCAAAGATGGTGAGAGTGATGAGAGTAACAGCGACAACTCCCTCTCTGTGATGTCAACGACAACCACCCCGGTTGCCCTGGAGTCGGAGAGGCACGCGCTAGCTGGAGTCGAGGAAGTAGCAGCGAAGAGCCCAGACGAGGTACAGGATTACGTGATGATTTATAGATTGACTAAACAGGCTAAGGCCCTTGGATCACGGAACAGATTATATTTCTATGAGTTCATCTGTCACCCTCATTAGACCTTCTCAAAAATCCTTGATGTCCTCTAACCAATGAAACAGTCAATGATGACACATGCTGTCCTTAGATTTCACACTTCTGAACGAGGTGTTGAGTCGCTGTCACTTTGTCAAATTAGTCTGATAACATTAAATGTAGCTTTGCAGTGACACTTGACTTTTTGAATTATGACAACACCATTGTCATGACTGCTCGTTAGTCTTAGTCTACTAAATAGTGAAAACACCTTGACACAACAGAGAAAAGTAACATCTGACTTTGATGGCGGTTGTATTTTACTACATGTTTTTCCCCGTTTTGGTCCTCTGCCTCAATGCATAGCTGGAGACGCACTATGGAGCTACTGAAGTGCCTTCAGCAACAACCCGCCCTACAGTCCAGTCAGCCTGCGCTCAGAGCGTGCCAGAGCTTAACCAAGCTGAACCTGAGAGGTGAGCTGAACTAGATGATTATCTATAATCTTTGTAACGGGCTTCAGCTAAACCTGTGGGACAATTTCCACGTTTCTTCCAGAACAACATCTGCTTTTCTTCAAGAACAATGTTAGTGTTTGGCTTTGGGTGTCTGTCCAGTGCTGTTCTTTTTACTAGGAACCAAAGGGGACAAAGCGGAAACGGACCTACCTGAATTTCCCCAATAGACACTCGTTTACATTGCAAAATGTTTTGCTACTGTGTACACACCTGTTGATGAACAAAGTACCTTAGTTTGAACATTAGATGAACAAAGTACCTGTGTACCCCAGTTTGCCCCTGAGCAGAGTGAGCTGACTAAGAAAGAGAGATGTCTTGAATGGTGTGTAGACCTTGTTCCTCAAATGAGACTCAGCTGTGGAAAAGGTCAACGCTAAGGCAAGTTGAGTGATATCTTGCATTAGAGTGATATCTTGCCTTAGATGAACAAAGTACCTATGTACCTTAGTTTGCCCCTGAGCAGAGTGAGCTGACTAGGAAAAATAGATTTATTGACTGGTGTGTAGACCTAGTGACTCAAATGAGACCAAGCTATGGAAAAGGTCAACACCTAGGCAAGATATCACGCCTCATCTTGCCTTAGCGTGGTAAATGGGGCATAATTCATGACATTTGGACACCACGAGGTCCAAGGTGTCCCATAAGGGTGTTTAAATCTGCTTGACTGACAAATAAGACTTCCTACGACAAATATCGATAGCCTCCACACCCATGTTTGACAGTGTACAGTATAGCGTGTAGCAGGCAGCTCACAGCTTGTCTGTGTTAGCATGGTGTTAGAGTCCCAACACTCTGCAGCGAGGCAGGGGATCAGGAAGTGTCACAGGAGGCTCCCCTATCATGTGATACTCCACAGTGAGTATGCCCATGGTGTGAAGCCACGTGTCGTTATCCTTTTGCTTAAAGCTTCCGCTGTCTGTCAGATTGTCTTCCTGCCGAAGGCCAGCGGTTCAGTACCGCACTTTGACCGCACCACTTGGCACATTGACTAGATTAAAGTCTTGTAGTGTTCACTGTGATAAGCTTTGCCATTTTAGGTTCCTGCGTGTCCCAAAGTCAGTGAGTCAGGAAAACTTGTATGTCAGCAACAGTGAAAAGGTAAAGATATTTCTGAATTCCCTTGAAGTTCTAAAGTCATCATTATCATGATTGGATTTGATCATTGAATTTCGTCATTAACACTCTATCCCATGTCATCATACCTGTGACAGATTACATTGGTGATTGACGAAAAGCCAACAGAGGTGAGTCTGTTCTCTACAGTCTTCTTTCCATATTTCGGGGTCAGACACTTTATTTTTTGCTTATCTCTTTATCATTCTTTAAATTGTTTTCCACTTTGGCCTCATCCGTCTTGTTAAAAGGCTGATAACCTATTCCTTATGAGGTTAGCATCCTCAGTAAAGTGAGTGAGTTTCACCTTGGTTTCATTGCATGCGTTTGATTGCCTTCTATCATATTGCATTGAAATTGATCAATCCTTTACACTTAAAGCCAACTCTACACTGTCAGTTATTTTCAAATGCAATTTCTTAAAGATGGTTTTATTTATTACTACATGTGTGTGAAATGACCTGCTTCTGGCATTGTGTGAACTGATTTAGCAGATAACGGCTATTTTGAAGGAGGTTTTTACTTGCAATGACTGTGATATGTTTATTTTTACCTACTGTGCCTTAGTTGAATGCGCTGATTGTAAGTCACTATGGATAAGATCGTCCGCTAAATGACCAAAATGTCAAATTGACGTGTCAACTCTGTATTTTATTCCTGTTCAGAATAAGGCTGTGGAGGATATCAGTAAGATCAGCGAGCGCCCGCCCAAGTCTCCCTCTTCATCTCGCCCAGAGGATGACAGCTTCGGTACCAAGAAGGCTCGCTCCTCCTTTGGCCGAGGCTTCTTCAAGATCAAGGGGGGCAAGAGGACAGCCAGCACCCCTAACCTGGGTAAGATAGGGTGGATGGATCGCCTAGTGTGCGTGAATGGGCTGTGGGTCTCAGGTGGAAGCTTTGTGGGGACAGGTCCCATATTCACAAAGCAACTTAGAGTAGGAGTGCTGATCTTGGATCAGCTCCTCCCTGTCCATGTAACTTTGTTCATTATGAACTTAAAGGCAAAACCGATCCTAGAGCAGCAGTCTTACTCTGAGATGCTTTTTTTAATAAGGGCCCAGATATAACCCTGCTACTCAATGGTTTTTGACAGTTATTTTGCTTCTTTTGTGCTCTTTTGACTTGAACTGTTAATGACATGATTAGTAAGATTGTAGTGTTATTCTTTGCTTTTAAATATATGTGCTGTGTATATACAGCAAAATGTCTTTCTCTGAGCAATTGTATTAGTATAAAATAATAAAATATCTATATTTTTTGGAGCATAGAATATAGCCTAGTATTTTAAATTATTTATTTTATACAGCCATTCCTCATCTTTATCAATGGTGCCAATAAATTCGAACCCCACGTGTTTCTGACACTTAATTCAGACAGTAAGGAAGTTAGAGGTTTAGAGGAGAAACAATGGAAAGGGTTTACACAGGGAGTCATATCTGACATGCAGGGGAGTGGTACCACACCGGCTCTGCACAGTCTTTGTTTTATTCTGAAGACTGAGCGGTTCTTTCCAAAGAGCTTAGTTTTTTGGATGTAGCTTTTAAAAAAATTTTTATGTCCCTTAAACCACACCCATAGTTAAAATACATACAAACAGCATAATTACTAGTCCCACAAACTGTTCTCCCTGTCTGATTATGAAAATGTAGCCTAGTGTGTGTGTGTGCTTTGTATGTATGTGTTATCTGCCTCCTGCCCCTACCATCATACTATGAATATCCCCTGTTGTTTTTCCCTTCAGTAACCTTTGGCCTCTTTGCTTTGTGTAACACATTGTGATGACCGCAGCTGGATTGCAAGTGCCCCTATGCTAGGTTCAGAATAATGGAGCCATTATGTCTTCAGGGCAAGGCGGGCTGCAGTATGGCCTCTCTGGAGGAATGACCAGTACTGGATATGACCCCTGACCTCATAACATTCCCCCCCACCCCATTCCTTCCCAAACACACTCAACCAACTGTTGACTTTCGACTTTCACCTAACTCACAAACTTGTGTAAGCTGACGTGTCGTTTGTAATTAAATGTCTCCCAACACTTAGAAATGTATTCTAGGTTTTGAACTCTCTTGGGTGCCCACTTTATATGGTTTATGAGTTGAGGGTGACTTCTATATTCCAAGACATATTGGTAGACATGTTGGTAGACATGTTGGTAGGAATTTCTATTATTTTTAATTCAATTTCAGAACTCATGATTCACCCAAGTCTTAAAAATCTTGGCGTGACCTTTTTATTCCAAGACTTAATGAAACATGCTCATGTTGATATAACTTGGGAGTTCATGCATAGAGAAGAAAGGGTTTGAATTTCCACTCTAGACATTTGACATAGAGGTTACTCTCAGGCCACCATGCACCCATGGCAAGGCCCTGTCGTGGCTCCTATTGTGGTCGTCCGTTTAGTATATAATTCTACAGTAGCTACACCAGACTTCCTTGTATACAACCACACCCATGTTACCAGCGGTTGTTCCTCGCCAAACTGCTTTTTATGAGCACCAGTGCTGGACAGCATCAAAGCTGAGAGACGGCGTTTTGTATGTTAGTTCTGTACATCTGCAAACTCTGCATGTATATGGGCTCTTGTCTATTTCTGTTCAAACTCCCCTCGCACCAAACCATATCTGGGTCTTATTACCCGATGATGTCATCTGCAATGATGCCACCCCATAGGAATTGAACTGCCAACATTCATATAGCTGTTTCCTTAAACGCACTAACCACCGTCAGATCCTGACTGTTGTTGTTTCTCAAGTTAGACCACCTCTCTCTCCCATGTACACGCTCAGTGAGGTGAGTCTCCTTTAGGAATGTGTGTTTGCACGAATTATCCTCTGTTTAAGTCTAATAAGGAAATGGGAATTGTATGCATTTCAGTCCTGTTTTGTCTTTACACCAGTGCATAACTAGTCTTTGAATTATGTAAGGCCTACAACTAAAGTTCTCTTTAGTGCTTTTATAGTCTCCACTCCATTGCATGCATTAAGGGGGGTTCTACTAACCTAACATATGGAATTGTTTTAAAATGGTTCTGCCGTAGATCATTTAGCAACTTGATTTAGAATTTTAGATTGAATTTGGCCTTTACTGCTGTAGCCCAAAGAAACACATTGAATAACATTCATAAATGGCACAAAATAAATAATAGGGAATAAGGTTTTAGAGTGTCTGTCCTATATCTAGGAGATATAAGAATGCTAGATGGGGTGGGGACACAACGACTTCCATACTTCCATTTAGTGATGCACCAATATGACATTTTTGGTCGATACTGATGTTTTCCTTGCCAAAAAAAAAAAACGCTTTTTAGCGGCCTTTTAAGCATTCTCGTACAGTTAAATAGTTAACTCGCACACATGGACGCAGCGGTCTAAGGTACTGCATCTCAGTGCAAGAGGCGTCACTGCAGTCCCTGGTTCAAATCCAGGCTGTATCACATCCGGCCGTGATTAGGAGGCACATTTGGCCCAGTGTCGTCCTGTTTTGGCCGGGGTAGGCAATAATTGTAAATAAGAATTTGTTCTTAACTGATTTGCCTAGTTAAAGGTTACACACACACACACACACACAACACACTGACCAAAAATATATTTTGTTGGGATTTACGCATGTCCCCATTACCAGTAGAATATAATCAAAACCCATATCTTTCACTTACTTGCTGTTCTGTTTCGTTGTTCATTTGTTCAGTCGTTTCTTTCTCAACCAGGATTTCTCATACTATGGAAGCCCTTTTGGGTCTTTGCGTGTCAAAAAAGATACACGTCAAATAACGCTGTTTGACGTGTCTCTGTCCCAGCTATTTGACCAATCAGGACCTGAATATGACTGCACGTCACATAATTTAACAAGTTCATTCTTGTTTTACGTAGTTATTACACATTGATTACACGATCACTCGTATCTCATATGTCACAATGAGTCATCGATACGTATGCTATGATGCTGGTAAAGTTATCTCGCACACCTACAGTGCTGGTCATTAAAAACAAATCTTGCTAGCTCATGGATGCAAACAATGTTCTTCCCCCAAAACATAGCAAAACGATAATCTGTTTTAATAGCTATACTTAGCTAGCTAACTTATATAGCTAGGTGTCATCTAAAATAACCCTAATTTATAAGACAGTTCTTATTTGATTAATGGTGGTCGGACCCATCTATGTGAAGCTAGCCACAATAAGGATTAGCCACAATAGTGGACTTTTCGGTTAGCCTTCAAAATAAAAGTATGTCTTTGGCAGTGATGCAAATTAATACAATTAGTGGAATGCCATAATAGAATAGATCATGCTAAATGAGTTTGGAATGTTGTTATAATAAAAACGACAAAAGACAATAATTTGTTACATTGACAAAAATCTGTTGAAATCACACTGGACATATTAGACTTTAGAATTGCATTGGAGGCATACGTATTTCACTGTACAGCCTTAACTATGGATTGTGAATCAATGACATGGGTTATCAGTCTACCCAGTGACACCCAGAGAATGTTAGCATCGTAGCTCTTATTGCGGGACTCTGAAACAGATGTGAATTGAGACACATTTATTGTCAACCTATGTGTATTGAACACTATTCCAGAGGAAAAACAATACTGCGTGGATGTTTTGGAGTCTGATAACTCTGAGGAGGACGTTGGGAAAACATATCTTGGGTATTGAGTAGACTGATACCCCATTTCATTGATCCTTAGGTAAAGCTGTACAGTGCAATATGAATGTCAATACACACAATAGGCTGACCGGGGACGTGTTTTCACACAGTCACAGTCCCGCGATAAGTGCTACAGTGCTAATATTTGCGTAAACTCTTCACAGTTGTGTTCTGTGGGTGTCACTGAGTAGACTGATATACCCCATTTCATTGCTTCTTATTCCAACCTTGTTTAACATTATCTAGTCTAAATATGGCACAATTCCACCAATTATAACCTTCTGCATCACTTTCAAAGAGGTACTTTTATTTTAAAGGCTAACCGCATATTACGCTATTGTGCTTAATCCTTTTTGTGGCTAGCTTCACAACACAACCCTGTCCAGTCGAGCCTCACTAGCCAGATAAAGCTAGCTGGCTGCTTATATCATTAGCTTCTGGCAACAGGGTTAAGAAGCTGGCTAGCTATTTATTTTCATGAACTAAAGTTCAATTTCAATAAGAAAACAACACGTGGATACCTAGCTAATACTTACAAGGATTCCTAAATCATGGCTAAGAATAATGAAAATGACTGCAGTTTCTACTGGCCATTTGTTTTCAGGCTGGTTGTAATTGTTGCCTGCTCGGTACCAAGCTAAAGCTAGCTACCCCAGAAGTTGTGGTCAAACAAATAATGCTTTATTACCAACCGACAGCAGTGGAGAAGGTGGAACGTTTTAAGTTCCTCGGCGTACACATCACAGACAGACTGAAATGGTCCACTCACACAGACAGTGTGGTGAAGAAGGCACAACAGCGCCTCTTCAACCTCAGGAGGCTGAAGAAATTTGGCTTGACACCCAAAACCCTGACAAACTTTTACAGATGCACAATCGAGAGCATCCTGTCGGGTTGTATCACAGCTTGGCACGGCAACTGCACCGCCCTCAACCGCAAGGCTCTCCAGAGGGTGGTGCGGTCTGCACAACGCATCACCAGGGGCAAACTACCTGCCCTCCATGACCCCTACAACACCCAATGTCACAGGAAGGCCAAAAAGATCATCAAGGTCATCAACCACCCAAGCCACTGCCTGTTCACACCGCTACCATCCATAATGCGAGGTCAGTACAGGTGCATCAAAGCTGGGACAGAGAGACTGAAAAACAGCTTTTATCTCAAGGCCATCAGACTGCTAAACAGCAATCACTAACTCAGAGGCTGCTGCCTACATTGAGACCCAATCACTGGCCACTTTAATAAATGGAGCACTAGTCATTTTATACAATGCACTCTAAATAATGCCACTTTAATAATGTTTACATATCTTACATTACTCATCACATGTAATACTGTATTTTAAACCATATATTGCACTGTGCCTATGAAGCTTGGCCATCGCTCATCCATATATTTACATGTACATATTCTCATTCACCCCTTTAGATTTGTGTGTGTTAGGTAGTTGTTGGGGAATTGTTAGATTACTTGTTAGACATTACTACACTGTCGGAACTAGAAGCACAAGCATTTCGCTACACTCGCATTAACATCTGCCAACCATGTGACAAATAGATTTTGATTTGTAAACGCATCGTTTGTGTCGGTGTTTGCTTGTTTGTAGACTTTCTTTGTACAGCTTTGACAGTGCTACTGATAGTGGTGGCGCGTGGCTTGCACGTGCAAATTCAGAACACACAACATTCTATAACAGAACTGTGTTATTTGACATGTGTTAAATAAGCTCTAATTTAGTGTTATTTGACGTTTATCTTTTTTGACACGCAAAGACTCAAACGGCATTGCATAGTATGTTGTGAAGCTAATACCAGCGATGCTATTACTGTGTAACTCCGGTAGGGCAACATCTGAAAAATAGCGCACTTCACTTGGTAGTGTGTACCGGTGCTCGAACAGTCGGTGAAAGCCAACATCACCCACGACAGAGAACGGTTCATTGTCAAGTGCAATGAATTCCATTATCTTTGTGTTAATGGCTTTTGCCTTTTGAGTCGTCTCGCTGAAATGTTGTTACTCTTTCAAATAACTTCTTGATTTGTTGACTGCTCGATCCACACAGCAGACATTGTGGGCTAGGTGTTGCACGTGTAGCACAACATTTTACGTGGCGTCATTACGTCATGTACTTACGTTTATATAGGTGTGCACGTCAGCATTGAAATCGGTTTTGCACATTGGCATTAAACTAGACATCGGGCCGTTACCGATGTTGGCCATTTTAGCTAATATCGTCCAATTCCAATATGTTCACTGATATATCGTGCATCCTTATTTCCTTTATTTGTTTTTAACCCGTAGCAGGTTACCTTCAGATGAGTCCCGTGGGGCTTGTGGGGGTCGTAGAACAAAATGGAGAACACCGTCGTGTTCGTGAGAGCCTCATCTTCCCATAGAGTGCAGACCAAACCGTTCAGAATTTTAGACAATATTTATTAACTTTATTTTTAAAGAAGTATATCCAATATTCCCAATAGCAGTAGTGTAAATGAATGACTATTATAAACAATAGTTTTTAATCCTTAACTCCATCTCCTCCCTTCTTCAACATGCTCCCTTTGATCCTGTAACGTTTGCATGATCTGTATCTGCAGCCTAGCTACATCTCTAGCTATACATTTTATCTGGTTTACAAAGATTCAAAAATTATCTAAAAGCCTTCATCTCTGCTGAAATTAACTACCAAATATCATTCTTGGTGAGCTGCACTTCTGCAACTGCGTGATAGTGATTGGGAGTTGACTCCATAATAATCGATTCCTTGCCTGTCGACTCACATTTCTCCGCTAGGAATCGACTCCTAAGATTCAGTATTTTTGCAACAGAGGAAACTATTTGCCCTAGTCTACTTCGAGAACACAAACTCTTGCATCTTTCACAGCAAAGAAAGAGCGAGCTAGAGAGGGAAAGAGCGATGGGAGAGGCACAACCAGGTATAGGTAGGCATGTCAGCCATCAGGTAGACAGACATGGGAGTCGAGGGATCGATTCTTTTTGAAGAATAGAGGAGGAAACCAGGGTGCCTTCATTTTTCTATTTGAATGGTTATACCAGTGACCGTGGACGTTTTCCTGACAAGTAACTGTTACTGGAAATTCCATAACTGTCACAGCCCTATCGGACGCTACAGATGTTTTTGTGAGATGTCTCCTTGTCTTACAAACAGCGCTGTAGCTCTGCCACTTTCCACCGCAGATGCGGAAGGCCGACATCGGGTAGCACATGCAAGGAATAGATCTGTAGCTTAAACAGACAGATTTTTATGGGTATTTAAAACATTTTTAATTAGCGGGTTATAACAGACCAGACTGTCAGGGTATTAGTGTTGATGCCACCCCCACGATCTCGTTGTCTGGGGGTTGCCTCAGCCTCTGACCCTGGGAAGCAGATATCTGTGCATGGTTTTGTCTGAAATGGCACCCTATTCCCTATACGGTGTACTATTAACTAGAGCCCTGGACAAATATAATGCACTACATAGGAAATAGGGTGCCATTTCGGACACGCCCCATGGCTGTCACCTCAGTCAGCATGGTAGCATGGTGGTGCTGATGCCTTGTTTGTACAGCTGAGACCGTGCGAGAGGGGGGCACTGACCATCTGGACCTGGCCGGGCTACCCCAGAGGTCAGCCATCAGCGACAGCACCAACACACTGACCAGTGTGACCTCCACTACCTCTCCCGAGGGCAAGAAGAAGTCCAGGGGAATCAAGGCACTCTTTGGAAAGTGAGTGTAAAGATGATTGGTACGGAATACCAAACGAAGGACACTAACTGAAAGGGAGTGATTACTTGAATTTGTCCAATACAAAATGCTTGTTTTCGTTTTCTGTTCCAAAACAATTTTCTACGGTGTACGCTAATGAATGCAACCCTGGTTAATCTTAATCAGATTTAGCTTGCAATATATAGCTGAAGTCAAAAGTTTACATACACCTTAGCCAAATACATTTAAACTCAGTTTTTCACAATTCCTGACATTTAATCCTAGTAAAAATTCCCTGTTTTAGGTCAGTTAGGATCACCACTTTATTTTAAGAATGTGAAATGTCAGAATAATAGTAGAGAGAGTGATTTATTTCAGCTTTTATTTCTTTCATCACATTCCCAGTGGGTCAGAAGTTTACATACACTCAATTAGTATTTGGTAGCATTGCCTTTAAATTGTTTAACTTGGGTCAAACGTTTCGGGTAGCCTTCCATAAGCTTCCCACAATAAGTTGGGTGAATTTTGGCCCATTCCTCCTGACAGAGCTGGTGTAACTGAGTTAGGTTTGTAGGCCTCCTTGCTCGCACACGCTTTTTCAGTTCTGCCCACACATTTTCTATAGGATTGAGGTCAGGGCTTTGTGATGGCCACTCCAATACCTTAACTTTGTTGTCCTTAAGCCATTTTGCCACAACTTTGGAAGTATGCTTGGGTTTATTGTCCATTTGGAAGACCCATTTGCGACCAAGCTTTAACTTCCTGACTGATGTCTTGAGATGTTGCTTTAATATATCCATATCATTTTCCTACCTCATGATGCCATCTATTTTGTGAAGTGCACCAGTCCCTCCTGCAGCAAAGCTCCAAAATAGTACGATCTTTGTCCCCATGTGCAGTTGCAAACCGTGGTCTGGCTTTTTTTATGCCGGTTTTGGAGCAGTGGCTTCTTTCTTGCTGAGCGGCCTTTCAGGTTATGTCGATATACGACTCGTTTTACTGTGGATATAGATACTTTTGCAGCTGTTTCCTCCAGCATCTTCACAAGGTCCTTTGCAGTTGTTCTGGGATTGATTTGCACTTTTCGCACCAAAGTACGTTCATCTCTAGGAGACAGAACGCATCTCCTTCCAGAGCGGTAATGAGGGCTGCTTGGTTCCATGGTGTTTATACTTGCGTACTATTGTTGTACAGATGAACGTGGTACCGTCAGGCGTTCGGAAGTTGCTCCCAAGGATGAACCAGGCTTGTGGAGGTCTACAATATTTTTTCTGAGGTCTTGGCTGATTTCTTTTGATTTTCCCATGATGTCAAGCAGAGGCACTGAGTTTGAAGGTAGGCCTTGAAATACATCCACAGGTACACCGCCAATTGACTCAAATGATGTCAATCAGCCTATCAGAAGCTTCTAAAGCCGTGACATTTTCTGAAATTGTCCAAGCTGTTCAAAGACAGTCAACTTAGTGTATGTGAACTTCTGACCCACTGGAATTGTGATACAGTGAATTATAAGTGAAATGATCTTGTCTAAACAATTTTTGGAAAAATTACTTGTGTCATGCACAAACGAGTTTGAATGACTCCAACCTTAGTGTATGTAAACTTCCGACTTCAACTAAGTAACAGAAACATGTTTTGGAGATGTATTATTTTATAAAAAAATAGCTTTCTGCAGTGGTTACTCCACCACCACAACTTTCAACCATGACCAGACTTAATTTATTTATCGTTTTTCTGTGTGTTTCTTTTCCCTTTTAAGGCTGAGGAGAAGTCAGTCCACCACGTTCAACCTGGATGACAACCTATCAGAGCCGGTTGAGTTCAAGAGGGGCGGAGTCCGGGCCACAGCAGGACCCAGACTGGGATGGTCCCGGGACCTACAGCAATCACCCAACATGTTAGTGTGAATGTGCACTCACCTTGAATTAATTTGAAACGACAAGTTAGTGTGCACAGTGCACTCCCCTTGAATAATGATGAGGTTAAATCGAAACTACAATGGTCAAGTCATTCAGAAATGTAAGCTAGTGTGTCCTACTGTAATTCTCTCACTTGTAGTGACTTGGACACCCCGTTTGCCCGCTGGTCCAAGGAGCAGGTGTGTGACTGGCTGCAGGAGCAGGGACTGGGGCTCTACCTGAACATGGCCCACGTGTGGATCTCTTCTGGACAGACTCTGCTGCAGGCCTCACAGCAGGATCTAGAGAGGGTGAGAACTGAGCAGGAGAGATATTATATCTCAATGAGACTGACCTGTATGAATAAAGGTTAAATGGAACATTACATTGCAGTACACCCATATGTTATTTGTTATTATAAACTGGGTGGTTCGAGCCCCGACTGCTGATTGGCTGACTGCCGTGGTATATCAGATCATATAATCTAGAGGCGAAAGAAACGCACACCTATTTAGGCGAGGTGCTGGCTTGGAGTGGAACACTTAAAAAATAAAAATAAAGGAGAGCCGCACACTCTAGGAGCGCAGATGCAAAAAAAATGTATGTCCAATGTTTCGACAGACAAGCTGCCTTCATCAGGGTATAATGACAAACACTGCGGGATGACTAATTTATGTAGTGCCAAAAGATACACACAGGTGTCTGTAATCATGGCTGTGTGTGGCCGGATATCATTGGTTAATTCTCATATTAAAACAGCATACAAAAAACAAATGGATAGCGTACGATCATAGATACAATTTGGCTACGTAAGCCTACAAACATTTACAACAGCAAAATCACATTAATGGCTTCAGATTAGTCTACGTTGAGACCGAAGGGAGCAAGGGTCTTTAAATTAAAGATCCAGACAGCCTCTTGTTTTAACAATAAATTGTCGAGGTCACCCCCTCTCCTAGGGAGGGTGACATGTCCGATGCCAATATAACGTAGAGACGAAATTGAGTGGTTTTTCTTCAAAAAATTGGGCCGCAACTGGGTAAGTCGAGGTTTTGCACCTAGTGGTGCTACGATGCTCCGAGATACGCACTTTTAATTTGTGCTTTGTTTTACCCACATCATTTTTACCACAAGGACAAGTTATGAGATAAATGACTGCCTTAGTAGAGCACATGATAACACCTTTGATTGGGATCTGTTTCCCTGTTTGGGGGTGTTTGAAGGATCTACATTTATAAGTGCCATTGCATTGAGCACAGCCATTACATTTGTATTTTCCATTCAGTAGGGTTGGAAATACACGCTGTGCAGGGATATCTTGGGGTGGTAAATCAGAGTTTACCAATTGATCTCTGAGGTTTCTGCCCCACGAATACGACCAAGGGAAGGTCTGAAACACATTACCGATACTATCATTGGATCTTAGAATGTGCCAATGTTTGAACGATTCCCTTAATTTGTTCAGAGCACTTTGAATAGCGGGTAGTTAGAACGCAATAATGCTTATTTTTGCGACACTGACCTTGAAAAAGGTCATGTCTTGTTTTGTTTTGAATTTTCTCAATGGCATTATTAATCTGACCATTTTTGGTACCCGCTCTCTCTTTCTGTCGAAATCTGATTTGTTTTTTTACAAATTCTTTTGATTCGACAGAATTGGCTGTCGGGCAAACTGTTTCTCAAGGGAAGTGGGTGACAACGATCAGTCCTCAACAAACTGTTACGATCAGTAGGTTTCCTGTAAAGATCAGTGTATAGAACATTATCTTCACACAAGATCAGAAGATCGAGAACTGATTTGACGTCTATCAGATTGCATAGTGAATCTCAGATGCTCAGAACAGGAGTTAAGAAAAGCATGGAACGCCTGGAGCTGTTTTGCATCACCCCTCCATAGAACAAAAATAGAACAAAAATATCAATATACTGTTTCCAAATAATAAAATATTTTTGAGAGGATTGAAAATAGACTGTTTCCACATACAAATTAGCATAGTTATGCGCCATGGGGGAACCCATAGCAGTACCCTTCGTCTGAATAAAGAAATCATTTAGAAACATGAAGTAGTTGTGTGTGAGTACCATTTCAGCCAATGTTATAATGCACACACTGTAAGGTAGTTCATTAGGGTCACTTTGCAGAAGAAAATGTTCCACAGCTTCAATACTGCCCTCGTGTGGAATATTTGTGTATAACGACTCAACAAATAAAGTAACTAACAAATTATTATCAGGGAGAGGATCAAGAGATTCAATAATAGAGATCATACTGCTGGTGTCCTTTGCAAGGGAGGGGATCTGTTCTGCGAGTGGTCTAGTAAAAAAAGTCAACAAAAGTCAATAGAGGGGCCATCAATGCCCGCTACAATAGGGCGCCCTGGAGGTTTTGTAACATTCTTGTGTAATTTCGGGTAGTATAAAAAGTGGCAATTTTGGGGTGTTGAATAGCCAAAAAGTAATGTTATTTTTTGGATATCTGACCAGAACTTAACCATCTAGGACAGTAAAGATCATGTTATGAAATTGGGAAGTGGGGTTACTTCTGAGTTTCTTGTAAAAGGTGTTATCTATGACACCCATTTACATAAACTGTCTTATCCATGAGTACAACCGACCCACCCTTATCAGCAGGGCGGGTAAGGACTGACGTATGGAATTGTAAATCAAGCAAAACTTGTTTTTCATCCTTCGATACATTATGGAAAGATATGTACTCATGTTTCTTCGTAAGGAGATGAACAACATATTTTTCAACCAGTCTGCAATATGTCTCAGAGTGATTTGTGATTGGCTGGAGGTATAAAATAACTCTTACTTCTAAAAGGAGTCAGAGTATGTGCAGGTGAGCAACCTACATGTTCAGTAGAAATATCACGATTAGGGGAGCTAAAGTATCCCCTTAAAACGGATGTTTCTAAAAAAACTTAAACATGTCTACCTTAACATCAAAATTGTTGCACTGAGTTGTAGGCACAAAAGATAACCCTTTATTAAGCAAGGAGACATGGGCAGGGCTCAATATCTTGCTTGATAAATTAAAAACACTCAGTCCCGTGGGTTTTGGGAACGTGTGAATGGTCCCCTCTGCCTCTGGTAATCGTTTCTTCTTACCCTGTCGGGTGCTGCATCTCGTCGGTGCACGTGCCCGCGGCCACCTCCGCCCTAACGTCGGCATAGTCTCTCGTTGGATAAAAAACTGCCACTGGAAGCAGATGAGGTGCTGGTTGTAGAGCGTTGGTCAGATGGAGGTGGATAGAAGTAAGCGGCACCCCTCCTGCGTCTGTCATGGAGAGGAGGAGCAGGACCTCTTATCAGGGTTTCTCCAGAAGTAGACTTTGTCCTTGGCCGTGTCTTTTTTGTCTTGGTTGAATTTCTTGATTTTAAGTTCCTTTTATTTCTGTAGACAGCTTGTCCTGGAGCGCTTGGTTAGTTTGCATCAGTTAATTGAATATGCCATCATCATTAACAGCTCCTTGCAGAGCTGTGCGTTTCTCTTTAATCGTGTTATCCATTTCAGTAAAATCAACAATTAATGTCAACAATTAATGTCTTTAAATCAATAGAGCATTTGTTCAGGATGGCACACCAGTGCTCACAGAAATCATCTGTGCTGAGTCCCCATGGAATAATGTCTTGACGCACATAATCACTAAGAGTGACTATATGTAGATGCATTCTCGTCTGGCACTTAGATAAATGTAACAGTTCTTTCGAGAGGTCAGAATTGCCCCCCGGCATGTCAAAAAGGGACTCCGATACAATTATCTTACCATGTTCCCTTTGGCTGTATTCAAAGTAATCTCGTTTGGGTCTTTGACCAGTGTCTTGAAAATAATTATCATTCGGCATTGTTTTAGAGATTTTTGTCGGTAGGGTGCTGTTTACTGGGTAACAGAATAATCTATAGGCGAAAGAATCGCACACCGTATAAAACGGGTATGACAAAACGTTTATTTTTACTGCTATACTTCATTTTTACTGCTGTGCTTAAGAACAGCCCTGAGCCGTGGTATATTGGCCATATACCACATCTCCTCGGGCCTTATTGCTTAATTGATCCCCTATGAGGCATTTTCGGCCATTAGGATCAGGGTTGAAGCACCTATTGATGAAGTCAAAGCCAGAGGCTATGTATTATTGTACCGTACTTAAGGACCTTAACAATCTGACAAGTAATCCTGTAAGCCAGTGATTCTCAACTGGTGGGTAAGAACCCAAATTTGGGTCGCGGTACATTTTGAATGGGTCGTGGGTGTTTGAGTATTAAAAGAATACTCCAGTCTGAATTTAGAGTAAACAACTTAAACCAGGTAAAAAGTGATTACATTATTTCATCTCTCAACAATTGTTCTTCAATCACAGTATTTTCAATATACACTGAGTGTACAAAACATTAGGAACTCCTTCCTAATATTGAGTTGCACCCCCTTTTACCCAAGGTGTCGAAAGCGTTCCACAGGGATTCTGGCCCATGTTTTCTCCAATGCTTCCCACAGTTGTGTCAAGTTGGCTCGATGTCCTTTGGATGGTGGACCAATCTCGATACACATAGCAAACTGTTGAGCGTGAAAAACCTAGGAGCGTTGCAGTTCTTGATACAAACCGGTGCACCTGGCACCTACTACCATACCCCATTCAAAAGCACTTGAATCTTCAGCCTTGCCTATTCACCCTCTGAATGGCACACATACAGAATCCATGTCTCAATTGTTTCAAGGCTTAAAAATAATTCTTTTTTTCCTTCTACACTGATTTGAAGTGGATTTAACAAGCGACATCAATAAGGGATCATAGCTGTCATATGGTCAGTCTGTCATGGAAAGAGCAGATGTTTTTAATGTTTTGTATACTCGGTGTAATTCGTTCATTCATATAAAAGTATTCTATATTATGGCAGAATTGTTGAAGCCCGGTGCATCTCAGCATCAGATTTCAGATGTTCAGATCCCATATATTCCATCAAATATTCACAGCATTTTATTTTGAACCTGCCTCTTTTTGTACTCTGTAGCCACTCTGGCCAAACATACTGTACTTTGTAAGCAGTTAATCAAATGGATGGAAGTAATCCTTGTTGTCAGGCTAACTGTGTCTCTGTTCTGCCCTGGGGGTGTGGTGTATAATACACTGACTTTGGGTGGTTGTTATCTCTGTGTGCGCATTTGCACGTACGTGTGTGTTTAGGAGCTGGGCATCAAACACCCTCTGCACAGGAAGAAGCTCCAACTGGCCCTGCAGGCTCTGGGCTCTGAGGAGGATGACAATAAGGGCAAACTGGACTACAACTGGGTGACCAGTGAGTAGATGAACTGCCAGTATGGGGTCAAGGTTTTATACTGGGGTTTTACTATGCCTTACGTCATCTCATGTAAATTATATGGTGGGCGTTTTGAATTGATTGTAGTCCAATTTACTAGTTATAAATGTGATTCAAGTGCTCTCAAAATGCAAGTTTGATTGTTTGATTTCTGATGGCAAAATTGACTCGAAGGTTGGCAAATCTCACTCTCTTTCTTGCCCTCTCCCGCCTTCTCTCCCCCTCTCTCGTCTCCTTCCTCAGGATGGCTGGATGACATTGGCCTGCCTCAGTATAAGACCCAGTTCGATGAAGGGAGGGTGGACGGCCGCATGCTGCACTATATGACAGTAGTGAGTCAAACCGACTGATGCTCGCGCACACACACGCCCACCAATATTCCTGTCCTCAGGCCATGCATGGGTCTGATCAGAGCCACAGATAGAGATATATGTCGAATGTCTCTGGGCATAATGATCACACTGCTAGTTCACATTAGGCTGAACAGACTGAACAGCGTGGATTAGTAACACTGGAGAAGGCATAGTCTTACCCTCTGGACGCAATCACTACACAATGCCTTGATATAAGACCGCTCACAAAAGCACTTGCCATGTACCACACTACTATTTGTTTTTTTCCATCGCTTTCGTGCAATTCTCACAAGTACAGTGCCTTCGGGAAGTATTCAGACCCATTGAATTTTCCACATTTTGTTACGTTACAACCTTATCCTAAAAGTGATTAAATAAATCAAAAAAATCCTCAGCAATCTACACCCAATACCCCATAATGACAAAGAGAAAACAGTTTTTTTTTTTGTGCAAATTTATGAATAATAAACAAAAAGGACCTTATTTGCATAAGTATTCGGACCCTTTGCAATTAGACTGAAAATTGAGCTCAGGTGCATCCTGTTTCCATTGATCATCCTTGAGATGCTTCTACAACTTCATTGGAGTCCACCTGTGGTAAATTCGATTGATCGGGCATGATTTGGAAAGGCACACACCTGTCTATATAAGGTCCCACAGTTGACAGCGCATGTCAGAGCAAAAACCAAGCCATGAGGTTGAAGGAATTGTCCGTAGAGCTCAGAGACAGGATTGTGTCAAGGCACAGATCTGGGGAAGGGTACCAAAACATTTCTGGAGCATTGAAGGTCCCCAAGAACACAGTGGCCTCCATCATTCTTAAATGGAAGAAGTTTGTGTATTACTTTGTTAGTTACAGCGAGCAAGGACAACCAGCACCGTCAATCATAGTTAACGGGTTGTAATGTTATTCCACCATTGCCTTACATATACCGCAGGTGTCATAAGAGTGTCATAAACCATCACTCAGAACCCCATCAATACATATTTTTTTATTTTCTTCATCTGTGTTTTTTTTGTAAATATACAAACGTATACATTTCATCAACAAGTAATGCCAATTCACAAATATCAATTCTTCTCTGTTTTCCAATAGTCAATCATGAACATATCAAAACAAACCCCAACAACTCAATGAGTCAGTCTTTGAGTCCATTAAACATCACCACTGAACATTCAGTCTTTCTGGATGCCTGCTGGCCCTCAGACCTGCGCAGGTTCTAAGGCTCTGTGTTTGAAGCTTCTGGCCACTCCTAGTACCTTCTGTCTCATCCCCACTTGTTTTCCATTCTTTGGAGTCCAGTGGCAGTATGCCGATGTCCTCAAACGTCTCCTGTGTTCTCAAAAGGTTTTGTCTATTGCGCCGATACACAGACCCATCTTCTGTCCTGACTGTATATGATCAAGGCGCAACCTCCAATACAGTAGCCTTTTTATCCCATGAATTCGGATCCCGAATTCGTACCACATCCTGAGCTGCCAACGGTAACAACTCTCTAGCAGTTTTGTTATAGTAGAATTTGTGTCTTGCCTTCAGCTGTAGGGCCCTATCATTCACACCTAATGGGCAGTCATTCAGGCAGAAATTTTGGTGACCGGCCACATTCCAAGGGCGCTGTTCTTTAAGACAATAAAGCCAAGTATTGATCAGTCCCACTGTGTGCTGATATTTTAAGTCTCTTCACGATTTGCACACTTCCCATTATTTTTAGGATATAGCGGACTAGAGGTTATATGTCTGAACTCATAATGCTCTGCAAACATCTAAAACTCACTGCAAGCAAACTGAGGTGCATTATCAGAAACAACCACTAGGGGGAATCCCATGCCTAGCAAAACATTATTTCAAGTGCAAAATGACAGTCTTTGCTGTTGTGCTGGACAAGAGTGCAATTTCAGGGTTATTTGACAAGTAGTCGATAGTCAACAAATAGTCCTTACCATTGCAGTGAAACAAGTCGACTCCAACCTTTTCACAGGCTGTGGTGGGTACCTCTCCCTCCCATAACCATGGGCTCCTTAGGCTGTCTAATGAAATTTGAGATGTCTCACAATTTCCCACCATTTGCTCAATGTCAGAATTTATATTTGGTCAATAAAGGGACTCTCTGGCCCTTCACTTACATTTCTCAGCTCCCAGATGTCCTTCATGTACTCTCTTTACCATCTCCTGATGCATTAAAGTAGGTATCACCATTCTGTTATTCTTCAACAGCACACAATTGACCACTGACAGCTCTGCTTACAAGAGCCTTTTTGCCATTTTCCAGATGATGGATCACCTTGCAAAGAATGGGATCTGTTGTCATCTCTAAAACAATTCTGTCGTTGCTGCTCTGAAACAGGAAGTGACTCCATGACCATATCCACATGCAAGGAAACCTCTTCCTCCATAGACTCCTGATTGAGGCTGATTTGGGCCACCACAGATGGAGCCCTTGAGAGGGCATCTGCTACCACTAAAGTTGACCCAGGCACATTGGTTAGAACAAAATCATAGCGTTGCAATCTAATCAACATCCTTCGAAGACGAGGAGGCATGCCATTCAGATTGTTTTAAGAGATTGGAATAAGGGGTTCACGGTCTTTTTCTAGAATCACCTTTAAGCCGTAAATGTAACAGTGGAACTTCTTACGACCAACCCTAGGCGCTCCTTTTCTATTTGAGCATAACACTTCTCGGCATCAGTCAAAGAACGGGCCACATAAGCCACAGGCTTCCACACACCTTAATGGAGGTGTCCATGGTCACCTTAGTAAGCCTTGTCAGGTTCGAGAAAAGTTAGCACTTGCTATTCAGCCAAAATGTTCTTTACATTGTTCCACTCTCTTTCATGTTCTCTGTTCCATGAGAACTCTGTCTTGTCCTGAAGGAGTGTCCTTAAGTTCACTGTTTTAGCTGACAGATTTGGTACAAACTTTCCCAAATAATTGACCATACCCAAAAACCTGCTGAATGTCTTTCCTATCTGTGGGATTAGCCATCTTCCTCACCGCATTGACCTTGGTATGATCAGACTGCACACCCTCCAATGATAGCCTATTCCCAAGAAATGTGATTTGCTTCACACAAAACTGACGTTTAGCCCGATTTTAGCTTCAAACCATGCTTCTGAACCCTCTGCAGATTATTTTCCAACCGCTCATTTTGTTCCTGAATAGTGGACCCCCAGACCAGGAAATCATCCACACACACACAAACTCCCTCTAACCCCTCAATGACCCTTTCCATGGCCTTGTGAAAGAGCTCAGGGGCAGAACTTATGCCAACAGGTAACCTCTTAAAGGAATATCTTCCAAAGGGGGTATTGACTGTACAAAACTTGGTGCTGGCTGCATCCAACCTCACCTGCCAGAATCCATTTGAAGCATCCAACTTGGAGAAATAATGTGCGCCAGCCATTTCACACACTATCTCCTCCCTCTTAAGAATCTTAAAATGCTCCTTTTGATACATTTATTAAGGTCTTCGGGGTCCATACACACTCTCAGATCGCCGTTCCTTTTCCGAACAACACCATGAAATTGACCCAGTTGGTAGGCTCCTCTATTTTCACGAGCACATCGAGTTTCACCATTCTTCCCAACTCCTCCTTTAGATCCTTCCGTAGTGGCACCAGGTACTCTGCGCGGTGCATGTATCACTGGCTTGGCATTCTCTCTGAGGGTAATCGAGTGAAGGAGAGGTACTGCTCCAAATCCTGTGAACACATCTGAATATCTTTGTGCAATCTCCTCACCATTTTGATGACTTGTCACCCGTTGAACACTGTGCAGCCAGTCAGTCATTAATGGTGTACACTCGCTTAACCAGTCTCAACGACTCACATGCTGTATTTCCCAAGAGAGAATCATGCCCCTCTGGTTCAATCACAAACATAAGTGTGTGGCTTCTTGTTTTTCGCTTTACAGTCAGCCCACACAAAACTTTAGTCTCAATTGCGTGGCCATTGTACGCTTTGAGAGCCACAGCCTTTTGCATGATGACTGGTTTGTGCTTTAACTCATGAACATCCCTCATATTAATTAGGTTGACTTTAGCTCCTGTATCCAGCTTTAAGGTCAAAATTGTACCATTGACCACTAGTGGTTCAACCCAATGGTCACTAGCTATAGTATGGACCTGTGATGGTTCTTGCCCATCCTCCATGCGCCCCCTTGTGTCCTCACAGTGCCCACAAACAAATCACTTTGTTCATTCTCCTCCATTTCAATAGTGTGAACATTTTGTCCCCCATACTTGTCCTTTGCAATACACATTTTGTAGCGAAATGTCACAAAGGCAGGACACTTCCTGTTCTGGTGCCTGGTGCCACACCTGTTAGATTCATATTGCTTGTGTATCCTTTGATCAAAGTCGTATTGCTTGTGGCTCCTTTGCTCATAGCGCCCCCTTGTGTCCTTATCTACAATATCCACTGCTGCGCTTTCCACCTCCATAGCAGTGCTTGCTGGTGTGGAGCTAAAGGTTTTAATATTCAATTGCATTCGCCTGACATATACATTTTTACTACAGTGTCCAAATGTAACTCACTTTCCCTCAGAAATCTTTCTATAACTCTGGAGTCATTTATACCAAACACAGTCTTATCTTGAAGCATAGATGAGGTTAGGTCTACAAAATTACATGTCTGTGCTTTTAATTTCAAATCAGTAAGAAAGACGTCAAACTTTTCACCTTGCTGTTGTATACGACAGTGAAACACAACATTCATATGTCTCGTTCTTCTTAGGTGAACAATATGCATCAAACTGATCCAGTTTCTCCGTGAACTCGTCTTTATCCTCCTCATTTGCAAACGTGAAGGTATTGAATATATCGATTGCCTGGGTACCCGCTATAGTAAGAAAAATAGCAACTTTACATTCATCCGGCTCCTTCGTAACTCCAATGGCAGACATATACAGAAAAAACCGCTGCCGAAATGTTTTCCAATTCGCATCCACATTCCCATCCAGGCTCAAAGCGTGGCTTGATTATATCCATTGCACTTACATAAACTCCAACATTCACAGAAAAAAAAATGATTTCCACTCCTAGTACCATGTATTACTTTCTTAGTTACAGCGAGCAAGGACAACCAGCACCACCGTCAATACAGTTTGGAACCACCAAGACTCTTCCTAGAGCAATCGGGAGAGAAGGGTCTTGGTCAGGGAGGTGACCAAGAACTCAAATGTGCACTCTGACAGAGCTCTATAGTTCCTCTGTGGAGATAAGAACCTTCCAGAAGGACAACCATCTCTGCAGGACACCACCAATCAGGCCTTTATTGTAGAGTGGCCAGACGGAAGCAACTCCTCAGTAAAGGTTACATGACAGCCTGCTTGGAATTTTCCAAAAGGCACCTAAAGAAACAAGATTCTCTAGTCTGATGAAACCAAGAATGAACTCTTTGGCCTGTATGCCAAGCGTCACGTCTGGAGGAAACCTGGCACCATCCCTACGATGAAGCTTGGTCACCACCAGCAATATTCTGTGGTGTTTTTTCCAGTGGCAGGGACTTGGAGACTAGTTAGGATCGAGGCAAAGATGAACGGAGCAAAGTACCAGAGAGATCCTTGATGAAAATCTGCTCCAGAGCGCTCAGGCTGGGGCCAAGGTTCACCTTCCAACAGGACAACGACCCTAAGCACACAGCCAAGACAACGCAGGAGTGGCTTCGGGTGGCCCAGCCAGACTCCGGACTTGAACCTGAACAAACATCTCTGGAAAGACCTAAAAATAGCTGTGCAGCAACGCTCCCCATCCAACCTGACAGAGCTTGAGAGGATCTGCAGAGAAGAATGAGAGAAACTCCCCAAATACAGTTGTGCCAAGCTTGTAGTGTCACACCCAAGAAGACTCAAGGCTGTAATTGCTTCCAAAGGTGCTTCAAAAAGTACTGAGTAAAGGGTCTGAATACTTATGTAAATGTGATATTTATTATTCTTTTCTCTTTTTTATTTGTCATTATGGGGTATTGTGTGTAGATTGATGAGAATAAGGCTGTAACCTAACAAAATGTGGAAAAAGTCTGAATACTTTACTGAAGGTACTGTGTGTGTAATAACTGTGTGTGTGTACAGTAAACATGTTTCCAAAATGGAGTTGCTGGGGTCTTTTTGATGGGGGGTTTACACTGCTTTACTAAAATGTAATTGGCCAATACAGTACTTTATTACTGTAAAATGTGCCATTTACTTAAAAGATGCTTTTATCCAATGGGACAACAGTGAGTCCAATACAATGCGTGATTACAATACAGGTGTGTATGATTGCCATCTGTATTAGCATGCGACTCTCCTCCAGGCCATGGGTGATGCATGCGATGACATCAATCCAGACCAATGTCAGGTTTGGATTCGCCATGCCAACCAGTTTTTCACCAGGCGAATGAACAATTAGGACATTGACTGCAATGTCGATGAGAACCTATGGCTGAGAGTAGAGTTAGTGCTTGATGCAAACTAGTGCCTGCTAAACGTTAAGTTTCTTTCATTCCTTTCATTTGTTTAATTTGTTGCTGGGTTTTTCACACAACAGTTTCCCGTGTGTATCAAGAATGGCGCCGAAAGAGATGGCCGCCGTTTTACGATCCGTAACCAATTGTGCTGTTGTGTATGTTTTTTCGCGTTATTTGTGACTTATTTTGTACATAATGTTTCTGCCACCGTGTCTTATGACCAAAAAGAGCTTCTTGATATCAGGGCAGCGATTACTCACCCCGTACTGGATGCATTTTTCTTCTTCAACGAGTCTGATGGGAGGGATTTACTCCAGACACCCGACAAGGCCCTCATCCCCGTCATTCGCAGGAGGAAAAGACGGAGGAATCGTGGACGACGGTCCGGGTGCCTTGTAAGGATCTGTCGCTGAGAGGGTAATTGACCTTTACCATCAGTTCTATTAGCCAACTTACAATCAATCAATAATAAAGGAAATCACTCATCCAGAGGCGGTGCTCCTAGTGGCCGGGGACTTTAATGCAGGGAAACTCAAATCAGTTTTAGACCTGTCCCTGACGGAGTCTGTAATACCAACATGTTTCAAGCAGACCACCGTAGTCCCTGTGCCCAAGAACACTAAGGTAACCTACATAAATGACTACTGACCCGTAGCACTCACATCTGTAGTGCTTTGAAAGGCAGGTCATGGTTCACATCAACACCATTATCACAGAAACCCTAGAACCACTCCAGTTGCATACCGTCCCAACAGATCCACAGATGATGCAATCTCTATTGCACTCCACACTGCAAGGAACACATACAGTTGAAGTCAGAAGTTTACATACACTAAGTTGACTGTGCCTTTAAACAGCTTGGAAAAATCCAGAAAAGGATGGCATGGCTTTAGAAACTTCTGATAGGCTAATTGACATAATTTGAGTCAATTGTAGGTTTACCTGTGGATGTATGTTCAAGGCCTACCTTCAAACTCAGTGCATCTTTGCTTGACATCATGGAAAAATCAAAAATCAGCCAAGACCTCAGAAACAACATTGTAGACCCCCACCAGTCTGGTTCATCCTTGAGAGCAATTTCCAAATACCTGAAGGTACCACATTCATCTGTACAAACAATAGTACAAAAGTATAAAGACCATGGGACCACGCAGCCCTCATACCGCTCAGGAAGGAGACACGTTCTGTCTCCTAGATATTAACGATCTTTGGTGCGAAAAGTGCAAAATCAATCCCAGAAAAGCAAAGGACCTTGTGAAGATGCTGGAGAAAACGGGTACAAAAGTATCTGTATCCACAGTAAAAACCAGTCCTATATCGACATAACCTGGAAGGCCGCTCAGCAAGGAAGAAGCCACTGCTCCAAAACCGGCATAAAAAAGCCAGACTACGGTTTGCAACTGCACATGGGGACAAATATCATTATTTTTTGAGAAATGTAACCTTGTCTGATGAAACAAAAATATAATTGTTTGGCCATAATGACCATCGTTATGTTTGGAGGAAAAAGGGGGATGCTTGCAAGCTGAAGAACACCATCCTAATCGTGAAGCACGGGGGTGGCAGCATCATGTTGTGGGGGTGCTTTGCTTCAGGAGGGACTGGTGCACTTCACAAAATAGATGGCATCGTGAGGTAGGAGAATTGTGGATAAATTGAAGCAACATCTCAAGACATCAGTCAGGAAGTTAAAGCTTGGTCGCAAATGGGTCTTCCAAATGGACAATGACCCCAAGCATACTTCCGAAGTTGTGGCAAAATGGCTTAAGGACAACAAAGTCAAGGTATTGGAGTGGCCATCACAAAGCTCTGACCTCAATCCTATAGAAAATGTATGAGCAGAACTGAAAAAGCGTGGCGGGCAAGGAGGCCTACAAACCTGACTCAGTTACACCAGCTCTGTCAGGAGGAATGGGCCAAAATTCACCAAATTTATTGTGGGAAGCTTATGGAAGGCTACCCGAAACATTTGACTAAAGTTAAACAATTTAAAGGCAATGCTACCAAATACTAATTGAGTGTATGTAAACGTCTGACCCACTGGGAATGTGATGAAAGAAATAAAAGCTCAAATAAGTAATTCTCTCTACTATTATTCTGACATTTCACATTCTCAAAATAAAGTGGTGATCCTAACTGACCTAAGACAGGGAATTTTTACGAGGATTAAATGTCAGGAATTGTGAAAAACTGAGTTTAATGTATTTGCGTAATGTCTATGTAAACTTCTGACTTCAACTGTATGTGAGAATGCTACTCATTGACTACAGCTCAGTGTTAAACACCATAGTGCCCTCTTAGCTCATCACTTACCTAAGGACCCTGGGACTAAACACCTCCCTCTGCAACTGGATCTTGGACTTCCTGACAGGCCGCCACAGGTGGTAAGAGTAGAGAACAACACATCCGCCATGCTGATCCTCAACACGGGGACCCCTCAGGGGTGGGTGCTCAGTCCTCTCCTGTACTCCCTGTTCACTCATGACTGCATTGCCAGGCACGACTCCAACACCATCAAGTTTCGGCAAACAACAGCCTGATCAACGATAAGACAGCCTATAAGGAGGAGGTCAGAGACAGGGTCTTGTGGTGTCAGGACAGCCTCTCCCTCATTGTGATCAAGACAAAGGAGATGATTGTTGACTATAGGAAAAGGAGGACCGAGCACACCCCATTTTGTCATTGACGGGGCTGTCGTGGAACAGGTTGAGAGCTTCAAGTTCCTTGGTGTCCACATTACCAACAAACTATCATGGTCCAAACACACCCAGACAGTCATGAAGAGGGCACAACAAAGCCTATTTCCCCCTCAGGAGACTGAAACGATTCAGCATGGGTCCTCATCCTCAAAATGACCTCTGTGTCAGAGGAAGGCCCTAAAAATTGTCAGACTCCTGGCACCCTAGTCATAGACTGTTCTCTCTGCTACACCACGACAAACGGTACCGGAGCGCCAAGTCGAGGTCCAAAAGGCTTCTTAACAGCTTCTACCCCCAAGCCATAAGACTCCTGAACAGCTAATCCAAGGGCTACTCAGATGCCTCTCTTACTCTGCTGCTACTCTCTATTTATAATGAATGCAGAGTCACTTTAGTAACTACCTACATGTAGATATTACCTCAACTAACCGGTACCACCTGTATTTTGCCTTGCTTGTTATTTTCCTGCTGCTGTTTAATTATTTGTTACTTTTATTTTATATTTTTTACTTATCTTTTTTTTAACTTCTTCAAGCATTGTTGGTTAAGGGCTTGTAAGTAAGCATTTCACTGTATTTGGCGCATGTGACATACAATTTGATTTGAATGGTCCACCACCCAAAGGACATTTCAATATAAGGAAGGTGCTCTTGATGTTTTGTTCACTGTGTATCTGAACAATACATTAAAAAAAAATTTGCATCAATGATTGTGAAAGATGTCTTTAATGACCACACCTTTGATTACACATGGGATATAAATTATATTTCCAGTCAATTTTGATGGGTGTATTGCATACTGTGAAAACAGTGTAATGTACTATAATTTACAGTAGTGTAGCATATACTTTCTTTGCTATTGGATTAACTGGTTGTTAAAACAAGTAAATTGAGAAGATATTGTTTCAGTGATTTTAAATCAAACTGTTCTCATTGTATTTCACATACCTATATTTTGAATATAAGACTTACTGCACTACAAGTGTTACCAGTTTGGCATTTTGTACTAGAGTTTTGAGAATTCACTGCATACTTGTGAAAATAGCAGCAATGCGATTGGGGAAAAAAACGGTATTATCTTGATATTACTTCGGTCAAGACAACCAAATAGAATCTCATCAGATTATATGACTTTACCTGCTGGGTAGTAGGTTTTTTCTTTGCTTAATAAAAAACTCATCACTAACTCAACTAAGGGCTCCTGCCGGCTTTTTCCGTCTGACCTGAGATATTACTCTTAACGTTCTTGTTCCTGTGTGTCCTCTGTTAGGATGACCTGTTGTCTCTGAAGGTGGGCAGTGTGCTCCACCACCTCAGCATCAAAAGAGCCATCCAGGTGCTACGCCTCAACAACTACGAGCCCAACTGCCTGCGCCGACGGCCCTCCGATGAGGTTAGGCCACTGGAACACTGGTCGTTTTCATTAGGCAACAAACGCAAGACATCTGACTGAAACAGGACTTATTGTTGCTTTCCGTTGTTTTAAATTGTTTTCTGGTGTGGGCCCTAATGAACACAACCCTGGTTCCAGGGATACATGATACATTGTCAATGCTACTGTTACTGTTGTGAAGGCTCATGTCCTCACCCATAACCTCTGGCCACGTCCCTCCATTACCACTCACCTCACCTGTCTTCACTTTGCTCATTAGCACCCTTGACTGTTTAAGCAGTAGTTTCTCCCTCTAGTCTTCCTTATTCCTGTTGGTGAATGCATGGGGCGGCCAACTTATATTTTCCTTTCAATGTTGAGCTCCTGTTGGAGAAACTCCCCTCTGAGCAGTTTAGCGAATTCAAGCATTTCATCTGTACAGTCGTGGCCAAAAGTTTTGAGAATGACACAAATATTAATTTTCACAACGTCTGCTGCCTCAGTTTGTATGATGGCAATTTGCATATACTCCAGAATGTTATGAATAGTGATCAGATGAATTGCAATTATTTGCAAAGTCCCTCTTTGCCATGCAAATGAACTGAATCCCCCAAAAACATTTCCACTGCATTTCAGCCCTGCCACAAAAGGACAAGCTGACATCATGTCAGTGATTCTCTCGTTAACACGGGTGTGAGTGTTGACGAGGACAAGGCTGGAGATCACTCTATCATGCTGATTGAGTTTGAATAACAGACTGGAAGCTTCAAAAGGAGGGTGGTGCTTGGAATCATTGTTCTTCCTGTGTCAAATATGGTTACCTGCAAGGAAACACGTGCCGTCATAGTTTATTTGCAAGAAAAGGGCTTCACAGGCAAGGATATTGCTGCCAGTAAGATTGCACCTAAATCAACCATTTGTCGGATCATCAAGAACTTCAAGGAGAGCGGTTCAATTGATGTGAAGAAGGCTTCAGGGAGCCCAAGAAAGTCCAACATGCGCCAGGACCGTCTCCTAAAGTTGATTCAGATGGCCCGGTGTCAAAAAGGGCAGCAAAGAAGCCACTTCTCTCCAGGGAAAAACAGGGACAGATTGATATTCTGCAAAAGGTACAGGGGTAAAGTCATTTTCTCTGATGAATCCCCTTTCCGATTGTTTGGGGCATCCGGATAAAAGCTTGTCCGGAGAAGACAATGTGTGCACTACCATCAGGCCTGTGTCATGCCAACAGTAAAGCATCCTGAGACCATTCATGTGTGGGGTTGCTTCTCCGCCAAGGGAGTGGCTCACTCACAATTTTGCCTAAGAACACATCCATGAATAAAGAATGGTACCAACACATCTTCTGAGAGCAGCTTCTCCCAACCATCCATGAACAGTTTGGTGATGAACAATGCCTTTTCCAGCATGGAGCACCTTGCCACAAGGCAAAAGTGATGATTAAGTGGCTCGGGGAACAAAATATGAATATTTTGGGTCCATGGCCAGGAAACTCCCCAGACCTTAATCCCATTGAGAACTTGTGGTCAATCCTCAAGAGGCGGGTGGACAAACAAAAACCCACAAATTCTGACAAACTCCAAGCATTGATTATGCAAGAATGGGATGCCATCAGTCAGGATGTGGCCCAGAAGTTAATTGACATCATGCCAGGGCGGATTGCAGAGGTCTTGAAAAAGAAGGGTCAACAATGCAAATATTGACTCTTTGCATCAACTAAATGTAATTGTCAATAAAAGCCTTTGACACTTATGAAATGCTTGTAATTATACTTCAGTATTCCATAGTAACATCTGACAAAAATATCTAAAGACACTGAGACAGAGTTTGTGAAAATTAATATTTGTGTCATTCTCAAAACTTTTGGCCATGACTATAGATCTAGCACAGGTGCTGTATCCTTCAACCTACCAGACTTTGCCACCTGGCTCCAGGCAGAGGTGCCTGCCTCGACACAGAACAGCATCAGGTCAACAGCGTCACTCCCCTCGCCGGCCCATCCAAGGCACTGCATCTTCCATACCAGACTGGTCAGGTTGAGTCGTCAGCCATCATCACCCCGTATACCCACATGTACAACCTGCTATTCAGCTGATCACCACATTAGTAGATGTGCACACTTCAGACAGATTACCAATGACCAGACGGTAAACTGGATCCAGAACCTCAAGAGATGCTGGTGCTGTGCCCGAAACCACCAAGCTGAAAAATGCGATCAATCCACAACATTATCCTGCATCCTTTCCCCATGTGCTCCTGTGTTTGTGTGAAATAAAACCCCACTATTTGGATTCCTGCTTTATCTCCTTTCATTTGCATTCTTATCGATGTTCCATGGTGGCACTTTGAACTCTGAACCAGTCAAACCTCCTTATAAAGTCCACCTTTTCTATAGTTACTGTACCATCCCCTTTTTGTTGTTTACTCGTTCTCTACTTCTTCAATCTACACAAGTGTTATCATATCCTGTCGCTCAGTCATTTGTTGTGTTGGTAAACACATTATGTTCTCCTGATTTGTCAGAACAATATCACACCAGCAGAGATCTCCCAGTGGACCAATCACAGAGTAATGGAGTGGCTGAGATCAGTAGACCTGGCAGAGTACGCCCCCAACCTGAGGGGCAGCGGCGTGCACGGGGGACTCATGGTGAGAAAGAATGATCAGATTTAATGTGGCCCAAAATTGTCTTGATAATTGTGGGCCACAAGTTTAAACTCAAATATCTAAAATCAGATAGAGACTGCGTAGAAAAGATGATGGGTTATTTCGTCTATGAAACTCTGGTTATTTATAATTTTATCTTTACAATGAGAATGGGATGCGTCTCAACCTATCCCACATCTCATAATATTCCCTCTTCCCCCAGGTGCTGGAGCCTCGGTTCAATGTGGAGACCATGGCCCTGCTGCTGAACATTCCCCCCAACAAGACCCTGCTGCGGAGGCACCTGGCCACCCACTTCAACCTGCTGGTGGGATCTGAGGCCCAGGGGCTCAAACAGGATTATCTAGAGAACCCCGACTACACCCTGCTTACAGCCACCGCCAAGGTCAAGGTAGGGGTCAAAGGTAGTGCACAATATAAGAAATATGGTGCTATTTTGGATGCAGCCATGATTTTACTGTAGGTAGGGGTGAGGAGTGATGGAGAAGGGGAAGATGTGGGTTTGGCTGTGGTAAGATATTGTTCTCATGTGTTTGACACTGGTTTTGGTTATTAACTTTAGTCTCAATTCATAATCATTTGAGAATTGATCTGTTCCCACCAGCTGAGGAAGATGACGTTTGGGAGCTTTGGCAGCCTGAGAAAGAAGAGGCAGGATGAGAGTGAGGAGTATGTCTGCCCCATGGACGTGGAGATGCCAAAGGGACGTAGCTTCCAAAAAGGCTATGAGCTCTACGAGGACGATCTAGACCGGCTAGAACAGGTCAACTTCTGGTTTGGTCCCAGATCTGTTTTTGCTGTCTTGCACAACTCCTATGCTGATTGTAGCCCACACATTTTGGCCCGACATTTCTCTGCAGTGGCGGCATTGTGCTCAGTACACATAAGTTCTCCAAATAATAAAAAAGTCATCACATCAATACTTACATTCAACCTCCACCTTTAGATTGTTCTCTAAATGTTTAGAGTTTGGTCGTCAGTACCGTGACAGGAGATGTATTGAACACTGAGGCACACTGTGCCTACTTAGTGTTCAGCTGCTCTGAAGGAATACACAAACAGGTCTACTAACAGGTGTTTTTAGTAGTGGTGTTGAGTGTCAAAAAACGTATCTGTTATTGTAGATGGAGGACTCCGAGGGAACTGTGAGGCAGATTGGAGCCTTCTCTGAGGGCATCCAAAACTTGACGGTATGAAGGAAACTATCTTGTGTTAGTGTTATGTTGATATGGTTTGTGGATAACAATATGTCACTATATTTGGGTAGTCCCATATGGATGATCAACAGATGGTCATGCGATCAACAAACTATCTGTTGATAAGCAACATCTTGCAAGGTTATGGTTAGGTTTAGAATAAAGGTTAGGGTAAGGGTTAAAGTTGAGGCTCGGGGTTAGTGGATAGTTAGTTCAAATGTTGACAGAGTATTGAACATCTACTAAGGACTATCCAAATAGTTGTACTAAACAATATTTTAGGGTATAAGATGCCTTTGTGACATAAATATAAATATTTCAGTGTTTTTTTTTTTACAGTTCTCCTCTAGTATTCATTCTTATTTTCCTGTATTTCCTGTCTGTTTCCAGAGCATGCTGAAAGATGATGAATTCTTCAAAGAGATCTCTAACTCTCCCAACCCCAGCGTAACAGATGACGATTCCAACATTTGAGGCCAGCGCCATGGGACTAGCCGACCAGGATTGAAATACTATTTGGAATCATTTAAAATACTTCAGCTGTGCTTGATTGAGCTTGCCTTTTGGGATGGAATGCATAAAAGTGGCACTCCAGGCAGGCTAAAGCAAACACTCAAAAGTATTCCTGAACCCAGGTGTGCCACTAGCACACATCGACTCCACCGTACCCTCCAACTCTCCGTACCCCCCAACATCTCTCCATACCCCCCAACAAGTTTCCGTAACTCCCAACAAGCACCAGATCTCCTTTTAGTATTTTTGGCATAAAACATTTTTAAAGAAATTAAAAAGTCCATGTCTGTTGTCATGTGAACTGATACGCTGTTGTTTTTTAAGGTGCTGTCAAAGCTAAAATACCCCCTATGCAGGATTAACAATTCAACTCGCCCCTGTCTACCCAATAGCAGGTCAGTTATCAATCCTCATTAATCCCTACAGATCTGATAGATCCTTCTCTGCCTTACCTCTGAGCTAGTCTACATCAAGGGACTGTTCCTCAAGCTCAACAGTAAGGGCCTTACAGTAAAGTGGGCTATCCCCGAAGTAGAGTGCCTACGCTCCCTCACCCTGAACCTTATAAACCCGGCGTCTTCTCAGGATTGTCCGGGCCAGAGTGTCAACCTCAGCACACTGAACGGGTCGCCCTCCTCTGGGTTGGCTTTTAGCCGAGAGACACCCCTTCCTACGACTCCTACCAATGCACTCAGTACCTATAGTTCGGGTCCCATGTTCCTTTATACCAGCAACTCGGGTTTCCTATGGAATGATTAACCAAGAGAATTAGCTAGAGATCCTCAAATAATCAAGCATATTTCATAAACCTAGAGTAAAACGACATGCAGTTAGTTGTATGACTGATGACACAGGGTTTTAGAACAATAAAGTGAGTTTATTAAAAATTCCCCAATCAATCACAAATCATTTATAAGCAAACATTTACTGTAAATTTAATTGATAGACAACCTTCAGCACCCTTAACTAAATCCCTATTGGGGTGTTCCAATAAAATGTTTTGTCTGTTACAATTTTATGAGAAGCACATTATTTAATAACAAGAAAAAGCTTATACAACTCTCTCAACAGTTTTTTTTATCTTAATTTCTTTTTCTCACCTAAATTGCATGTCAATCCGCTTCACCCCTAAACGTTCTAAACTGGAGAGTTCCAGATCAAGCTAACATCCTTAAACTTCTTTTTTTTCTTCACATTACCATTCCCCACTTGGCACCATATTAATCCCCCTCCAACTTAACTAATTACTCCCATTACCTCTTAAATATCCAAAAATGTAAACATTTAATCATTACATTTCAACATTATAGCCTTCCATTAACAATCTCCAACAGGCCCTAAGGCCTTGTTCCTCTAAACTAAACAAACATAGTCTATATGCATCATACCTTAAAGCAAACATCACATTAACTATTTTACTGGATTACTTAAATCACACATTGTTAACCCTCTTACTAAATGGTTCTAATCACCCTTTAATCACCTCTGCCACTATACATTTCTCCATGCTTTCAAAATGTAACATTTAACCTTTAATCATCAATTAATTTATTTTACTTATTTTATTTTCCTTAGTCAATGTCAATTCTCTCAATATTCATTCTTCTCTCTCTTGTGTGTGTGTGCGAAACTTCTTGAGTGTGCTCAAATGTTTTTCTAAAATGTCAGACAACTGGGCCTTAGCCAACTACTATTGACAGTACAAGTCCATATTAACTGTCCTATTTGGAGAGGAATTATTTCAGAGCAATATACCACCATAATTTGCCTACCAGCTGGATACTGGAGACGTTTGTACTCATTGTTTTTATACTAGCCAACTTTCTGTGGAATTTAAATATTAAAGTGAGCCATATCAATATCTGATAAACCCTTTTTTTTACATTAAGATGTAATGTAGGGCTTTTGCAAAGTCTAATGTCATTTTAAAGAATATGTTTGGCTTTTTAACAGTCACTGTCGGAGGATGAAAAACATTGTTATATGCTGTGCAGTTTTGCCCAAGTTAAATGAATTCCCCAAGACAGCTGCTATGGTTTACAAAGAAAACCAGACTATTTCAGCTGCAACTTCTTTATTCTTTCAGCACATCTCACAATATCCTAGACACTCCCAGTAATGGTGTTTATTTGAATGCATTTGCACCTATAATGTACAGTTCAAAGCACATCATTCCTTTTTAAAGTGTCATTGCATGTTATTGAAGCCTTTCTAGTTGCCAAAATGTTGTACACCTGCTAACGAAATATGGATTTCTTGTAATTTGTACTGCGATAACTATTCATAAATATTGCCAGATAGCATAGTTATTTTGAGAATACCGTAGCGCCAGTCTGTTTCTGCTCTCTTGCCAACTCCTTTATGGAATTGGATTGGCAAGAGAACAGAAAGTGACGAACTCAGGCTGTTGTAGCATGTTGAAAGAGTTGAGCGATAAAGCAATGACACTGTTATGCAACACCCTAACCACATGAGGATAAAGTTTGTACTGTGTACTGGTTGAGTTTTTACCCATTTCTAGGGTCAATAAATTCATTGAAACTGTCTAATTTCTCAAGTAGAATTGGATATTTAGAACATATAGCATATAGGTTTGTTTTGCAATTCAGATTCATTACCATTTAAAAGCCTTTACCTCTCCATGTTTGTAGAGACTCTTATTTTTGTTAACACCAAGCCAATAAAGGGATACATGACAGTCACAGACCATTTGTACAGTAGTTGAACAACTTTGTATGCTGTTTCCTACTCTGTGTGCACTTTAAGATAAAGGTTTGACAAGCCACTATTTGCAGAATGATGACCAGATAAAACACATTTACACAGATATTAAAAGCAAAATAGAGGGTCAGGACAAGAGCATTGCAGCTTCCTCGGTTCTGTTCAGGCAGAAGTAGAGTAGGCTGCTGTGTGCCATGTTCTTTATGTAAAACTACCTCATTCACAGCTGGCTGCTGTTGATGTCGTCTGGACAATGTATTTTGTATGGCAATCACCTTGATCCTCCATCCTGATATAGTGGTCCTGAGCTAAACTAGGGATATAACCTCAACTATAATGAAGAACAATGACTGGACAGGTTTCATTGAAGGAGAAAAATAACACTGAACTCATCTAAGGGTCTTTTAAATTTTGTGAAGGGTTTTAGTATTTTCCATTGTCTCTAATGGGGAAACTCTTTCAATAGCGCTAGACTAAAAAGTTTGCTCTATGTTCAATTTGAGGTTTCAGTCGAAGATGTCTGCCAACATGGGCCTGGGAAGCTCTCAGGAGCTGACTGAGGAGATGCAGAGGGGCGTCCAGTCTGAGGTCTTCTCCCGGGCATCTCTTCATACAGCCTGCCAGCTGAGGACCTTCCTTTCTGTAAGTGCAGATCGTAATGTACAAGTTATTTTTAAAAACATTGTAAACATTGCTGGAATATTGTACTTGAGATGTGGTGTTTCCTTTGAATATTTGTGGTGCATTTTGTCTAATATAAATTCAGATAATGCTAATTGGTTATTCACTGTGTCTGGGTGTGTTTTATGTATTTTGTACAGCGCACGTGCACAGAGTAGAATGATCTGTGGTTGCTGCATTGCATGGCGTGCTATCCATGCTGTTTACCAATCGGGTACATTTGTGAAATGATTAGTATATTGTGCATTGTAATTTTCATGTATTCCTGTTGTAAACTATTTTTGGTAACTATGGTTTCCCCAGTCAACAAGCGCCAAACCAGCGTGTGCGCGTGCAGAGTAGAATGATCTGTGGAGGCTGCATTGCATGACGTGCTATCCATGTTTCCCTATTAGATAATACACTTGTGACTGGTGCTACATGCTGGAGTCCTTGTCAATATTATTCATAACACAATGGAAGAAGAGTACTGTTACACAGTACATTAAGAAAAATGGATTTATTTGTATTTTATTTAACCTTTATTTAACTAGGCAAGTCAGTTAAGAACACATTCTTCTTTACAATGAGAATTTGGGACTTTTGTGGTAGTGGAAGAAGTTTAACTTTTTAAACTTAAGCCAAGCAGTTAAATATTGTCAAAGTGACATTTAGTAAAATAATTGGTCTTATTATTTTGATAGTGGGGCACATATTTCATTACAAATAACTACTCTGACTAGCCTACTACACTTTTATACACCTCTCCTACTAGAATACCACAGTATATTCAAACTGTAACAAAAGAGTACAGAAGACAAGGAGGCATTGTTGTAAAAAAATATGACAAAAAATGGCTCCCCCATTGTTATAATTTTCAAGTACCATGGTAGTTATTCAACAGTGGGGAGTTAGCTAAATTAGTTGTTGTGGTTACTAAAACAGCTGTACCTCCTGATTGGTGTTAGATATTTATGTTCTTATTTCAGATGTGAATAGCAGAGAAGTAGACCAAGGTGTCATAACCGCTAAGTTTGTCTAGCTTGTTGGGAAAGTGGTCAAAATGGCAGGTGTTTGTAAAAGTTGATACAAAAAGTTGTTGATGTGGTTACTAAAACAGCTGAATCGTTTGATCCTATGAATATATTTGTGCTCCTATTTCAGATTTGAATAGCAGAGAAGTAGACATGTCATATCCTCTAACTTTTTGTCTAACTTGTTGGGAAAGTGGTCAAAGTAGCTGATTTGTGTCAAAAGTTACATTGTTTACACTGAATGTTGGAAGTCATGATGTCACAATGGGCCCTTTAGATTGTTTAGGAAATCCCATTAAAGTGGATGGAGGACAACAAGTGTAATAGTATAAAAGCTATCCAAAAAGTTAAATGGAAGCACACTATTCCAGATCAGTCTTTACGTTTGAAAGTTTGAATGGCGTTTATAGCTTAAACGGTGTAAGAGGAGTAGCGTGCAGAAGAAGAAGAATAAGAACTATGACGAAGATTTAAAGTTGGGACTTTTGCGTCAAGTCACAACTAATAGTGGGCAAATATTATACAATCCAGGTATATAAAGCTCTTAGAGACTTACCCCAAAACACTCACAGCTGTAATCGCTGCTAACGGTGATTGTCACGAATATTACCGAAGGTGACTCCCCTTCTTGTTCGGGTGGCGCTCGTCGTCGCCGGTCTACTAGCTGCCATCGATCCTTTGTTCTGTGTTCGTTTGGTTTTGTCTGTTTTGGTTTCGTTTTGTCTGTTCCTTGTTTGGTTTTGTCTGTCTGGTTTTGTTTTGTCTGTTCCTTGTTTGGTTGTTAGGGTGGGGTTATTGAAGTTCGTTCAGCCCGCTTCTGTTTGTGCGGGCTTGTTATTCTGTATGTGTTTGAGTGGTTAAGTGTTTTCATTTGGGTTTCTCGCTGTCATTTTATTTTTCACGATAGGTTACGTTTGTTCTGTAGTATTACCTGGTTTGGTATACTATTTTTGTTCCTGTGATTTATTCTGGACATTAAAGCGTGTTTTTCCTGCATCCTTTGCTCTCTGCGCCTGACTCCACACCTATTCACTCATTGAGCGTTACAGAAGCCCGCACCATATGATGGAGTCAGCAGGAGCAGCGACCACCCCTCTTCCCACGATGGAGGAGAGAGTCCTTCATCACACGTCCGTCCTCCATCGCATCGGATCAGCGATGGATCAAATGATGGAGAGGATGGATCGTTGAGAGAGGAGTGGTCTTCCTACTACCCCACCTACCCTCCCACCAGCAACTCTACCATCTCCCCCAGCGGGATCTGGTTCCAGCGCTCTGCGCATTACGCCTCCGAGGGAGTACGATGGAGCAGCGGCGGGGTGCCAGGGATTCCTGCTTCAACTAGAACTCTACCTGGCCACCGTTCGGCAGGCTCCCTCGGACGAGGAGAGCGTGAGTGTCCTCGTCACTTGCCTTACGGGTAGAGCCCTGGAATGGGCCAATGCTGTCTGGAACGGGCCCGACTCAGCGAGGGGCAACTACCCGGAGTTCACCCGCCGTTTCAGGGCCGTGTTCGATCACCCTCCAGAGGGCCGAGCGGCGGGTGAGAGATTGTTCCATCTCAGGCAGGGGACGAGGAGCGCGCAGGACTTCGCACTGGATTTCCAGACCTTGGCCGCTGGAGCAGGGTGGAATGACAGGGCCCTGATAGACCATTACAGGTGTAGCCTGAGAGAGGACGTCCGCAGGGAGCTGGCTTGTCGGGACACTACGCTTAGCCTGGATGAACTGATAGACCTGTCGATCCGGTTAGACCATCTGCTAGCTGCTCGCGGACGTTCTTTAAGGGTCCTGTTAGTTCCACCTCCTGACCCTCCCGCTTCTATCCCGATGGAGATAGGAGGGGCCGCGTCTAGGGAGATCGGAGGAGGAGGCTCCTCCTGTACCAGTTGTGGCCGGAGAGGGCACACTTCAGGTCGGTGCTGGAGGAGTTCATCTGGGAGTCGAGAGGGCAGGCAGAACACTCCTCAGTCATCCCAGGTGAGTAAGCACCACACTCTCCCAGAGTTTCCTGTTGGTCACATGTTTTTATTAATTTGTTTCCTTAAAATGTTTCCCTCTCTCCAGCATAAGGCGCTAGTCGATTCAGGCGCAGCTGGGAACTTTATAGATCGCGGACTCGCTCAGAGGTTGAGGATTCCGTTAGTAAAAAGTAGACCCCCCTTTTCCCGTGCACTCTTTAGATAGTCGACCATTAGGGTCAGGGCTGGTCAGGGAGGCCACAATTCCTTTGGAGATGATTACGCAGGGGAATCATAAGGAGCGGATTAGTCTGTTCCTTATTGATTCACCTGCGTTTCCGGTGGTGCTGGGGATTCCCTGGCTGGCTATTCACAATCCGACGATTTTGTGGAAACAGGGAACTCTCCAGGGGTGGTCTGATGAGTGTTCAGGCAGGTGTGTAGGAGTTTCCATCGGTGCGACAACGGTGGAGAGTCCAGACCAGGTTTCCACCGTGCGCATTCCCGCTGAGTGTGCCGATTTGGCTATCGCTTTCAGTGAAAAGAAAGCGACCCAATTACCACCCCATCGACAGGGGGATTGCGTGATAAACCTCCAGGTAAACACTGCACTCCCCAGGAGTCATGTGTATCCTTTATCCCAGGAGGAGACGTTGGCTATGGAAACATGTCACCGAAGCTCTGGGACAGGGGTACATTCGGCCCTCCATGTCACCCGTCTCCTCGAGTTTCTTTTTTGTGAAGAAAAAGGGTGGTGGTTTGCGTCCGTGTATTGATTATCGAGGTCTAAATTCCATCACGGTGGGTTTTAGTTACCCATTACCTCTCATTGCTACGGCAGTGGAATCGTTTCACGGAGCGCAGTTCTTCACGAAACTGGATCTCAGGAGTGAGTATAATCTGGTGCGTATTCGGGAGGGAGATGAGTGGAAAACCGCATTTAGCACTACATCTGGCCATTATGAGTACCTCGTCATGCCATACGGGTTAAAGAATGCTCCAGCTATCTTTCAATCCTTCGTGGATGAGATTCTCAGAGACTTGCAAGGACAGGGTGTGGTAGTGTATATTGACGATATTTTGATCTACTCCGCTACACGCACTACGCATGTGTCTCTGGTGCGCAAGGTTCTTGGGTGACTGCTGGAGCATGACCTGTACGTGAAGGCGGAGAAATGTGAGTTTTCCAAACGAGCCGTTTCCTTCCTGGGTTATCGCATTTCCAGTTCGGGGGTGGTAATGGAGGGTGACCGCGTCAAGGCCGTGCGTAATTGGCCGACTCCGACCACGGTAAAGGAGGTGCAGCGGTTCTTAGGGTTTGCCAATTACTACCGGAGGTTTATCTGGGGTTTTGGTCAGGTAGCAACTCCTATTACCTCACTGCTGAAGGGGGGGCCGGTGCGTTTGCAGTGGTCAGCAGAGGCGGACGGAGCTTTCCGTAGGTTGAAGGCTCTGTTCACTGAGGCGCCGGTGTTGGCGCATCCGGACCCTTCTTTGGCGTTCATAGTAGAGGTGGACGCATCCGAGGCTGGGGTTGGAGCGGTGCTCTCACAGCGCTCGGGTACGCCACCGAAGCTCCGCCCCTGTGCCTTTTTTTCGAAGAAGCTCGGGCCAGCAGAGCGGAATTATGATGTGGGGGACAGGGAGTTGTTGGCTATGGTTAAGGCCCTGAAGGTGTGGAGACACTGGCTTGAGGGGGCTAAGCACCCTTTCCTTATCTGGACTGACCACCGTAACCTGGAGTATATCCGATCAGCTAGGAGACTGAATCCTCGTCAGGCAAGGTGGGCCATGTATTTCACCAGATTTCGTTTTACTATCTCGTATCGACCAGGTTCCCTCAACACTAAGGCCGACGCGCTGTCCCGCCTCTGACACTGAGGACCGGTCCATCGATCCTACTCCCATCATTCCGGCGGCTAAGCTGGTGGCACCAGTAGTATGGGAGGTGGACGCGGACATCAAGCGGGCGCTAAGGGAGGAACCTGCGCCTCCACAGTGTCCGGAGGGTCGTAAGTATGTGCCGCTCGCTGTTTGTGATCAATTGATTCGATGGGCTCATAGTCTACCCTCGTCGGGTCACCCAGGTATTTCTAGGACAGTGCGAGGTCTTAAGAGGAAGTACTGGTGGCCCACCTTGGTGAGGGATGTGCGATTCTATGTCTCCTCCTGTTCGGTGTGCGCCCAGAGTAAGGCTCCTAGGCACCTGCCACGAGGGAAATTACAACCCCTCCTCGTTCCACAACGGCCGTGGACCCATCTATCGGTGGATTTTCTTACTGACCTTCCCCCCTCTCAGGGGAACACAACGATCCTGGTCGTTGTGGATCGGTTCTCTAAGTCCTGCCGTCTTATCCTGTTGCCCGGTCTCCCTACGGCCCTGCAGACTGTGGAGGCCCTTTTCACCCATGTCTTCCGGCACTACGGGGTGCCCCGAGGATATAGTTTCTGATCGGTGTCCCCAGTTTACCTCCCGGGTGTGGAGGGCATTTATGGAACGTCTGGGGGTCTCGGTCAGCCTTACCTCAGGGTATTACCCGGAGAGTAATGGGCAGGTGGAGAGAATGAACCAGGAGGTGGGTAGGTTTCTGCGGTCGTATTGCCAGGACCGGCCAGGGGAGTGGGCGAGATACATCCCCTGGGCAGAAATGGCCCAGAACTCACTAAGCCACTCCTCTACCAACATGTCACCATTTGAGTGTGTGTTGGGGTACCAGCCGGTCCTGGCACCATGGCATCAGAGCCAGACTGAGGCTCCTGCGGTGGAGGAGTGGGTGCAGCACTCTAAGGAGACCTGGAGGGCCGTCCAGGAGTCATTACGCCAAGCGAGTGGACGGCAGAAGAAGAGCGCTGACCGTCACCGCAGTGAGGCCCCCGTGTTTGCACCAGGGGACAGGGTCTGGCTCTCGACCCGAAACCTGCCCCTCCGCTAGCCCTGCCGGAAGCTGGGTCCGCAGTGTGTAGGGCCATTTAAAGTCCTGAGGAGAATAAACGAGGTTTGTTATCGATTATTACTTCCTTCGTATTATCGCATTAACCCCTCGTTTCATGTCTCTCCTCAGGCCGGTGATAGCTGGTCCCATGCAGGAAGGTGAGGTTCCGGAGGTCCCTCCGCCCCCTCTGGACATCGAGGGTCCCCGGCGTACACGATACAAGCTATTCTGGACTCAAGACGCCGGGTGAGGGGCCTGCAGTACCTCGTTGACCGGGAGGGGTACGGTCCGGAGGAGAGGTGCTGGGTCCCGGTGGGGGATATTCTGGATCCATCTATGTTGAGAGAGTTCCATCGCCTCCATCCGGATCGCCCGGCGCCTCGGGCCCCGGGTCGTCACCCGAACAAGAAGGGGAGTCACCTTCGGTAATATTCGTGACAGTACCCCCCCCTACGCGCCGCGGGAGCTGCGTGTCGGGGGGGGGGGGGTACTGTCACGAATATTACCGAAGGTGACTCCCCTTCTTGTTCGGGTGGCGCTCGGCGGTCGTCGTCGCCGGTCTACTAGCTGTCATCGATCCTTTGTTCTGTGTTCGTTTGGTTTTGTCTAATTGGTTTCACCTGTTCCTTGTTTGGTTGTTAGGGTGGGTTATTGAAGTTCGTTCAGGCCGCTTCTGTTTGTGCGGGCTTGTTATTCTGTATGTGTTTGAGTGGTTAAGTGTTTTCATTTGGGTTTCTCGCTGTCCTTTTATTTTTCACGATAGGTTACGTTTGTTCTGTAGTATTACCTGGTTTGGTATACTATTTTTGTTCCTGTGATTTATTCTGGACATTAAAGTGTGTTTTTCCCGCATCCTTTGCTCTCTGCGCCTGACTCCACACCTATTCACTCATTGAGCGTTACAGTGATTCTAACATGTATTGACTCAGAGAGTTGAATACTTATCTAATGAAGATATATTCACTTTTATTTTTCATTTTTTTCTATAATTTTTCAACCACTTTGAGATTATTGTGTGTGGATCGATGCCAAAAAGGGATAATTCAATAATTTTAATCACACTTTGTAACGTGTGTAAACAAAATGTGTAAAATGTCAAGGGGTGTGAATACTTTCGGGAAGGCACTGTAATTATTTTATGCAAATGATGGATATGATAAGTGGTGTATTTGAGTTATAAAAAAAAGGAAAACTTAATGACAAGATGTAGAGATTTGACATCAGTGAGAAGAGCGAAAATCTATTCTCTAAAATAAATGGAATATAAAATGAGACAGGAATCTATTTCCCATTTTATTTTCATAACGATTGCAGAATAAATTCCTCATGTTTTCTGGCCATGATGGATTCATATTTCCGAAGTATCCATACAACAAATTACCATACTCATCTCTCATTTAATTGGGTTATAGTAGCCTAGTAAATAGATAAGCTATGTAGTATTTCAAATGTTGCTGTATGATATTCCATAGGCAGCACAGTTTATAATAGTCCTATAACCTACAGTTGAATTAGACAGGTGAACATGCAGACCATTTATCTTATACTTTGAAGTATGAATTCTACTACTGTATGTTGTCACGCCCTGACCTTAGAGATCCTTATTTATTCTATATGTTTGGTTAGGTCAGGGTGTGACTCGGGTGGGAGAATCTGTTTTCTATTTATTTGTTGTTTTTGCCTAGTGTGGTTCCCAATCAGAGGCAGCTGTTTATCGTTGTCTCTGATTGGGGATCATATACAAGTTATTTTCTGTTTAGTTTCTGTTACCTGACAGAACTGTTCGCTTTCGTTTTGTTACTTTGTTAGTGTTTTCATGATTTTTTTTATTATCAAAACACTTTTCACGCTGCGCTTTGGTCCACTCCTTCCGACGACAGGCGTTACATATGTAGCCTACTGTAATTTCATTATATATATATTTGTATCCTAGACGATATTTCAAAATTCGCGGGCAGTCCAGCATATTTAAGTTGGGGGAAAGTCGATGAGAAACATTGTTGAATTGAAACGTTCTGCTGACAGGTCCACAACAATGTGTCATTCTTTTCGCTTTCAGGAGCTGTCAGAGTCCTTTGCCAAATACAGCATAAGTTACTGCTAAATATCAAAACATTCTGCCCACACTTCTACAAAATATCATTTCTCTTTCTTTTAGAAACTGCCGTGGCCTAATTCCAATAGTTCCAATTTATACAGAAAATAAAGGGCTTATTGTCACCATAAATGGTGCATGAAGGGCGTTTTCCAGGCAGTTAAAATGCTTGTTCATGCAGTCAGTGTTAGGATGGGTTGGATTTATAAACGGAAAACATCCGTATGTATGGGGTGCGCCAAGTTTATAAATATCAATATATTTAGACATACATATTATTTTCAGAAATGGCACATGCAGATATTTAGTGACAACGTAATATGCTAGTTAACGTTAAAAATACATACTATCAAAGGAGTGCAGAAAGGATAAATAAATATGGCATGGTTCACAGGGAATCAAACAATGTCCTCACATCAAACAGCAATTCATTTGTAAAAGGAGAGAAGACCAGTTCTGTCATTTCATATATGCAAGATAAAAATATATATTTTTTTAAACATAATCTACAGGGTTTCAAACATTTATCAAACAAACTAACTCACCTTTGTTGCATTCATGACGAGCAAAAGTCTAACTTATCTCCACAGTCTCTGAAGGTACGCTGGATGTTTTCCAAGTCGATTGCACAGGTGAAAAAAGGAAAACATTTGTGCATATCCACATCTCCACTTGCTGTGATCTTCAAAAACTTGTCACGTATGAAGTACTTTACCCTGGTGACACTTGGATCCTCCCCTTGTACTGGTGTTGTATGTTCATGCGAAGTGTAGTGTGCAAACTCTGGAAAATAATCCTCTATTTTAGATTTCCCCGCCAACACCTTCTCTGCTAGCAGGTCCTGTTTGTTCAAAAAGAGGAGGACAGGACGGTCCATTGTCCGCATTCTGCGCCAGAGGTTCTCTAAGTTGTTTAGTGCCTCCTGCAGTTGGTTGGTCTGATTGTCTCCCTGACACACCATATCATAGCTGCTGCTGTCCACCACTAAAATATAGGCCGACTGGTCACAAAACACTCTCCTTATGGATCTCCATCCACCTCTGCCATTGAACAAATAAAAAACGTATTCTCCTACTCTGAAATATGTCTCAAAAATGCCTGAAGCTTTTTTGTGTTGCATGTATTGCATTAATTTCTCCTCCGCAGTTAATTCTGTGTCCAACAATCGCATCTGATTGAATATTGTGCTTTTCCCTGAGTCACAATCTCCTAGTAGTAGGAGCCTGTGAGATTTATGGTATTGCTGTTTATCTTTTTTAAGCTGTTTCTCAATCCTTTTGTTTGCTTCTCTCCGTGCCTTCTCCTCTTCTTCTCCACATTTGCCTTTGGTCTTATTACCAATGCCAAAACAAGCCATCTTCCTAAAAAAAAAAAATACAATAAAAGGAGGTAAAGTAATAAGTAGCCTTGTCTGAGCCAGAAAGGCCCATAGGGCAGGAGCCTATTTCTGTAGTGTTGATGTACAAGTACACCCAGGACAGGATGCTAGTCTATTGCAGGGCCTTCCTCCTAATCCATTTAATGAGTGCCAAACAGGGAGGCAATGAAAAGGAGGGGAAATGGTACATTAATTATGCTAATTGCTAGACTGATCCAAGAAAAAAACACCTTCCTCAAGATTTGTGAAAGGTTTAAAAGAAAAACGTGTTCTTCAATCAGATTATGAGGAATTGAGAAAATGGCACACAAAAAAAGACCCCACCCTCCCCGACAATATCACTCCGAAACACTGTTTGGGTATAGGACTTTTTCACCAAAGATGTACTATTTTTCTTTTTAAAAACATTTGTAGTTCTAAAAAGCGACATTCCCTCCACCACAGCCAGATGGGTAAAACAAATGGAATATCACAGCAGATGAATCAGACCTAGCTCTAGTCCAGGGCGCCGTTCGGCTGCGTACTCTCACGAACAGAGGCAATGTTGTTGTGGTTGTCGTGGCGCAATGTTCCAAAGCTAATTTTGACCAACCTTCTTCTTCCGAGTGTTTTGTTGTAGCCTTACCAAGTAATTCTGGTTTAGTCACGCTTTTATTTTCACTTCTTGTCAAGTTTGATTTTTGGATTAGTCTCAAAGCAGTAATTGTTTTAGAATATGAATCGAGACAAATATGGTCCAAAGTAGCCTGGAAACTAGTCTTGTTTAGCTACTATAACATTCAACTCCTTCCTCTCTGAGTCATGTGTGTTTCGCAAGGAGTACCTAGGTCCAAAGTTCTTACTTGCTCTGTAGTAGGATGTCCCTTGGGGGTATCCTCACCTATGTAGGACATGCGAGGGTTAGGTTAATAAACATGCCGGAGCTAGAACCTGGTTGTCGCGCGTCCTCATTTTAGATCATACTACATGGTGTCAGAAGTGGTTTTAAAATACACATAAACGTGAAGGACGTACCAAGTAAATCATACATTCAGGCTGTTTCAAATCAGGGAGGGCACAGTGTTGGAGATAAAAACAGCGCGTATCATTATTTTGCTAGCTAACGAGCAAGGAGTAAATTACTGCTATGCAACATGTTGCAAGAGGAAGAAGCTGGCCGGATTTCAGGGTTTGCGACTCCAAGTTCAACGGGCTCTGGCGCCAACACGGACAAGCCCTGTGGCTAGTGCTGACGGATTTCGCATTCGTCCCCCGGATAATTTTGTTTGTATGGACATTAAAAACGGGCCGAAATGGATCAGGCGCTTTGAAATGTACAGGGTAGCATCAGGCTTAAACGTGAAAAATGAGGCATTTCGAGTTAATACACAGATCTACTCTATGGGTGATGAAGCCGAGGATATGTTAAATGCTTCAACGTTGACCGAGGAAGAGAAACTTAACTACAGTGCCGTTAAAGACTGTTTTGAAACGCATTTTGTAGGGAGACACAACATTATTTTTGAGAGATCTAGGTTTAATATGCGCTAACGGGAGCAGGGTGAAACCACCGACAGTTTTATCACAGCCTTTCACAAACTAGCAGAACATTGTCAGTTTGGCGCGCTCAAGGAAGAGCTGATCCGAGATCGGATTGTAGTCGGAATAAGAAATGTATCACTTTCTGAAAAGTTAGTTGGATTCCCAATTTACCTTGTCCAAAGCTGTAAACCAGGTTAGGCAGAGTGAGACAGTAAAAAGACAGCAGACGATACTGCGAGACAGCAGCTCCTTGCAGAACGAAGAGAGTGAGGAAAAACATGCATTTTCAGAGCTAAAAAAAACGGAGGGGAACACAGAACAGAGACAGACGTGGAGAAAACAATCACAGACAGCACCAGTAGCTAGTTCAAGTGTTTGTCGCAAATGTGGGAAATCCCCTTTCCACAGATGGAAAGATTGCCCAGCAAAGGATGCGGAATGCAGGAAATGTCACAGGAGAGGATATTTTTCAGCTGTCTGTCGATTAAAGCAAATGCATGAGGTCTCAGAGGAGGTACAGCAGGACAGCATCTTTCTGGGAGAAGTAAAGGAAAACAATGCTGGCTGGCATTCAGACATTAAACTCAATGTGGAGATTGTGTCATTTAAACTAGACACTGGGGCAGCAGTGACAGCTATCCCAACTAGGCTGTATAGCTATAGCTGGCCCTTTGCGCTCTACAAACAAATAACTGTACGGGCCCAGTAATAAGATTTTACCAGTGGTAGGGCACTTGGTGATTAAACTGGAGAGTAAAGACAAAAGTGCCATCCAGCCTGTCTTCGTCATTGACTCTCTAGCCAGACCGTTGCTGGGGCTGCCAGCAATTGAAGCATTGCAACTCATTGAGAGTGTGAGCGAATTAGAGGACCCAGTTGAGGTTTTTAAAAAGAAATTCCCAAAAGTGTTTTCTGGTCTAGGAAGGATAGAAGGTGACTACAAAATCTGCCTGAAAGAGAATGTTATCCCTTATGCCCTTACCACCCCCCGCCGGGTGCCTATCCCCTTATTGGAAGAGTTGGGGAGGATAGAAGAAATTGGGGTGGTGTCTAAAATAGAAAGTCCCACAGACTGGTGTGCAGGGATGGTAGTGGTCCCAAAAGCCAATGGGGAAATAAGGATCTGTGTGGACATGACTAAATTGAATGAGACACATCTTACCATCAGTGGAGCAGTCACTGGCTCAGTTGGATGGCTCACAAGTCTTCACAAAGCTGGATGCCCGCTCAGGTTTCTGGCAGATACCGCTGTCATCAGAGAGTAGGACACTCACAACATTTATAACACCGTTTGGCCGTTACTGTTTTAACGTTTTTCCATTTGGAATCGCTTCCGGCCCTGAGCATTTCCAAAGATGCATGTCCCAGCTGTTGGATGGGCTGAGTGGCTTCATAGTCCACGCGGAAGGGACAGAGCAGAACATGATGTAAGGCTCACAGCAGTTCTGAACCGACTCCAGGAGACTGGCCTGACACTCAATGAAAAATGAACTTTTGCACAATCAGAGGTCTTGTTCTTGGGACACAAAATCAGTGCAGCTGGAATAGAGCCGGACCCAGAGAAGATCAGCGCCATCACAGATATGCCCAGACCCCAGAATGTGGCTGAAGTCAGGACCTTCTTAGGCATGGCCACATATGTGGGTAAGTTCCTCCCACAGTTCTCAGATACAACCAAACCTCTGAGAGACTTACTAGCCAAAGAGAATGACTGGTTATAGGGTCACATGCAACAGGTAGCGTTTGACAAAATCAAAGGAGATCTGGCCTCACAGAGAGTGCTGGCCCAGTACCGTCCCCACGCTAAGACAAAAGTATCAGCAGATGCATCATCCTTTGGGCTAGGGGCGGTCCTCACACAGATGCAGGACAACATGGAGTGGCATCCAATAGCTTACATCTCCCGAAGCTTATCCGACACAGAGCAAAGATATGCTCAAGTGGAGAAGGAGGCGTTGGCTATCACATGGGCATGTGAAAGGCTCAGCCAATACCTTATTGGCCTGCAGATTACAGCAGAGACTGACCATAAACCGCTGTTGGCTCTGTTAGGGACAAAAGCACTGGACGACTTGCCTCCCAGAGTTCTGCGCTTCCGCCTCAGATTACTGAGATTACAAAATGGTGTATGTGCCAGGGAAGGCACTGATCACAGTAGATGAACTCTCCAGGGCCCCAATTAAACATCCATTATCAGAGGAGGAGCAATGGCTAGAGGGTGAGGTACAGGTGTCCATTAATGCAATAAGGGACAGTCTACCTGCATCTCAGACCAAACTGCAGCAGATTGCAGAGGAGCAACAACGAGACCACATCTGCCAACAGAGTGCAAAAAGGGATGGCCCAGGCAGGAGGAACTGCCTCAGCTGCTGAAGCCCCATTGGGTGCACCAAAGTGACTTCCACTGTAATGGAGACCTTCTCATGAAAGGACAACGGATAGTTATCCCAGAGACTCTACAACAAGAAATGCTAGACAGAGTGCATGATGGACACATGGGGATAACCAAATGCAGACTGAGGGCAGGAGGCTGCGTTCCCCATTGCCTGTCTCGCCGGCTCAGCTTAAACACCGAGGGCCTAACAGGAAGGCCTTCGCTGAGAGGGACAAACGGCTGAAACAAACGCAAACTGGAGTCTTTAATCGGAGACACCGTGCTAAGGAGAGGCCAGAGTTGACCTTGTGTGGATTACAAATTCAAAGACACCAGCAATAGTGCTGAGGAAAGCGGATGCCCCATGCTTCTATGTGGTTGACATAGGCTCAGAAGAGGTACGAAGGAACAAAACACACCTCAGAGCTCTTCCAGATCTACCAGCCACACAGACTGAGGCCACAGAAAATGCACGAAAAGAGGGTGAAGGAGAGAGAATGCTCACAGAGCCACAAGCGCACCCAAAAAGAGAGACTATGCTACGTGAAGGGAAAACATACTGTTGGGGACCATACCCAGCAAAAAAGAGACTACCTAAGTTAATGTTCATACTGTGTGATTTAATGCTTTCATACTGTTTCAGGATGGGAAGTAGCATGTTAGAGAATAATACTGGTTTCCAAATTACATTTCAGTTATGCTTCAGTGGTTATGCATGTTGAGTTCTTGTTCATGGGAGAGGGGAAGATGTAGTAGGATGTCCCTTGGGGGTATCCGTACCTATGTAGGACATGCGAGGGTTAGGTTAATAAACAGGCTGGAGCTAGAACCTGGTTGTCGTCCGTCCTTATTTTAGATCATACTACAGCTCCATTGTGAATGTAGTATAGGCTACCCATATTCAGTCTGGCTGACACGCGACCCACATGACAACACAGCAAGCATAGACAGGCCTACATGAGTAATGCCTCGATCACAGCGACAGTGCTTTGCATTTTGGTACACTAGAAGTAAGTTTATTTCTAATGGAATGCTGTGTTTGCCTTGCAGCGTTGCATTGGAGAGGCAGTTTCAGTGCGTTCTGTGTGATGCATTGTGACGACCCTCCCACTCTGTCTGCCGTATTCTGTCTTTGTTCTTGATGCCGGTGGGCGGAGTTGGGAGGGTCGTCAGCTACATGGGAAACACCTGGGCCCGGTGTGTCCCAGGATAAATACACCACTTCCCCATTCATGGAAGAGACTCTCTCCTTTATAGATTTTGTTGTGTTTCTTGGTGTTTTTTTGGTTGTTTGCTTTAGCATCTTTCAACACCCTGCATTATCACATTCATGCATGCAAAACACTCACTTACACTACTGATTACTGATTGCACACACCATTGTATATTATACTTAGTTACTTATTTAATAAATATATATTTTGTTACTCCTTATCTCCACGTTGTCTCCCTTTTTGTTACGGGCTTTGAGCCGGTTCGTGACATGCATAAATTGGATTTTTCCAACGTTTGCGTCAAACTGTATGTGTAGACGGCTTGACAGAAATGAAGCAGAAAATGAATGTTGAACTCCGGGAGGTCCATGGGGCGACGCACAACTGGCCTAGCGTCGTCCGGGTTAGGGAGGGTTTGGCCGGTAGGGATATCCTTGTCTCATCGCGCACCAGCGACTCCTGTGGCAGGCCGTGCGCAGTGCACAGTAACCAAGGTCACCAGGTGCACAGTGTTTCCTCCGACACATTGGTGTAGCCGGCTTCCGGGTTGGATGCGTGCTGTGTTAAGAAGCAGTGCGGCTTGGTTGGGTTGTGTTTCGGAGGATGCATGGCTTTCGACTTTCGTCTCTCCTGAGCCCGTATGGGAGTTGTAGCGATGAGACAAGATAGTAATAACTAACAATTGGATACCACGAAATTGGGGAGAAAAAGGGGGTAATTGTTTTTAAATAATAATTTTAAAAACAATAGCATGGTGTTTTTTTCACTGTAATAGCTACTGTAAATTGGACAGTGCAGTTAAATTAGCAATAATTTAATCTTTCTGCCAATATAAGACATGTCTACATCCTGGGAAATGTTCTTGTTACTTACAACGTCATGTGCATCATATTAGCGCACATTAGCTCAACTGTCCCGCGGGGGGCACAGATCCCGTAGAGGATATAATAATAGTTAATTTTAGTATACTGTAAACAAATGGTATCATTTCAGTTGAGTGTACTAGCGCTTCGCCTGTCTACCAGAAGTTGATGCTATGTTTCGATGCAACTTCTTGCTAGCTTGTTAGCATAGCTAACAAATTACTAGCTAGACATCTTACGATTTCATTAACAATGTCCACTGATAACATACAACAACTATACCACTTAGCTAAGCTAAGAATGACGTGAATAGTCAGGTTTATAAACGTTGGGTAGTTAGTCAGATAGCATATCATTAATATACTGGCAATTTCGATGTAATAGTAGTCAACTAACGTTAGGTAGCTAGCTAACATACAAGCAACTGCTATGCGGTTTGTAAGGCTAGCGTAGCTAACAAATTGTCAGCCAACAACCTGTAACTTATTTGAAAGTCATTCCTTTATTACATTGCACAACATTTTCTTAACATTTGTCATAATTAGTTAAAGCAATTCATTTTTATCCGCTCTCAGCAGATTTTCTTCAAATCTGAAAATGTTGTGAAACGATTTTCTGAAGAATTGCATTATGGGCCTTAAAAGCACAGAAATAGTGTCCACTGCTTGAATACCCTTTGTATTTTGGCAAATGTAGTATGACATCCGGGAACTTTTGGCATACTAACTATATCCATACTATGACCAATCAGCATACTACATACACAATTTGTCACAAATAATATGGTTAGTATAAGTATTCAAACATAACTCATGTCTTGTTTTGTGGTGTTTTGAAAGATTTCATGTCAATGCTAATATGGCTGAAAATCACTAGCTAGCTAACCAACAACTGTAACAATGTATTTGAGACAACAAGTGCTCAATGTGCAAATGTATTTATGTTCTCAATAAACATTTTAAGACAAAATATAGCTTACACCTTGTCAACAATCTAAGCCAACCCTATATGTTTTGCCCCAGAGTTGTGCACGCATTGGTTTTGTTGCGAAACAACCAACCCTTCTATGCACAGAGAGGGATTTTCCCGCACTGAAATCTGGAAGTGACATACTTCCTTCTCCATGAATGATGCCACATGATAGAATATAGATGCCAGTGGAGTAACAGAACAAACACAGAAATAAATCTAAACTTTCATCGGAGCTGGACAAGTACAAGTTGGGACGTCACAATCTGCATTTTGATGTAGAACTTCCCTTGTAGCAGTGGCACAACAACTTCAACTTTGCCTTCCATCCCATCAGCTTTCAAAAGTTCAGTTCTTGTATGGAGGTCAATGAGAGCGTGTTGAATTTGGTTAACAAAAAATGTAATGGCTTATTTGCTACGTGTTGCGTATTTGATCAAATATAAGTTTATTAATGATTAAGTTGTTACAAGTGTACTGATTTAAGTAGGACACCTCACATCCCGGCAACTTTGGAAAAAAAACACTTGATATATGAGTTGAGCCTTGTCATCACAAGTTATCACAAAGTCATAAACCTCGCCTTATATAATTTAGATTTGTGGCTGTGGTAGCTAGGGGAAACCGTTGTGCCTGTTGTTTACACGGGTATCTGCCCTCTCATTGGCTAGAATGGTCCCACCTGATCTTGCCTCCTCCTGACTGCCTTCCATTTTTTAAGACATTTCTTTTCATTCTTAGAATGGTCACTAGAGTATCTGGTCAATATACTGGATAAAGTATTGAAGATGACGCCGGAGGGTAAGGCTGCCGTCTTATTGGCTCTTAACCAACCTTGCCATTTTGTTTGTTTTTTCGCGTTGTTCGTAACTTGTTTTGTACATAATGTTGCTCCTCGCACTTGTCCCCAGCCCGGTACCACCAGTGCCGGCACCAGGCCTACAGTGCACCACGGCAGTCCGGAACCTCCGACGGGCCACTGTCCGGAACCTCCAGCGACGGGCCACTGTCCGGAACCTCCAGCGACGGGCCACAGCCCGGAACCTCCAGCGACGGGCCACAGCCCGGAACCTCCAGCGACGGGCCACAGCCCGGAACCTCCAGCGACGGGCCACAGCCCGGAACCTCCAGCGACGGGCCACAGCCCGGAAGCTCCAGCGACCGGAAGCTCCAGCGACGGGCCACAGCCCGGAAGCTCCAGCGACGGGCCACAGCCCGGAAGCTCCAGCGACGGGCCACAGCCCGGAAGCTCCAGCGACGGGCCACGGGTCAGTGCTACAAGAGCGGACTCAGTGTAAAGAAGGGGGGCGGCGTCCAGAACCAGAGCCGCCACCGAGGTTAGATGCCCACCCAGACCCTCCCATATTGGTTTAGGTTTGCGTCCGGGAGTCCGCATCTTTGGGGGGTTTGTTTAGTTTTTGTATGTCTAGGGGTTTTGGTATGTCTAGGGGTTTATATGTCTATGGTAGGGCTGCCGTCTTATTGGCTCTTAACCAACCTTGCCATTTTGTTTGTTTTTTCGCGTTGTTCGTAACTTGTTTTGTACATAATGTTGCTCCTCGCACTTGTCCCCAGCCCGGTACCACCAGTGCCGGCACCAGGCCTACAGTGCACCACGGCAGTCCGGAACCTCCGACGGGCCACTGTCCGGAACCTCCAGCGACGGGCCACTGTCCGGAACCTCCAGCGACGGGCCACAGCCCGGAACCTCTAGCGACGGGCCACAGCCCGGAACCTCCAGCGACGGGCCACAGCCCGGAACCTCCAGCGACGGGCCACAGCCCGGAACCTCCAGCGACGGGCCACAGCCCGGAACCTCCAGCGACGGGCCACAGCCCGGAAGCTCCAGCGACCGGAAGCTCCAGCGACGGGCCACAGCCCGGAAGCTCCAGCGACGGGCCACAGCCCGGAAGCTCCAGCGACGGGCCACGGGTCAGTGCTACAAGAGCGGACTCAGTGTAAAGAAGGGGGGCGGCGTCCAGAACCAGAGCCGCCACCGAGGTTAGATGCCCACCCAGACCCTCCCATATTGGTTTAGGTTTGCGTCCGGGAGTCCGCATCTTTGGGGGGTTTGTTTAGTTTTTGTATGTCTAGGGGTTTTGGTATGTCTAGGGGTTTATATGTCTATGGTTTCCTAGATTGGTTCTCAATCCGAGGCATCTGTTTATCGTTGTCTCTGATTGGGGACCATATTTAGGTATTTTGTGGCCTGTTTGCACTAGTCATATAGCTTCACGGTTCTTTTTGTATTTGTTTTGTTTAGTGTTCGTTCTTCCATTAAAAGATGTACGCTTACCACGCAGCGCCTTGGTCTCCTCACGATGAAGAACGTGACAATTTCACGGTAAGGTCTACACCTGTTGTATTCGGCGTATGTGACAAATACGATTTTGATTTGACTCGACAACGTGTCAAAAGTGTTCCACAGGGATGCTGGCTCATGTTGACTCCAATGCTTCCCACAGTCTCAAGGCTTAGAAATCCTTCTTTAACCGGTCTCCTCACCTTCATCTACATTGATTTAACAAGTGACATCAATAACGGACCATAGCTTTCACCTGGATTCATCTGGTTAGTCTATGCCATGGAAGGAGCAGGTGTTCTTAATGTTTTGTCTACTCAGTGTACATGCATATATTATTTCCATCCTCCAGGGAATTAGACACAGGTCCTGGTGCAGCCCAACCTCCAGCCTCAGCCCAACCTCCAGTTAAAGGTCTGGACCCAGCACCACTCCCATCTCCAGGCCCAGCTCCACTCCCATCTCCATATCCAGCTCCACTCCCATCTCCATGTCTAGCACTAGGCCTAGACACAAAAATATTGCTCCACCAACTCAGCTTTTTATCTCGCAGATGATTGAAAAAAGAGCCCTTATATACTATGAATTATCTGTATTGTGTCACAACCAGAGGGGCAACGAGGGGAGTTTTGAATCTGAGTTTTACCAGGCAATATGAAACTAGAGGCAACACAAACAGCTACTGGAAAATGTATCAGCATTATCACAACAGCAGAGGAAAGGATCCAGGATTTGCATGTTATTTTGTAATGAGTTTGAAGTCATGCCCCTCTGATAGCTAGCCAAGGGGAAGGGGTAGGGAGTGCATTGGGACAAGGTGAGGGAATCCAATAGCCCGACAACAATGGATGAATGAATACTTAATTGTTCCCTAACGGCATTTGTTTGGGAATAATGGCACACATGTAACACATCACAGGACATTCAACACTTCACTTAAATACAACATGAATATAATAGCAAAATACTTCACAAGGTCAGATAGACAAATAAATTGAGGTATACTGTAAGTGCTGGGTTACGGTTTAGTCTTAAATGTCTTGTGTGCCCTGTTTGTTCTACAGACTGGGGTTTTGAACCTTCAACCTGACAGCAGCAGTTGGTACTGGTTGTGTAGTGGATGTGTCTTAGTAAAATTGTCTGGATTTATAGATGGTTCTTGATTTGTAGAGTGATGGGATGCTTTGTGATTTGACGGTGCCAACCATCCCACCCAAGGAAGCAGGTTAGGATGCTTTGAATGAATGTCTTATATAAAAGGTGAATCATCAGTAAGGCCATAGGAAGTTTCCTAAGTAGTCCTAAGCCAAATTCTCACGGCTGTTGAAGGATGAGGACCAAGGTGCAGCGTGGTGAGCGTACATTTAACTTTATTTGAGAATGACGGCGACAAAAAACAATAAACCATACAAAACCGTGACGCTAAAGGCAATAGTGCCCGCAAACAAAGACAACTTCCCACAATGAACGGTGGGAAAAAAAGCTACCTAAGTATGGTTCCCAATCAGAGACAACGATAGACAGCTGTCCCTGATTGAGAACCATACCCGGCCAAAACATTGAAATAGAAAATCATAGAAACACAAAACATAGAATGCACACCCCAACTCACACCCTGACCAAACCAAAATAGAGACATAAAAAGGATCTCTAAGATCAGAGCGTGACACAAATGTTTTGCCCAGAACCCATAGAGATATTACAAAAATACACTTTCTTATGTTCACAGAATACAAAACAGAACATTAATGACCCTCACCTCCACCACACTCTCCGATAGTCCAGTTCTGGTGGCTGCCTCAGCTATCCCTGATCACATAAGGCTTTCAAAACCTCTCTTTGATAAGGAAAAATTGACAATCTTCTTTGTCCTAAGAAAATAATGACACTTGTTAAGACATATCCTAATTCAGTGTTACGTATGGATTGGTATACATATCACAGACTTCATATGATAAGTGGGCCATAATCAGCTAAGAAATCACTAATGCATAATACAAGAGTTCACGTAAGGCAAGCCCCATGGTAGGTTATACTGACTTCACATTATTCACATCCAGCCAGTATGATGCAATAAACCCTGTTTCAGTATAAGCTTTGTGCCCTAATCCAGTAACACACTAAAAACCTACTCCACTGATTATTGCTAGGACTTACTAGTGAGATTGTTTCCATGATATGTTGGCTGATGCAGTACACTATTGTTATGTTACTGTGTTGTTACTGACATGGTGATTTTGCTTCTGTTTGTAAATAACTTTCTAACAATGGGCTGTAAAATCAGAACAAGCTTCACCAAGAACATTTACATGTACCAGGAATTCGACCTGGTGACATGGGATTCTAAGAATATCATACCAATATTACAAGGGCTCATGTATTCAAGTATGCTGTGCTGGAGTATAGTAATGTTTAGCTTGTGAGCTTAAGCAAGTAAAATGCGGATGGCTATATTTGCCACCCAGCTCTACCCTCACGTTCTCAGACATGGATGTTGACTTTAATGGAATGTAGATAGGAAGCCATAATTTTACTCCTCAAAGACATGAGAGATCCATCGCACCTCCTTCATGAACTCCCTCCACTAAGAGAGCACTGACAGTTCACAGCTTCTCATTTCTACCTGATAGGACAAAGCCATTCCAACTATTTCCTACATTCTGCTATCAGACTCTATACTGGTAGATACACATTAACGTCTACATGATTCTAGGATACATTCAAATCAAAATCAAATTTTATTGGTTGCATACACATATTCAGCAGATGTTATTGCGGATGTAGCAAAATGCTTGTGTTCTTAGCTTCAACATTGCAGTAGTATCTAACAATTCATAACAATACACACAAAACTAAAAGTCAAATAATGGAATTAATAAGAATATTAGGATGAGCAATGTTCGCCTCTACTTTTATTTATCACTATTGCAGGGCTTACTAATACATCAGGAAGATATGTATACTGTAGCTAAGAAAGTAAGTGTAGTACTAAGTGTATGTTGTGTATTAAGCTGTTAGTACCTCAAGTGCCTCACCATAATAATTTGGTCTATTTTCACCTCTTAATTTTGTCTACTGTTCTGACATGTAGTCTATAACCTGTTTTTGAGAAATGTAATCATCGAATATTGTAAGAGCTTTCATTGTCTGCTTATATGCCCCCTTTATTTATCATACCGTTCTGACTTGGTGTACAGGGAGAACACTGTAAGAACGGCCCATGTTCTGAATTCTGTCGCTGTATATTTTCAAAAGAGCTGAACAAATAGTCAATAAAACTATGTCTATCCTAGCTCGCTCATTAATGTCTTAATCGAAATTACAGATTGCCTCTAATCCGCTTGGGGTCCTCTTATGCCATAGTTTGTACATCTCAATTGTCATTGGAAACCACATTTGTTTAAGCAAGTCAGCCATATCAGCTATGTTTTTTTTAAAGCCAGTAAATGAGGCTGAATTAACTGTTTGGCTGCCAGACAAGGCTCCGCTGATAGCCAGGTGTAGCAATGGTAAGGTGTAGGGAATCTGCTGTTGGGACAGCTTTATGTAGGCCCTAACAGTTTGTGGGCAACGTTTGTCACCGTTATAGTGAAATTAATGTATTGTTTCGTGTTGTGTAGTGGCTTTGCTGGCATGCAACCTAAAAAAATGTTTTGACCCACCAAGATTTACATGCTAAAATTGCCACTGCATATCAAAGTAGTGTAGTGGAGGTATACGCTGTATCAATTTAAAAAGCTGATGGAAAAGATCAGAATGTTCAGCTTAAACTTTTGATAAACAATTATTTCTTCACATTTTAGGCGCAGCAATGTGCACACGGCGGTAGTCCTACATGAGAATGTCCCAAATTGAAATTTGCGCAAACACCGTTCTAAAATGTGCACTGCACATGCTAGTAGTTTCATAGACAGCGATGGAAATATAAATTAGAAATGTAGAACGCATATGAGGAAAAAATAATAGCCTCCATGTTTCTATCGAGGGAATTTGACTATAGGATACTTTGAAACAAGGTAAGACATAGCTCAAAATAGGAAGTAAAACGTCCAGGTTTCAAACAGGTAAAATATAGCGATGCTAATGATAGGCCTAACAGTCTTCTGGTAGATGGAAAGGCCTGCCCAAAAACCTTCTCAATTAAATGTTAACTATCTACAAAGTTGCCTCCCACTGGGTACAGACGTCAATTCGATATATCTATTCCACGTTGGTTCAATGTAATTTCATTGAAATGACATGGAAACAACGTTGATTCAACCAGTGTGTGCCTGGTGGGCTATGCCTACCTGGCAGAATGATATCATGATTATTTGCATCAATTCAGTGGCCATTTGTTTTGCAAACTCCATCTCATGTGCAACAGAAACACTGCTAACCAAACAACAGTGCTAGGTGCCTGTGCACTTGAATTAAAGGGTAACTACACTCAAATCAACATTTCTTAGATTTTTCCCAGACCTCAAAAGTGGTCTCCTAATTTAGGTTTAAGCCTTGTTATGGACATAGAACATACAATGCTGTTGTTTTTTTTACATTAAAAAAGTGACTTTGAGAGCGAAAACCTGAAAAAAATGGGAGAAATCAGAAACCTGTTAATTTCTGGCTCAGTTGACAGTCATTATCTGTTTCAATAGCAGGCCTACTATTAGCCTACTTGCACACAGTGGTGAGGTGCTCTCTTTTTTAAGTGAGGGAGCGCAACAAAATTGTAAATAACATAATGATTTCCTCAATCCAAGTTTGTACCAACAGATGTAGCCATTTGAAAAGCCTATCATATAATATGCATATGATCTACACGCATCTTCCAATTGCAACGTCTGCCTGTACCCACACATATTGTCTCAAAAAAAAAAGTTATAATAATGCCCAAACACCAAGTTAGGCATAAGCTACCCAATTTCAAAATAGGCCATCATCAGTCAATTGTGAATGATAATTATTCACGTTTTACCAGTGAAATGTCCAAACTGCATCTCCATGCAACTCATTTGATTGATCTCAATCAGTTTCATGTTAATATTCATTTAGATCTTTTGAATGGCTGTTTCCTGAGCAAATTAGAGCAGATGCTGTTAACGAACTATCGTTTATTGTATTCTTGTATTTTGTGTCAATCAAAGAATATACCCTGCCTAGTGGTGCGCTCTGATGAGTTTTGGCTTATGAGGAAAACAATTATCCTAACTAAAACAATTAACAACTATCCTAACATCTCATTGGAAATGAGGTGTTTTTGGTGTAATAGTAATCTATTGGCCTACTATGCTATGGTATTATATTATATTTTTTTCAAAGTTCTGAATTGCCAGAGTGGTCAAGCCTCCTACCGGCCTCCGCAGTTTGTAATTGTATAGTTTTTCATGGAATTTCTGTGGTAATTAAATGTATTTTTAAATGTTCAGAATACATTTTACAGAAATAGCTTTACTAGGTCAAATGAGTAAATAGTTTCAACCAGCTCAAATTGAAATACATTTAGTGAGCACTGCTCCTCCGCACTCCTGAAGCACTACGCCGCTGCTTGCACAGTAAAGCTTGGCCTGACTGTGAAAGACAAATATGGGATTTATCATTTTAGTTCATTCCGAGTGTATGTAACTGTTTCTTATAGAATTTTCCACACAGGGTGCCTTTCCTGCCATTTGGGACATTTTGGGCAATATTAGAGCATACCCACTTCTCCAGGCACCACACCACTGGGTTTGGTATTCCATATATTTTCTATGCAGCTAGCCTGTATGTTTGTTCAGTGTTCTTAGCTTTTTATGACACAACAACAATCACTTTATGTATCTTCATTCTAAATCACACTCAAAGTGATTGTTGTAAAGATTATTCCAAAATAAACACCATCTTGAGGAGTTGTAGTTTAACTAATTTAATGCATATATGGTACATACAGATCTGTGTGACCAGGTTAGTAGTATTGGGAAGGAGTGGGAATCATTGGGATTACTGATAGCCTACCTGGAGTTTGACTCTGGAGCCTGGTTACAAAGTATATACCGCAGAGATTGCAGCCTCAAGCTGCAGTTGGATTGAGCGTGTTTCTGTTATACTTAAAATGTATACGAAGACTCCTGGACATCAACCATGCAAAATGACTGTCACACCAAGAACAATAGATATACGGCCACCATCATCACATCTGCACTAGCCATCATATTCCTATCCAATATCTGCACCTTCACCTGTAATATCCTGGGAGGCCAGCAGATGACAGTGCATTCTAACAGCCTCTGTCATAAGTAAACCATCAAGTTCAGTTTTCACAGTTCCACACAGTTTACATACCAGTCCAATGAGCCGTATCCAGTAAGTAGCCTATGACAGGTAGCTGCTAGTAGTCCTGATTGTTGAGTGGTTGAGTTATTCATGTGGTCAAATTTTTGAAGATTTTCCAGAGTGGACCATATTGAAAATTGTGATGAGCATAAACAGGCAACTAATGACCATCGTGCTTAATCTTACACTTTGAACCTCCATTTATTATACTGTCCATTCTCAGTTGGTTTGAGTGGTTTGCCTATACTGTCCATTCTCATTTGGTTTGATTTGGTTTGCCTATACTGTCCATTCTCAGTTGGTTTGAGTGGTTTGCCTATACTGTCCATTCTCATTTGGTTTGAGTGGTTTGCCTATACTGTCCATTCTCATTTGGTTTGAGTGGTTTGCCTATACTGTCCATTCTCATTTGGTTTGAGTGGTTTGCCTATACTGTCCATTCTCATTTGGTTTGAGTGGTTTGCCTATACTGTCCATTCTCAGTTGGTTTGAGTGGTTTGCCTATACTGTCCATTCTCATTTGGTTTGATTTGGTTTGCCTATACTGTCCATTCTCAGTTGGTTTGAGTGGTTTGCCTATACTGTCCATTCTCATTTGGTTTGATTTGGTTTGCCTATACTGTCCATTCTCAGTTGGTTTGAGTGGTTTGCCTATACTGTCCATTCTCATTTGGTTTGAGTGGTTTGCCTATACTGTCCATTCTCAGTTGGTTTGAGTGGTTTGCCTATACTGTCCATTCTCAGTTGGTTTGAGTGGTTTGCCTATACTGTCCATTCTCAGTTGGTTTGATTTGGTTTGCCTACAAGCATTACTTGTTTGTTAAAAACAATAGCTTTACTTTTGTGAAGATTTATCAAATACCAACAAGCCAGTTACTGCTCTTTCTGTCCTATAACTACAGAGAGCAAGAAAATCCATGCCTTTTATTCATTCTGCTGGCAGTAATTCATTAGAAAAGTAACTGGAGTCAAAAAAAAAAAGAAGTAACGAGTCAGAGGTGGTAGTCATTTGTGTTGACTTAGAAATCACACTACTAGGCAACGCGGCTCTCCCCCACCCAACCTTTCTCTCTCTCTCTCTCCCTCTCTCTCTCTCTCTCTCTCTCTCTGTCTCTGTCTCTGTCTCTCTGTCTCTCTGTCTCTCTCTCTCTCTCTCTGAGCAAACAATATACCCAACACAAATGAGTTGCTTTGTGCCAATTGAGAATACAACACAAATGCAACACTAAGTTATATGTCATTAGTGCAGGGGGGACAACGACGGACCCTTTTGCCTCTTCAGAAGTGTTCAAGTGGTCTCCATGGTGACTGACCTGCCTGTCAATTCCGATCCTTGCCATAGAGGGTCAGCATTGATCAACAGGTTGGCCGGGGGGAGAAGTGAAGTTTGGCAGCAACCAGAGGGTTAATGATTTTAAGTAACATTTTTACTGCCTGTCTTTTGGCCTCTGATTATGTCTTCTGGTTTATTAGCGTGCAGAGTATTCGTTAAAACACACCAGGATTCTGCGACGCTCTCTCTCTCAACTTCTCACAGTGTCTCTTTAGTAAAACACCATGTTCAGCTAACTCTTTGATATTGCATAATTAGTGTGGCACTTTTTTCTCTCCACATAAGGCAAACTTTTCTTGTGAAATAGCGGGTATAGGCTATTGTGGGATTCTGGCTGGATCTACATGACATGTTTTTGTTGTTGGGGGGGGGGGGGGGCAGAGCAGAGTGCTGAGGCACCGCCCAGTTTTGGAGGACAGCTCTAATTAGATTACTGTAACCACCATACGAGGGGCCACCTCACCCATGGTGGTCCCGGCACCCCACCCCGTCACTGAGGCAAGACCGGGGCACTGGGGAGCGGATTGGGACTGGGGAGTCTGAGCTTTAGGCTGGGGAGAGGTAGCTGCCCCAACTCATTGGCCATGTCGAGGGCTCTCAAATCCTCTCTAAACCTTTTGTCATTTATACAGGGATTTATTAGTCATTAAAGAACATTCATGGGATCAGAGCAGCATCAAGTAGCATAATTACATATAATAAGAGTTTTATTATGGGAAAAAACACATCCTTCCTGACCATTCAATGTAGCCTAACCTATTTAGCTAGAGATAGTATCAAGGCACTGGGTATTCATATATTTTTTCTGTGTTTGGGTCTATATTCAGAGGTGTTATGGATGGTTATGTCCCATGAATATGGTGAATTGGAATTCACCTGCTGCACTTGTGCTGCCAGTCAGGCCCAGGCTAAACAAATTATAATCAATTTGTCAACACAAACAGCTGACCGATTATTCCCACTCTCTCTCGTCGCTTGGGTCAACTCTGTGTATTTCCCCCAGTGTCTAGTTACCGCTTCTGTCGGGCTGCTCATTCCATTACTGACAGGCGGTTGCTAGCCTCCTCACCATGGTTTCCTCCAACCCCGGCGACCATGTTGGTTTTTCCCCTCCCCTTTGGAGTTAAGCCCCCATGTTCAGGCTAGTTAAGTCTCTCTTTAGCACAAGACAACTTTCTCCCCCCTCACTCACAATAGAGCGGACCTCTGGAGCATGTGTCAGCTGGACATTACCATTCAACCTCCCACTGTAGCTGTTGTTTTCTGATCTAGTTTAGCATTTATTAGACTAACCTGTGCTAAAGTTGAAGGTGAAATTGACCACAATTATATTTACGTTCTTTTTCGTTTTAGTGTGATAATCTTTCTCCGAGATTCATACTTACCTAGGCCTTAAGGTCCCTTAATATTCATACTTAACATATCCTTAACTAGGCCTGTCTTTACTATTGAATGGATCGTCTACCCATTCTTCAATGTTAAGAAAGACATAGTTAACGATTTTCAGGTAATAAGCTCATACGATCACATTATCTATACAAATTCTCCAACCAATTTTCATGAGGTCTAAACTAAGTCCCCATTTATCCTGGTCCTCCTCTAGAGCAGTGTTATGTGGTTTAATAAGATCAGCCATCAGGTATGTTGACATGAATGTGTTGAGGTGAGTTATGGTTGTAATTAACCCACTTTTCTGTTCACAAGGCAGGCTATATGTGTGGGAGAAGACCAATGAAGCATTCAGCCTACTGCTTAATTTATTGTCCCCAATCATTCCACCCTAATGAAACTTGCCCTCCCCCTTCATCATGGCTCTCTGGAATGCCCCTTTGCACAAAAAAGGGCAAACAACATCAGCACATACACTCTCGTTGCTGTTTCTTGCTTCTGCTGTTCCTTTACTTGAATATGACTGTAATACCATGTCTTATGCCAAGGGACTGGGTGCTGGGAATGAGTCTACTAGCCCGTAACCCTGCACCATCTGTGTGGGACCTTAATAACCGGTGCAGTGATTTATTGGTCCTACTCAGCAGTGCCTTTCTGGGGGGACCACGGACAAAGCCAGTAACCCCCCCCCCCCTCCCCCTCACGACCCCCTGTGGTTTTTAATAGTACTGCAGGAACATACATTAAAGCAGTAGTGATGTGGAGGCTTCAGCCTTTCAGGACAAGATGCCACTGGTCTGGTGGTTAAAAAGATTAAACACCCTGAAAATGAGCTTGGGGTGTTTTCTTGGCCAACATTTTTTCCCCTAATAGTCAATGCTGTAATTGTCCTTCCAAGTAGGCCTATTTCTTCTTCAAGAACACCAGCCATACGTTGGATACAAGATTTTCTACCATGTCAATGCTACCCACCATAGATGCACTTGCAGCAGTGCTTTCATCTCCCCCTTCCCTCAGTCAGTAGCCTAAATGTTTTTATGGCCTTGTTGTGTATTGCAGCATTGTCATGTGAACTGCTTTCATTAAGCCCCCCCATGTCTCCTCCTGAGGCCGATAAGGAGCCCTAGTGAAAAGCGGGGTCTTATCTCCTCCTCATGCTCTGACACTGGCCCTGCTTTATGGGTATTAGCTCTTTTGTCTCTCCCCCTCCCGATCACACTCACCCATTGCCCATCGAAGTTTGAAGGCCCAGAAAAGCTTTGCAAAAGGCACCCACCCTCGTTCCCTCCCTCAAATCCGCTGTCTTCCTCCTTCGTTCCCTCTTTGAATCCTGCCTCCATATCATTTATCTCCGCCCCCCCCCCCTTTTCTCCTCCATTTGAGGGGGCTTTTGAAGGGGCATCCTCCTTTTTCTTCCAGCTGTGTTTGTTGACACAGTCAATCTAGGGTCCTCTTTCAACCCTGTCCACCACCCCTCTTTTTACCCTCGCCTTTGCCACCCTCACCCCACCCCACCCCTCCTCTCTCTCTGAACAGTAAAGCTGCCACAGCTGTGGACCGTATTAGCATAGCTGCTGAAGAGGAGGAGGGGGGATGCTAAATATATCACAGCCATTACCTTTTGTTTGAGCGGTGACAGTTGCGAGCACAAGGAGCGCTACTATGATTTTATTGTAACTGCTTTTTAAATATGGGTCAAAAAGCTATCGAGAGAGCAGGAGGGGGTTCAGAGTGTTAGAAGCTGTGTGAATCCTGTTGGAGCCAAAAACAAGTGAGTAAGTCATTTGTTATAGACAAATGGATTAAGAACAAATTCACATAAAAAAAATAAGTGGCTGAACAACAAACAAGTCTGGTGGCCTTTACATCCTGCAGACGTTTCTACAACTTCCACCTGTGGTAAATTGAATTGATTGGACATGGTTTGGAAAGGCACACACCTGTCTATAGTTGACAGTGCATGTCAGAGCAAAAACCAAGCCATGAGGTCGAAGGAATTGCCTATAGAGCTCCGAGCTCCTTCTGCAGCATTGAAGGTCCCCAATAACACAGTGGCCTCCATCATTCTTAAATGGAACTCTTCCTAGAGCTGGCCGCCCAGCCAAACTGAGCAATCGGGGAATAAGGACCTTGGTCAGGGAGGTGACCAAGAACCCGGTGGTCACTCTTACAGAGCTCTAAAGTTCCTCTGTGGAGATGGGAGAACCTTCCAGAAGGACAACCATCTCTGCAGCACTCCACCAATCAGGCCTTTATGGTAGTGACCAGACGGAAGCCACTCCTCAGTAAAAGGCACATGACGACCCGCTTCGAGTTTGCCACAACGCACCTAAAGACTCTCAGACCCTGAGAAACAAGATCTCCTGTCGGATGAAACCAAGATTGAACTCTTTGGCCTGCATGCCAAGCATCACTTCTGGAGGAAACCTAGCACCATGGCTTGAGTAAAGGGTCTGAAAACTAATGTAAATGTGATTTATTTTTATAAATTAGCAAACATTTCTGAACTGTTTTTGCTTTGTCATTCTGGGGTATTGTGTGTCGATTGATGAGGGGAAAAAACTATTTGAAACATTTTAGAATAAGGCTGTAACGTAACAAAATGTGGAAAAAGTCAAAGGGTCTGAATACTTTCTGAAGGCACTGTACTTGAGTTCAGTTGCTTAACAGGGGTAAACTTTTAAAAACAATTGCTGATCTTAACCAGTTCACAAATCCCAGTTTTGATGAAACAACTACACCCTAGGTCGAAAATAAGTAACAACTAAAAAAAGTGAACATTATTTTTAATGGTCAAAACAACAACGTTCTTTGATGTATCTGACTCGCCATGTCTCACATCACATGGTTCTTGCCAGATTAAGCCCTTTGCCATCCTGGTGAATACAGTGAGGTCCACGGTCCAGGACGCAATGGGTCAACAGTTTCATCCAGCCCAAGTAAGTAACTAAGACTGAGCATGTCCCCTGGGTCTGAGAAATACACTTTTATTGGTACTGCAAAAAATGATCAGTGTCTGCTTGTGTTTAGCTGGATTTACAATTGGATGTGTGTGTGCATGGTGTACAGTATGTATGTTTCATATCAATGCAAATTGGAAGCACTTTTTTTTGTTGCCATGCAGTCACATTTTCAGAAATTAGAGGTCGGCATTTCTTTCCTCGTTGTCTGAAATGAGGGGGGTGTAGAAGGGTTTTCAGGGTTTGGGAGGGGGCAGGAACTTGGGCTTGGGCCCAGCTCAGAGGACAGTGGTAAATTACCATGGATGGCGTGAACCCCGAGTGTGCAGTGCCCCACTGTGTTTTCACAGGCACCGCTGCCACAGAGTGGGGGGCTCCATCCAAAACTCTCATAAATGTCTTTGCCCCTCAACAAAGGAGCCAATATCTGTTTATGTGTGTGATCGTGTTGTTGTTTGTATGGAAAAGGAGAAACGTGCAGAGTTTGCTCTGAGAGACAGGTTCCATGCTCTGTCAATGTTGGTCAAATGCAAGTATTCCATTTTGCACAGACTCCATACACACGATTGTCCACAGGTCATTTGTACACCCGTCTACACACTACTACTCTGGGGTTCAACACTTCACATTGTACATTTAAAGGCTGTTGAGCACTTGAATTTATGACAATTTTATCAAATGACCTAATGATAGTTTAGAAATATTTGTTAGGTTTTGACTTGCATGAATGGTCTAGTAGAGCACTTTCCTTTTTCATCATCCTCTTTTGAAAGGATCAAAGTTTACAATTTCAACGCAGCTACAGGTTGTTATTTTTTCAACTACAGTATAAGGGTTGTGCTTTAACCCCCTAAGGTCGATGTCCATGCCCCTGGGGAATCTAATTAGCATAACACAAAAATCCCCATACAAATATGTCAGTCTAAGCTAGAGATATGGTATCTGTGTTTTTGCATTGGATGCCTCGCAATCCATCGCATTTGCCTATGTAGCACCATTTCTCTGTAAACAGGAAACAGGAGTGTTGAGAAATGATTGGACTTGCTGAAGGGGTAATGGGGGAGGGTCTTATATGCTTTCTTTTGGGTTGAGTAACAGTGGCCTAGGACTTTATCACCCCTAGTGGAGAAGGAGATGTGTTGATAAATTGGGCATCACGTGTCTTAGTGACGTGGAATTCAAATTGCCAGCAACAAGAAAAGCAGCGTCCGGGTGTATGGTTTCCAGCTTGTTTTTAGTCTCATACAGTTCATTAAGTGCCAGCTTGTTGTTGTCCTGAGGTGGAATGTATACAGCAGTCACGAAAACACAGGAAAACTCTCTGGGGAGGTAGAAGGGTCGGCATTTGACCATCAGGTATTCCAAGACGGGTGAACAATAGGTCGAGAGTCTGCATCAAGGGTTGGAACCAGTTCAGGGAACAGAACCGAAAACCAGAAAATAACTAAATTATTTGAGGAGTAGAACCCGAACCAGAAACGAAAATGATCTATACTGTTCCGGAACAGAACCGTTAATTTAAAAGCATGGGAACCGGTTAATAACATTTTACGTTCCGGGCATTTTATTCAGTCCCACAAAAAAACGCCTATGCAAAGCCCTCTGTCACTCAAACATATTCCAGAGTTTGCCTGCCAGATGAAAATCTTTGCCAGAGGGTATGCAGGCTTACCTGCCTTTCCCCTCTGAAGCATGGGTTGCTGTAGTCTACTGACAGCGTTACAAGCATGATTCAGAAATTAGGGAGAGATGTTTAAATTAATGGATTAACTTTTTCAATGCTAGGTCAGGATACTATAGTTATCACGTTTCACATTGGATTGATTAACTACAGCTGGGCTGGATCGACGTGTATGACAGCATGTTCAGCCATTAAAAAGGAGTGGGACAACATTCCACAGGCCACAATCAACAGCCTGATCAACTCTATGCGAAGGAGATGTGTCGCGCTGCATGAGGCAAATGGTGGTCACACCAGATACTGACTGGTTTGCTGATCCATGCCCCTACTTTTTATTTGAAGGTATCTGTGACCAACAGATGCATCTGTATTCCCAGTCATGTAAAATCCATAGATTAGAGCCTAATTTATTTATTTACGTTTCCTTATATGAACTGTAACTCAGTAAAATATTTGAAATTGTTGCGTTTATATTGTTGTTCAGTATACATATAAAAAATCCTTTGTTTACAGTGTGGTTACATTTTCTGTCAGAACAAATGTACAAAAAGAACACTCACATGAAAAGAATACACCCCTTGAATATACATTCTTCCTTCCAAACTGGAACTCAAGTGCTCAACATAGTTTTTTTTGTGTGGAGGCGAATGACAAGAGTATGTAGTTCAAATTGTATTATTTTACAAGTTACTTCTGTTGTTCTAGCTAGGGCATGAGCAGGTAGTGGTCATTTACCAAGGAAAACTACTAGGCCTAGATTCAGTCACATCAAGAGTTAATTAACCGGTGATAGCTGACACCTGCATAGCTGATGTTTTGGAGGTGTCCAAGGTGTAACTGCATTGGAGCTGTCAAATTGTCGAGCAGCTGCTCTTGATCATTGTCAGGAAGCCATTCCCATCCCACCAGCGTTAGAAGTTCAGAACAAGAAAGTGTAGGCTACATAGAAATAATGACGTTCAAATTGAAAATCATTCAACAAAGTTAGGATTTCTATCAGCCTAATCAAGCTGTAGATTACATCTCACATTCCAGTGTTTGAACTTGTAAACAAGGCTGCATGAGATTTATCTTAATTATACTCTCAACAGCCAATGGCAATTCCCCCACTTTAGGTAATGCCAACAGCCGCTTGTGGATTTGACAGCTCTATTACAGTGTCACCCCCGACACCGCCAAAACAACCGCTCTGGGGATGTCCCTGCCTGACTACATTGCAAACACCTTCCAGATATCACAACACGTGGATACGTGTTTAATATATCAGCAAACCACATATCTTATGATACAGCAATCTGGTGCCCAACTGCATAACATGTGGTTGTCGTGATCTAATCAAGGCGATCAATCACTCACTATCTGTTCAAGGTTAAATCAGAACACAAGATACATGTTAGCACCAGGTACTGTATAAACAGAGCTAAAGGAATACTCTCCTTCACACATGCCATGATTGCCAGAAAGAATATTCTAAGGGACACACTAGAGACAGTGCTGCTGTGTACTAACCAAAGAACCAAACCTCAACCATGCCATTTTCTTCAAATGGAGTGATGGTCAACAATATTATAAACTCCATGACCTATACAGAAGGCCTATGCATCTATTCAATATGCAGCAATGTAACTCAGTATCTATACATCAGTAGATTACACATATATAAAATACATTGCGTCTTCAAAATATATTTTTTTTCTACCGTTTTAATGCCATGCGGAATCGGCTAATGAAAGTTACATTTAGAAAAGTCATTTTAATAAACATTTCTGAATGTCAAGAGTCCCCAATGCGTAAGGCAGAAACCATCCAAATACTTATCGCCCACCAGAGGAATATACAGTGCCTTCAGAAAGTATTCATACCCCTTGACCTTTTCCCACATTTTGCTGTGTTACAGCCTAAATTTAAAATGGATTACATTGAGATTTTGTGTCACTGGCCTACCACACACAATACCCCATATTGTCAGTGGAATTATGTTTTTAGAATTTTTTTGAAATGTAATTTAAAAAATAAAGCTGAAACATCTTGAGTCAATAAGTATTCAACCCCTATGTTATGGCAAGCCTAAGTAAGTTCAGGAGTAAAAATGTGCTTAACAAGTCACATAATTTGAATGGACGCATTCTGTGTGCAATAATAGTGTTTAATATGATTGTTGAATGACTACCTCATCTCTGTACCCCACACATACAATTATCTGTGAGGCCCCCAGTCGAGCAGTGAATTTCAACCACACAGACCAGGGAGGTTTTCCAGTGGCTCGCAATGAAGGGCACATATTGGTAGATGGGTAACAAAAAAGAAAAGCAGATATGGAATATCCCTTTGTGCATGGTGAAGTTATTAAATACACGTTGGATGGTGTATCAATACACCCAGTCACTGCAAAGATACAGGCGTTCTTCCTAACTCTGTCGCTGGAGAGGAAGGAAACCACTCAGGGATTTCGCCATGAGGTAAATGGTGACTTTAAAACAGTTACAGTTTAATGGCTGTGATAGAAGAAAACTGAGGACGGATCAACAACATTATAGTGACCTAATTGACAGAGTGAAAAGGAAGCCTGAAGAGGATAAAAAATATTCCAAAATATGCATCCTGTTTGCAACAAGGCACGAAAGTAATACTTCAAAACATGTGGCTAAGCAATTAACTTTTTGTCCTGAATATAAAGTGTTGTTTGGGGCAAATCCTGCTACATCATGTTATGGGTATGGTTGTAATCGTTAAGGACTGGGAGGTTTTAGAGGATAAAAAAATTTATGGAATGGAGCTAAGCACAGGCAAAATCCTAATGTAAAACCTGGTTAAGTCTGCTTTCCAAAAGACAGAGATGAATTCACCTTTCAGCGGGACAATAACCTAAATCACAAAGGCCAAATTACACTGGAGTTGCTTACCAAGACGACATTGAATGTTCCTGAGTGGCCTAGTTAGTTTGACATAAGTCGGGTTGGAAATGTATGTCTAGCAATTATCAACAACCAACTTGACAGAGCTCGAAGAATAATGTGCAAATATTATACAATCCAGGTGTGCAAAGCTCTTAGAGACTTTGAAAGACTCACAGCTGTAATTGCTGCCAAAAGTGATTGTAACATGTATTGACTCAGGGGTGTGAATACTTATGTAAATAAGGTATTTCTGTTTTTTTTTATCTTTAAATTTGCAAAAAAATTCTAAAAACCTGTTTTCCCCTTTTCATTACAGGGTATTGTGTGTAGATTGATGAGGATTTTAAAAAAATGTAATCAATTTTAGAATAAGGCTGTACTGTAACAAAATGTGGAAAAAGTGAAGAGGCTGAACTCGTTCCAAATGCACTGTATACAGAAAGTATTCCTACCCCTTGACTTATTCCACATTTTGTTGTGGATTCAAAATGGATACAACTTTTACAATTGTCACCTATCTACGCACAATACCCCTTAATGACAAAGTGAAAACATGTTTTAAGACATTTTGGCAAATTTTCTGAAAATTAATTAAAGATATCTTATTTTCATACGTTTTCAGACTCTTTGCTATGAGGTTCGAAATTGAGCTCAGATGCATCCTGTTTCCATTGATGTTTCTACGACTTGGGAGTCCACCTGTTGTAAATTTAACTGATTAGACATGATGGACACACACCGGTCTATATAAGGTCCCACAGTTGACAGTGCATGTCAGAGAAAAAAAACAACAGATGAGGTCGAAAGAATTGTCCATAGAGCTCCGAGACAGGATTGTGTTGAGGCACAGATCTGGGGAAGGGTACCGAAAAATGTCTGCAGCATTGAAGAGCCAAGGACACAGTGGTCTCCATCATTCCTAAATGGAAGAAGTTTGGAACCACCAAGACCCTTCCTAGAGCTGGCCTCCCGGCGAAACTGAGCAATCGGGGGAGAAGGGCCTTGGTCAGTGAGGTGACCAAGAACCTGATGGTCACTCTGACAGAGCTCCATAGTTCCTCTGTGGAGATGGGAAAACCTTCCAGAAGGACAACCATCGTTGCAGCACTCCACCAATCTGGCCTTTATGGTAGAGTGGCCAGATGGAAGCCACTTTTCAGTAAAAGGCATGACAGCTCACTTGGAGTTTGCCAAAAGGCACCTCAGACCATGAGAAACAAGATTCTCTGGTCTGATGAAACCAAGATTGAACTCTTTGGCTTGAATACCAACAAGTGTCACATCTGGAAAAAACCTGGCACCATCCCTACGGTGAAGCATGATGGCAGCATCATGCTGTTGGGATGTTTTTCAGCGGAAGGGACTGGGAGACTCGTCAGGATCAAGGCAAAAATGACTGGAGCAAAGTACAGAGAGAACCTTGATGAAAACCTGCTCCAGAGTGCTCAGAACTTCAGACTGGAGCAAAGGTTCACCTTCCAAGAGGACAACGACCCTAAGCACACAGCCAAGACAATGCAATAGTGGCTTTGGAACAAGTTTCTGAATATCCTTGAGTGGCCCAGCCAGAGCCCGGACTTCGAACATCTTTGGAGAAACCTGAAAATAGCTATGTAGCAACGCTCCACATCCAACCTGACAGAGCTTGAGAGGATCTGCAGAGAACAATAGCAGAAACTCCCCAAATACAGGTGTAACAAGCTTGTAGCGTCATACCCAAGAAGACTCAACGTTGGAATCGCTGCCAAAGGTGCTGAGTGAAGGGCCTGAATACTTACGTAAATGTGATATTTCCGTTTTCATTATACATTTGCAAACATTTCTAAAAACCTGTTTTTGCTTTGTCATTATGGGGTATTGTGTGTAGATTGAAGAGGGAATAAAAAATAAAAATAAAATCTAGAATAAGGCTGTACTGTAACAAAATGTGAAAAAAGTCAAGAGGTCTGAATATTTTCCGTATGTATGTATGCATGTATGTATGTATGTATGTATTTTTGTGTGTATATAAATACACACACACATACATACATACATACGTACGCACGTGTGTGTATAGATAAACTCAGCAAAAAAAAGAAACGTCCCCTTTTCAGGACCCTGTCTTTTAAAGATAATTTGGAAAAATCAAAATAATTTCACATATCTTCATTGTAAAGGGTTTAAACACTGTTTCCCATGCTTGTTCAATGAACCATACACAATTAATGTGTCGTTTCGACACTAACAGCTTACAGACGGAAGGGTATTAAGGTCACAGTTATGAAAACTTAGGACACTAAAGAGACCTTTCTACTGACTCTGAAAAACACCAAAATAAAGATGCCCAGGGTCCCTGATCATCTGCCTGAATGTGCCTTAGGCATGCTGCAAGGAGGCATGAGGACTGCAGATGTGGCCAGGGCAATAAATTGCAATGTCCGTACTGTGAGATGCCTAAGACAGCGCTACAGGGAGACAGGACGGACAGCTGATCGTCCTCACAGTGGCAGACCACGTGTAACAACACCTGCACAGGATCGGTACATCCGAACATCACACCTGCGGGACAGGTACAGGATGGCAACAGCAACTGCCCGAGTTACACCAGGAACACAATCCCTCCATCAGTGCTCAGACTGTCCGCAATAGGCTGAGAGAGGCTGGACTGAGGGCTTGTAGGCCTGTTGTAAGGCAGGTCCTCACCAGACATCACCGGCAACAACGTCGCCTATGGGCACAAACCCAACGTCGCTGGACCAGACAGGACTGGCAAAAAAGTGCTCTTCACTGACATGTCACGGTTTTGTCTCACCAGGGGTGATGGTCGGAATCGCGTTTACCGTCGAAGGAATGAGTGTTACACTGAGGCCTGCACTCTGGAGCGGTGTGTCACAGCATCATCGGACTGAGCTTCTTGTCATTGCAGGCAATCTCAAAGCTGTGCATTACAGGGAAGACATCCTCCTCCCTCATGTGGTACCCTTCCTGCAGGCTCATCCTGACAATACCCTCCAGCATGACAATGCCACCAGCCATACTGCTCGTTCTGTGCGTGATTTCCCGCAAGACAAGAATTTCAGTGTTCTGCCATGGCCAGCAAAGAGCCCGGATCTCAATCCCATTGAGCACGCCTAGGACCTGTTGGATCAGAGGGTGAGGGCTAGGGCCATTCCCTCCAGAAATGTCCTGGAACTTGCAGGTGCCTTGGTGGAAGAGTGGGTTAACATCTCAGAGCAAGAACGGGCAAATATGGTGCAGTCAATGAGGAGGAGATGCAGTGCAGTACTTAATGCAGCAGGTGGCCACACCAGATACTGACTGTTACTTTTGATTTTGACCCCCCCTTTGTTCAGGGACACATTATTCCATTTCTGTTAGTCACATGTCTGTGGAAGTTGTCCAGTTTGTCTCAGTTGTTGAATCTTACGTTCATACAAATATTTACACATGTTAAGTTGGCTGAAAATAAATGCAGGACTTTCCTTTTTTTGCAGAGATTATATATATATATATATATATATATATATACACATACACACACACACACACGTGTATGTATGCATATACAGTGGGGCAAAAACGTATTTAGTCAGCCACCAATTGTGCAAGTTCTCCCACTTAAAAAGATGAGAGGCTTGTAATTTTCATCATAGGTACACTATGACAGACAAAATTAGAAAAAAAATCCAGAAAATCACATCGTAGGATTTTTAATTAATTTATTTGCAAATTATGGTGGAAAATAAGTATTTGGTCACCTACAAACAAGCAAGATTTCTGGCTCTCACAGACCTGTAACTTCTTCTTTAAGAGGCTCCTCTGTCCTCCACTCGTTACCTGTATTAATGGCACCTGTTTGAACTTGTTATCAGTATAAAAGACACCTGTCCACAACCTCAAACAGTCACACTCCAAACTCCACTATGGCCAAGACCAAAGAGCTGTCAAAGGACACCAGAAACAAAATTGTAGACCTGATTCAGGCTGGGGAGACTGAATCTGCAATAGGTAAGCAGCTTGGTTTGAAGAAATCAAATGTGGGAGCAATTATTAGGAAATGGAAGACATACAAATCAAATCAAATGTATTTATATAGCCCTTCGTACATCAGCTGATATCTCAAAGTGCTGTACAGAAACCCAGCCTAAAACCCCAAACAGCAAGCAATCCAGGTGTACAAGACCACTGATAATCTCCCTCGATCTGGGGCTCCACGCAAGATCTCACCCCGTGGGGTCAAAACGATCACAAGAACGGTGAGCAAAAATCCCAGAACCACACGGGGGGACCTAGTGAATGACCTGCAGAGAGATGGGACCAAAGTAACAAAGCCTACCATCAGTAACACACTACGCCGCCAGGGACTCAAATCCTGCAGTGCCAGATGTGTCCCCCTGCTTAAGCCAGTACATGTCCAGGCCCGTCTGAAGTTTGCTAGAGAGCATTTGGATGATCCAGAAGAAGATTGGGAGAATGTCATATGGTCAGATGAAACCAAAATATAACTTTTTTGGTAAAAACTCAACTTGTCGTGTTTGGAGGACAAAGAATGCTGAGTTGCATCCAAAGAACACCATACCTACTGTGAAGCATGGGGGTGGCAACATCATGCTTTGGGGCTGTTTTTCTGCAAAGGGTCCAGGACGACTGATCCGTGTAAAGGAAAGAATGAATGGGGCCATGTATCGTGAGATTTTGAGTGAAAACCTCCTTCCATCAGCAAGGGCATTGAAGATGAAACGTGGCTGGGTCTTTCAGCATGAAAAGTATCCCAAACACACCGCCCGGGCAACGAAGGAGTGGCTTCGTAAGAAGCATTTCAAGGTCCTGGAGTGGCCTAGCCAGTCTCCAGATCTCAACCCCATAGAAAATCTTTGGAGGGAGTTGAAAGTCCGTGTTACCCAGCAACAGCCCCAAAACATCACTGCTCTAGAGGAGATCTGCATGGAGGAATGGGCCAAAATACCAGCAACAGTGTGTGAAAACCTTGTGAAGACTTACAGAAAACGTTTGACCTCTGTCATTGCCAACAAAGGGTATATAACAAAGTATTGAGATAAACTTTTGTTATTGACCAAATACTTATTTTCCACCATAATTTGCAAATAAATTCATTAAAAATCCTACAATGTGATTTTCTGGATTTTTTTTCTCATTTTGTCTGTCATAGTTGAAGTGTACCTATGATGAAAATTACAGGCCTCTCTCATCTTTTTAAGTGGGAGAACTTGCACAATTGGTGGCTGACTAAATACTTTTTTGCCACACTGTATATATACACACACCACCGTTCAAAAGTTTGGGGTCACTTCGAAATGTCCTTGTTTTTGAAAGAAAAGCATTCATTATAACATCAAATTGATAAGAAATATACTGTAGACATTGTTGTAAATTACTATTGTAGCTGGAAACAGCTGAGTTTTAATGGAATATCTACATAGGCGTACAGAGGCCAATTGTGAGCAATCATTACTCCTGTATTCCAATGGTACATTGTGTTAGCTAATCCAAGTTTATCATTTTAAAAGCCTAATTGATCATTAGAAAACACTTTTGCAATTATGTTAGCACAGCTGAAAACTGTTGTCCGGATTAAAGAAGCAAAAAAACGTGCCTTCTTTAGACTAGTTGAGTAGCTGGAGCATCAGCATTTGTGGGTCCGATTACAGGATCAAAATTTCCAGAAACAAAGACCTTCTTCTGAAACTCGTCAGTCTATTCTTGTTCTGAGAAATGATGGCTATTCCACGAGAGAAATTGCCAAGAAACTGAAGATCTCATACAACGCTATGTACTACTCCCTTCACAGAACAGCGCAAACTGGCTCTAACTAGAATAGAAAGAGTAGTGGAAGGGCACAGTGGACAACTGAGCAAGAGAAGAAGTACATTAGAGTGTCTAGTTTGAGAAACAGACGCCTCACAAGTCCTCAACTGGCAGCTTCATTAAATAGTACCCGCAAAACACCAGACTCAAAGTGATAAAGCTAACACAACGTGCCATTGGAACACAGGAGTGATGGTTGCTGATAATGGGCCTCTGTACGCCTATGTAGATATTCCATTAAAACTCAGCTGTTTCCAGCTACAACAGTCATTTACAACATTAACAATGTCTACACTGTATTTCTGATCAATTTGATGTTATTTTAAAAATGGACAAGAATGTGCTTTTCCTTCAAAAACAAGGACATTTCTAAGCGACCCCAAACTTTTGAACTGTAGTGTATATATACACACAAAAAGACACTACCAGTCAAAAGTTTGGACACCCTTACTCATTCAAGGGTTTTTACTATTTTCTACATTGTAGAACAATAGTGAAGACCTCAAAACTATGAAATAACACATATCATGTCGTAATCACCCGACCTCAACCCAACTGAGATGGTTTGGGATGAGTTGGACTGCAGAGTGAAGGAAAAGCAGCCAACAAGTGCTCAGCATATGTGGGAACTCCTTCAAGAATGTTGGAAAAGCATTCCAGGTGAATCTGGTTGAGAGAATTCCAAGAGTTTGCAAAGCCTTAGTCAAAGCAAAGGATGGCTATTTTGAAGAATCTCAAATATATTTGAGATAACTTTTGGTTACTACATGATTCCATATGCGTTATTTCATAGTTATGTCTTCACTATTATTAAACAATCTAGAAAATAGTAAAAATAAAGTAAAACCCTTGAATGAGTAGGTGTCCCCAAACTTTTGACTGGTACTGTATATACACACACACGCACGCGTTCTTTTACGATTTATTCTGTGAGCACTCATCCTAATAAATAGTCACACATTCAACATATAAAGAACAAAATCAACATATTTATATATCTAAGGAATGATTTCCTATCCAAATTCAATTACAATTTGGCCAAACCCCACCCTGTCAACCATGCTTTTAGTGATTCACATCTATACAGCAATTTGATTAAGAACTATCTTTCATTCTATCAAATTTGAGAGGCATGAGTGGAGAAATGGTTCATTAAAAAAATTCAAACTAAACATTAAAGTAGTAACAATGCTGTGGTCGGGAGGATGTGCTCGACCGTAACCCTATCTTTTCCTGTGTCGTATCAAGTCAGGCTTAAAAATCAGCTTTTTTGTTGTATCAAGTCAGGCTCAAGTCAGCTTTAGAGAACAGAACAGCCTATGGAGAAAGGGTGAGACCCCTTCAGTCTCTGACAGACAGAGGAAGACAGACAGCAAGTGAGGGAGGGAGGGAACCTCTGCGCTGGACACGACCTACTGTAGGTACAGTGCATTCAGAAAGTATTCACACCACTATTTCTTTGTTAGAGTCTGAATTTAAAATTGATTACATTTAGATTTTTTTGGTCAATGGCATACATACAATACTCCATAATGTCAAAGTGGAATTATGTTTTCCTGAATTCTTAGAAATGAAATAAATATGAAAAGCTGAAATGTCTTGAGTCAATAAGTATTCAACCCCTATGTTATGGCAAGCCTTAACCAGTTCAGAAGTCAAATGTGCTTAACAAGGCACTAAAGTATAACTGCAAAAAAATGTGGCAAAGCAATTAACTGTTTATCTGGGGCAAATCCAATACAACACATTACTGAGTAACACTCCATATTTTCAAGCAGAGTGGTGGCTGCATCATGTTATGGGTATGTTTGTAATCGTTAAGGACTGGGGAGTTGTTCATGATAAAAAAAAAAACAGAATGGCACTAAGCACAGGCAAAATCCTAGAGAAAAACCTGGTTCAGTCTGCTTTCCACAATAACCTAAAACACAAGGCCAAATCTACACTGTAGTTGCTTACCAAGAAGACAGTGAATGTTCCTGAGTAGCAGAGTTACAGTTTTGACTTAAAGCTGCTTGAAAATCTATGGCATGACTTAAATTGTTTAGTAATGATCAACAACCAATTTGACTGAGCTTGAACCATTTTGAAAAGGATAATGGGAAAATGTTGCACAATCCAGGTGTGCAAAGCTCTTAGAGACAGCTGTAATTGCTGCCAAAGGTGATTATAACATCTATTGACTCCGGGGTGTGAATACTTATGTAAATTAGATATTTCTGTATTTTCAATAAATTTGCAAAAATGTTAAGAACCTTTATTTCACTTTGTCATTATGAGGTTTTGTGTGTAGCTGGTTGAAAAATAAATGATATTCAATCCATTTTGAATTCAGGCTGTAACAACTAAATGTTGAATAAGTAAAAGGGTATGAATACTTTCTGAGGGCACTGTGTAGGGTGGTCTGATCTGTGTCGTAGTGGCTGGCTCTAGTCGGAGTCTGAGCTGTCAGCCGTGGGCTGTCTAAGAGCCTCCTCTAGGGGTGCCAGTGTGCCGTCTCTCCTCACCCCCATTGGTCTGATCAGCTGCTGCCTGTGGAGCACAAAAACAGACACAAACAACATCACAACTGGGTCGTATTCACTAGGCAACAAACTGAAACAGCCCGGGACTACCTGAACGTGTCCAATAAGAAACACTTGTTTTCATTTTCCATTTCAAAATGAATTCGACCCTGGTCTGGAGAACCGTGTTTGATGGTGATTAGAAACCACGGTTGGGCTCAACTTGAATTGAAGGCAGTAATTCAGGAAGTAAACAAAAATTAGAATTCAAGAATTGAAAGAAGGTCATTTATTTTCAATGACTTCTCAATAAACTGAAAAGTAGAAGCTATTTTAAATTCAAATCACTTCCTGAATTTACTATATTCTATTCAAATTGAGCACAACCCCTGTTAGAAACAAGAATATTACTTTGTGATATTCACAACAGTTTGGAAATCACAGCAGGAGAAAACAAATATTCACCAACAAAGACTAGGGGGAGTGCAGAGGAAAACAAACATGTTACAAACCAGACGATGTCTCACAGTCACTCAAGGTTGAGAAGAGGATGCACCCCAGAAGGATGCTTGTCAAGCAGTAGAAGGGCGCATTTGCCGATGTACTGTTAGCTTATAATGTTTACTTTGCTAACGGTAGAAATGCAGTAAAGTTGGCTAAACATAGCGGTAAGTAGAACTAATATACTTTTTTCTCCAACCAGCATAAGCCTACCTAGCGAAGTTAGCTAACATTATCCCATTGCAATGTTTTTAAGAGTGTTTAATCACAAATTGTCTATCTAGCTAATAACTGATCATGTCAATATGGCTAGTTAACATGCTAACTTTCAGGGGATAAACTAGATGTCTATTTTAGCTTGCCATCTATAGTGGTGCTGACAGTCTTGACTGACAACTACCAGGATGAGGACTTGTCGATGTCAAGGTATTTCCAAAAGGTCAGATCTCTTATGAAACAAGCTAAATGGCACGTTTGCTTAGCTAGCGAGCTCCATGCCAAATGGATAGGCTACCCTCACGTATCTGAAAAATAATTGATCAATTGATGTTTACTGATCATGAAAAGCATTCAGTTACTTGCTGTATAAATTATGGTAGAGATAATTGTGGAATAATCGAAAATGTATAGTTCTGACTGTGCTCTTCAAGAGGTGTTGATATTAAAACCAAACTTTTATAACATTTATTTAAAAATCTCTTAAAAACGGCATGCAGCAGTGGTCAATGGTTTTAGCGGAGCTGGGGGTCTCCTTGCCACACAGCAGCCAAACCGAACACTCTACACCAGGGGTGTCAAAGTCAAATGGACGGAGGGCCAAATAAAAAAATCAGCTACAAGACGAGGGCCGGACTGTTCGAATGTTCATTGAAAATTTTTTAAATGACGCATATAGTCTAGTGAACCTAATTGAACCTACTGAAAACCTAACAAATATATTACAATATGATCAGATAAATAAAGCAATATTTTCTTATGGCTCTGTCAGTAATCTTTAATTTTCAACAGACACAAAAGACAAATTTCCTTTATATAAATATCCCCATAACATGAACATTAAATGAAAGAAACCGGTATTCAAGGCACCATCAGTAGACTATATTTTCTATTTTAGCAAAAGTGGGCTAAATTTACTTCAAAGAAAAAACAATAATAGCAATTTTCTATCATCCACTCAACTGAAATATTTTTAAAATATAATTGGATTGAAATACAAAAAAATAAAGTGCAAAAATCTATTAATCAAAAACAACACTTTGTTTAAGGAGAAGTAACATGCAGTGAAAACAAATATTACATTTTAACTTTTAAACTTGAACTGAGTAAAAACTCTAAATATGTGATTGCACAGTAATGTTCACTTGTTTGAGGTTGAGGGTGATACTTGGTGGTGTCCCATCTTTTCCACAAGTTCATCAATGTTCGGGGTAAGGCTCTGAGCTGAAGAAATCCTCAGAATTGAGTGGAGGTGTTCAGCAGTAAGTCGACTTCTGTGTGATGTTTTGTTCAGGTTCATCAAAGAAAACAGTTGTTCACACAGGTATGTGCTGCCAAACATAGACAACGTTTGAGCAGCCTGGATGCGCAGCTGGGGCATTGTGCCGGGGAGGAAACGGGCGAACTCCGCAGCACCCACTGCCGCATATTTTGCCCTCAGTGCATCATTGCATTGGAGGTCAATCAACTCCATTTGGAGGTTTGGTGGTGAGCTTTCCACGTCAACAGCAAATGGGTTACCGAGCAGTTCCAACCTGCTTTTTTGTGCTTCAAAGTCAGCAAATCGGCGTCGAAAGTCAGCGGCAAGCATACCTATTTTATCAGCCAACTGTGTGCTCGGGAACGCACTGGTAGAGAGCTTCTCTTTCATGGTCTGGCAGCTGGGAAAGTGGCTCAAATTTTCTTTCCGCATCTGCGTCTCCCACAGAGTCAGTTTGGTTTTAAATGCCTTCACTGTACTGTACATATCAGAGATGACACGATCCCGACCCTGCAGCTGCAAGTTTATTGCATTCAGATGACTCGTAATGTCACACAGAAAAGCCATTTCACACAGAAACATTTCGTCTCGGAGTTGTGTTGTGTCTTTCCCTTTGCTGTCCAAGAACAGACAAATCTCCTCACGAAGCTCGAAACATCTTTGAAGCACCTTTCCCTGGCTTAGCCATCGCACCTCTGTGTGATAAGGCAAATCACCATGCTCCGTTTCTAACTCCGTCAGAAATGCCTTGAACTGGCGGTGATTCAAACCTTTGGCTCTGATAAAGTTAACTGTGCGCGTGATGATGCTCATTACATGCTCCATTTTCAAGGCTTTACCGCACAACGCTTCCTGGTGTATGATACAATGATAAGCTGTCAGCTCACCTGTCGCGTTTTCCTCTTGCATCTTTTCCCGTATCTTCGCCACCAGTCCGCTCCTGTGTCCACACATCGCAGGTGCTCCGTCGGTTGTCAAACCCACGAGTTTTTCCCAAGGCAGCTCCATCTCATTTACACATCTTGACACCTCTTCATACAAATCATGCCCCGTAGTTGTGCCATGCATAGGACGTAAAGCCAAAAACTCCTCTGTCACGCTTAGGTTGGAGTCCACTCCGCGGATGAAAATTGACAACTGGGCAATGTCAGAAATGTCGGTGCTCTCATCCACAGCCAAGGAATATGCAATAAAATCTTTTCCCTTTTTCACAAGCTGCTCTTTTAGATTGATGGACAACTGGTCTACTCTCTCGGCAATGGTGTTTCTGCTCAGACTCACATTTAAAAAGAGTTGCCTTTTTTCTGGGCAAACTTCGTCACAAACTTTAATCATGCAGTTTTTGATGAAATCCCCCTCCGTAAATGGCCGGGCTGATTTAGCGATCTCTTCTGCCAAAATAAAACTGGCCTTGACAGCAGCCTGGCCTTGTGATTTGGCTTTTTTGAACAGAGCCTGTCGAGATTTGAGGCCTCGTTTTAATTCCTCTGCCTTTTGTAGCCTTTGTTCCATGTCCATATTCTTGTTTTTGTCCGCGTGTTTCGTTTCATAATGTCGTCTCAGATTATACTCTTTCAGTACCGCCACACTTTCTCCACACAGAAGACACACAGGTTTTCCAGCTACCTTCGTGAACATATACTCCGACTCCCACCTTGTTTGAAACCCCCGGTTCTCAGTATCCACCTTCCGTTTTGCCATTTTTGATGGGTATCTGAAAGTTAATTTTACTGTGATGCTGACGACTGCTGTGCCAATAAATATTGAAATGAAGCAGCCTACTGCTCGGTGCGTCACCTTTGCATTGTGGGAAATGTAGTATTGGTGCGTGTAAAAGATCTGCGGGCTGCCGGCTTGCTGCGGGCCGGTTCTAATAATAAATCAAGATCATCCCAGGGGCCGTAAAAAACCTTCTTGCGGGCCGGATGTGGCCCGCGGGCCTTGACTCTGACATATGTGCTCTACACTGTATTGTAAAGTTTTATTGATAACAACCTGTAATGGAACCGAACAAGAAGCATATAGAACATTTGTTATTTAAGCAGATGCTTAGTCCCAGTTTATGGATTCAGAAATCTTCCCCTTCAACATTTGACACAATAATGTACAACGCCCACATGTTTCATTTGGTAGACAAATCTGTTGCTGCCACAATCCACATGTGCTGCTTTGAACCTCAAAACCCTTTGTGTCATGCATTCTACACCTTCTAAAGAGGACCGTTGTTGAGTGGTGGTGGCACTTCTTTTTTTCTTACATCTGGCGCTCAAGAACCCTGGCTGACGACCCGTCCCCCCCTTCATTCACTCAAACACATGTGAACACACACACAAACTCTTATTGTTGGTCATCTCCCCTTCCACGCTCTCCTCTCCTCTGTGGGTCAGTTTAATTACAGGATCAGTGCTCTGTGTAATCTCCTCAAAGCCACACCAGGCCCTCTATCCTAATCCAATTATATCTGCACTGTGTGCCACCAGCTCCCTCTCAGATGCGTTATCACAGAATTAGCCAATCAAAGTCTTAAAACCATGGCTACATTTGCATTCATTTGCACAATTCAAACACAAATTAACATATAACTCCTCATTCCTGGTTCCTCCCCCCAAAAAACAGAGTAAAGCTCTGGAGGAGGACTATGATAAAGAAGACTTGGAGGTGAGCCATGTAATATGATTGTGCGGTATGAATACGGCACAAAGGAAATTTGAAGATCTTATCTCATGTCCTTTCAGTGAAAAGCACTAAATCATTTGTTTTATAAAAAAATATATACGTAAGCTGGGGTGAGTTCTGACGACTACGCACAACCCTGTTTCACGGTGCCACATCCTCTATCAAATGTGTAATGAAACCATCAACAATAACCAAGACCAAAAAATATTAGAAACACTTGCTCTTTCCGTGACATAGACTGACCAGGTGAATGCTATGTTAAATCACCTGTCAAATCCACTTCAATCAATGTAGATGAAGGGGAGGAAACAGGTTAAAGAAGGATTTTTAGTGAGACATTGATTGTGTACTGTATATGGCAGGCTATGGCGGAAAGATGGCAGGTTAACGGTTATGGGGTCAGTGTTGTTGACAGATACGTTTTTGAGGTTTAGCCTCCTTCAGGACACTTCAGTATCTCCAGACAGAGAGTGCCATTCAGCCATCCACCTGTCCCAAGCCAATCCCAATCACATCAACCAGAGATGGGCTTTATAAAGATATAATAAGTTCTAACAGGGTGAAAAACAAGATAATGAGTCTAGAGAAGAAGAAAAAAACCCACTCACAACACTCCTACATTGTAGTCCGTTCTACCAATTAATCCCATGGTGCATCCTGTCCTGTTCCCCACTCTGCAGGATCTGAGGACCCAGGCAAGCAGATATGGTTTGTGTAGGGGGTCAGATTCAGAGCATGTGCTAATTGGAGGAGCAGGTAAGCTGCGAGGGGAAGCACATTCTTGCAGGGCCCTGAGCCATCTCCTGAGAGCCCATCGTGGCATGTTGGATAGGAAGGGCAGCAGCTGGTGACTGTGGTTGCAGCAGCTGGTGACTGTGGTTGCATCACAAATGGCACCCTATTCCCTATATAGTCCCAGCTCTGGTGAAAAGTACTGCACTATATAGGGAATAGGGTGCCATTTGGGATAAAAACCTGTGTCATCACCCTCTCCCTTTCGCCATGTCTACTTGACACCGACCGACACAGCAGAATAGAGAGCTGGAGGGATACAGGAGGAGGAGGATCTGGCTTCAGAGGAAAGGAATCAGCCTCTTGTAGACAGGCACACGCGTCTCATTACGACTCAACCCCCTCTCTGTGGCTGAACAATGACAACGTCAGCTTTTCTTGTGTCTGTAAACATAGTCACCCCTCCACCCCAAAACTAATGCCTCTTCTTTCTAATTGTGCCTATGTCTCAGTCCTACTCCCCTGTCAGTTAGCGTACAATGTTTGGCTCGTGGGCTGAATGAGGAGAAAGGTGAATAAAGGGAAGTAGACATGTTATTAAAAACCCTGACATAAAGTACCACATAAAGGAGTAGAAAGGAGCCGAGGGCTTCCGACCCCACTGTGTGGGCCAATTAGGACGCTAATTAATGGCGTTCTGGTAATGATGCAGCAGCGGCACGCCAACAGCGGCAGCTTCCATTGACTCCAGCTGAATGCAGCGGCAGCCGAGGTGGTATGGCCGAGGCCTAATTGAGCACCGGGGCTAACGGCAGGAGATTCTTCCTCAAATGAACTGGTTGGCAGGGAGCGCGCTCAGTGTCACTCAGCCTCGCATCCACATCATTCTCTGAGTAGCGCTAGGTTCTGCTTGCTAAGGAAAGGCCAGTATGAATGAAGACAGCAGACGTTCAGGTTCAGGGGGACAAATAATAAGCCATAGGGAATCATTCAAACAGGATACAAAGCTATATAATTCAGAAAGGTTAATAATCTGGCATTGAGGGTTACAATGAATAGAAACACTGCTGGCAAACACAGTTGTTGTTGCATTCATACATGATGAGGCTGTGTGGTGGTTGGTTTACCTTGACAACTTGTCAAACATGTTGACCAATTTCTGGGCCTCGTACTCTTTCTGCTCCTCAGTCATGTCTTCGATGGGGTTAGGCATGGGCTCCTCCACGTGACCCGTGATTGGGTTGATGCTGAGACAGACAGAGATAGGACAGAGAGAAGACGTAATGTGTGTAACATTTATTTAACTAGGGAAGTCAGTTAAGAACAAATTCTTATTTACAATGACAGCCTAATAATGATGGTGAAAATGACCCAATGCTTGACTGTCCTGAATGTTTGGCTAGAATGCAGGGCTGTTCAATTCTGGTGCTGGAAGGCCAAAACATTTCTGTTTTTGTTAATACCTGGTAGATAATGGCAGTCACCTGGTGTCCCAGGTCTGAATAAGTCCCTTGTCACAGGTCTGAATTAAGTCCCTTTTAAGAAGGAGAGGGTGAAAGCCAGAAGTGTTTCGGCACTCCAGAACCAACATCGAACAGCCCTGGCCACTAGAGTGACACTTAAGTGGTGTCACGTAAAAGTGATTGATGAAACACCCCTTGGCCCAATGGATTCTGTTGTAGTTAAATACATGTTGTGGCACTCCCATGATACACCCTAAAGCCAACACAACATTTAATCCAAACATTTAGTAATTCAAAGCAAGGCATGTGTGTCTATGGTCATGTATTCAAAGCTTCTGCCTACTCACAAAGGTTTAGCCGATTTGTACTCTTCGGTGTCAGAGTCTTCGTCGTCTGAGTACAGAGTCTCTCCTCGCCCCCCTGCCAGCAGGCCTCGAGCCACCAGGAGTCCTGCTGCATTACCATACCCAGTGTACTTCAACAGGTGGTCCACTGGAGGATTAGAGGGGGAGAAATCAGTACAACACCATGGACAACTGTACTTTATGTAGGGATGGGGGTTTGAACTCATTTCACTATTCGAATAGTATCATACATTTTTGTTGGATATTCGAAAAACCGTTTAAAGACAGACATAACAAGGATCATTTTGGTATTTGATTTAGATTTAAGACCCCTTGAAGTATATAAAAATTGAGTTTCAAACATTTTACTTGGCCTTACTGACATTAGCCCATAGAAACACATTCACTACATGGAACAACAGAACAAAATTCCTTTTGATTTTTTGGGGTTGGACTGAAGTGTCTGTGAATTCAGACCCCTCACCTTTTTCCATTATTTTTTGCCAAACTGAGCAATCAGCGGAGAAGGGCCTTAGTCAGGGAGGTGACCAAGAACCCAATGATCACTGACAGAGCTTCAGAGTTCTTCTGTGGAGATGGGAGAACCTTCCAGAAGGACAGAAATCTCTGCAACCCGCCACCAAATGAGGCCTTTATGGTAGCGGCCAGATGGAAGCCACTTTCAGTAAAAAGGCACGACAGACCACTTGGAGTTTGCCAAAAGGCACCTAAAGGACTCTCAGACCATGAGAAAAAACATTCTCTGGTCTGATGAAACCAAGATTGAACTCTATGGCCTGAATGCCAAGCATCACGTCTGGAGGAAACTTGGCACCATCCCTAAGGTGAAGCATAGTGGTGGCATCATCATCATATTGTAGGGATGTTTTTTAGCATCAGGGACTGGGATACTAGTCAGGAACGAGAAAAGATGAACAGTAAAGTACAGAGAGAGATCCTTGATGAAAACCTGCTCCAGAGCACGCAGGACCTCAGACTGGGGCAAAGGTTCACATTCCAATAGGAAAATGACCCTAAGCACACAGCCAAAACAACACAGGAGTGGCTTCGGGACAAGTCTCTGAATGTCCTTGAGTGGCCCTGCCAGAGTCCGGACTTGAATCTGATCGAACATCTCTGGAAAGACCTGAAAATAGCTGTGCAGCGACAATCCCCATCCAACCTGACAGAGCTTGAGAGGATCTGCAGAGAAGAATGGGAGACACTCCCCAAATATAGGTGTGCCAAGCTTGTAGTGTCATACCCAAGAAGACTCAAGGCTGAAATCACTGCCAAAGGGGCTTCAACAAAAAGTAAAGGATCTGAATACATATGCAAATGTGATATTTCAGTTTTGATTTTGAATACATTTGCAAAAAAAATAGAAAAATCTGTTTTTGCTTTGTCATTATGGGGTATTGTGTGTAGATTGAGCTGGGGAAAAAACAATCTAATCCATTTTAGAATAAGGCTGTAACATAACAAAATGTGGGAAAAAATCAAAGGGTCTGAATACTTTCTGAATTGCCTGTACATCTGAGAGATAAAGATCAGGAAAAATGTGTTATTATTATGTTTTTTGTGTGTGTTTTTTTTTTACATGTCTGTAACCCCTTATTTCTGGCACTAAACAGTCTCCACAGTACCAGTCAAAAGTTAGAACACCTACTCATTGAAGGGTTTTTCTTTATTTTTACTATTTTTTACATTGTAGAATAACGTTGAAGACATTAAAACAATGAAAAAACACATATGGAATAATGTAGTAACCAAAAAATATTGGATTAGATTTGAGGTTATTCAAAGTAGCCACTCGTTGCCTTGATGACAGCTTTGCACACTCTTGGCATTCTCTCAACCAGCTTCACCTGGAACACTTTTCCAACAGTTTTGAAGGAGTTCCCACATATGCTGAGCACTTGTTGGCTGCTTTTCCTTTACTCTGTGGTCCAACTCATCCCAAACCATCTCAATTGGGTTGAGGTCGGGTGATTGTGGAGGCCAGGTCATCTGATACAGCAATCCATCCCTCTCCTTCTTGATCAAATAGCCCTTATCGGGTCATTGTTCTGTTGAAAAACAAACGAGAGTGGGACTAAGCACAAACCAGATGGAATGGCATCTTGCTGCAGAATGCTGTGGTAGTCATGCTGGTTAAGTGTGAATTGAATTCTAAATAAATCACAGACAATGTCACCAGAAAAGCACCTCTACACAATCACTCCTCCATGCTTAACGGTGGGAACCACACATGGAGATCATCCATTCACCTACTCTGCGTCTCAAAGAGACAGCGGTTTGAACCAAGAATCTACAATTTTGACTCCAGACCAAAAGGACAGATTTTCAACGGTCTAATGTCCATTGCTCGTGTTTCTTGGCCCAAGCAAGTCACTTCTTCTTATTGGTGTCCTTTAGTAGTGGTTTTCTTTGCAGCAATTCGACCATGAAGGCCTGATTCACACAGTCTCCTCTGAACAGTTGGTGTTGAGATGTGTCTGTTACTTGAACTCTGAAGCATTTATTTGGGCTGCAATTTCTGAGGCTGGACACTCTAATGAACTTATCCTCTGCAGCAGAGGTAACTCTGGGTCTTCCTTTCCTGTGGTTGGTCCTCATGAGAGCCAGTTTCATCATAGCACTTGATGGTTTTTGCAACTGCACTTGAAGAAACACAAAGTTCTTGAAATTTTCCGTATTGACTGACCTTCATGTCTTAAAGTAATGATGGACTGTCATTTCTCTTTGCTTATTTGTGCACGACCGGCTCAAAATCGGTTAATTTGAAATTGTGTTTTTTTTTATACATTGGATAAAAGTAGAGACTCAGAGCTACAAAATGGTATATCATACATAGAAGTCGACCGATTAATCGGAATGGCCAATTAATTAAGTTTTCATAACAATCGGAAATCTGTATTTCTGGACACCGATTTTTCTTTTTCTTTTACAGGGGTCTTAAGGGGTCTTACACTTTATTTAACTAGGCAAGTCAGTTAAGAACACAGTCCTATTTTCAATGACGGCCTAGGAACGGTGGGTCAACTGCCTTGTTCAGGGGCAGAATGACAGATTTTTACCTTGTCAGCTCTGGGATTCAACCTTGCAACCTTACGGTTAACTAGTCCAACGCTCTAACCACCTGCCTCTCATTGCACTCCACGAGGAGCCTGCCTGTTACGCGAATGCTGTAGAAACCAAGGTAAGTTGCTAGCTAGCATTGAACATCATAATCACTAGTTAACTACACATGGTTGATGATATTACTAGTTTATCTAGCGTGTCCTGCATTGCATATAATCGATGCAACGCTGGGGGATGATTTAACAAAAGCGCATTTGCGAAAAAAGCACAATCGTTGCACGACTGTACCTAACCATAAACACCAATGCCTTTCTTAAAATCAATACACAGAAGTATATTTTTTTAAACCTGCATATTTAGCTAAAAGAAATCCAGGTTAGCAGACAATATTAACCAGGTGAAATTGTGTCACTTCTCTTGCGTTCATTGCACGCAGTCAGGGTATATGCAACAGTTTGGGCCGCCTGGCTCATTGCGGACTAATTTGCCAGAGTTTTACGTAATTATGACATAACATTGAAGGTTGTACAATGTAACAAGAATATTTAGACTTAGGGATGCCACCCGTTAGATAAAATACCGAACGGTTCCGTATTTCACTGAAATAATAAACGTTTTGTTTTCGAAATGATAGTTCCCGGATTCGACCATATTATTGACCAAAGGCTCGTATTTCTGTGTGTTATTATGTTATAATTAAGTCTATGATTTGATATTTGATAGAGCAGTCTGACTGAGCGATGGTAGGCAGCAGCAGGCTTGTAAGCATTCATTCAAACAGCACTTTCGTGCGTTTTGACAGCAGCTCTTCGCAAGCACAACACTGTTTATGACTTCAAGCCTATCAGCCTAATGGCTGGTGTAACCGATGTCAAATGGCTAGCTAGTTAGCGGGGTGCGCGCTAATAGCGTTTCAAACGTCACTCGCTCTGAGACTTGGACTAGTTATTCCCCTTGCTCTGCAAGGGCCGCGGCTTTTGTGGAGCGATGCGTAGCGCTGCTTCGAGTGTGGCTGTTGTCGATGTGTTCCTGGTTCGAGCCCAGGTAGGCGCGAGGAGAGGGACAGAAGCTATACTGTTACACTGGCAATACTAAAGTGCCTATAAGAACATCCAATAGTCAAAGGTTAATGAAATACAAATGGTATAGAGAGAAATAGTCCTATAAATACTATATTAAATCCAACCTAAAACCTCTTACCTTGGAATATTGAAGTCTCATGTTAAAAGGAACCACCAACTTTCATATGTTCTCATGTTCTGAGCAAGGAACTCATGGCACATATTGCACGTTTACTTCTCCAACACTTTGTTTTTGCATTATTTAAACCAAATTGAACATGTTTCATTATTTATTTGAGGCTAAATGGATTTTTATTGATGTATTATATTAAGCTAAAATAAGTGTTCATTCAGTATTGTTGTAATTGTCATTATTACAAATAAAAAATGTATCGGTATCGGCTTTTTTTTGGTCCTCCAATAATCGGTATCGGCGTTGAAAAATCATACTCGGTCGACCTCTAATCATAAACTACAGTTGAGGAACAATGGGAAAGTTATTCTGCTTTGAAAGTTGATTCACTTTTAAATTCACTTTTGAGAAAATGGCCTTTGAATGTTTTGGTCCTACTATTGGAGAACCCTTCTTTGTCTACACCCATTTAGCATCATTCACACCCTCTTAAGCTTTTGCTTCACCCATCTTTTTAAGGGTGGATCCGAATGTACTAACAACAGCAGTCAAGCATCCAAGCTAACTTGCTAGTTACTTCCAGACATCTAAGTGAGAGAGAACAGCTCACTGAACATTATTCACCCTAGCAGAGCTGGTTAGGCTGTTATGTTATCCAGAGCGTTGGTGACTACAACTGTGCTGTCAGATTGTCCGTTCTTAAATTCAGACCATTTCGCATTAATCCGGACATTCTGACCTCACAACAGAGGTCAAGCACCCAAGCTAACTGGCTAACATTGGCTAGCTTGCGAGCTACTTCCAGACACATAACGAGAGAACATCCCACTCTGACCATTTTACTCGCCCTAGCAGAGCTGGTTAGGCTGTTATGTTATCCAGAGCGCTGGTGACTGTCACTGTGCTGCTGGCAACAATTTAACTACGCTTTTTTGCTGACGTTTACTGACACCGGCCAATTTCAACGGGTGTTGAGCATTTGTAAATTCATCAGATATTCAGCACTCTCTGCCACACTCAGACTAGAGTGCTCTGAAATCGGAGTAGATGGCCAGACTGAATTTACGAACACACCCGAAATAGTTACTTGCATAGTGAAGTCTTTTATTAAGACGTGTAGCTAGCAAGCTAGCTTGGTAAACAATGACCCATAATCCCTACTCATGACGTTATTACCCTGCATGAATCTGCAGCTAGCTAACCAACCAGGTTCAATGTTAGCTAGCTAACATTAGTCTATAGCTAGCTAAGTAAATGGCTCTGAGATATGAATAATAAGGTCATACACGTAACATTAGCTAGCTATCTAGCCAGCCAGCTAACATTACATAGCTAGCTAGGTAAACAATGAACCCTAATCGCAACTCATGGCGTCACTACCCTGCATGAATCTGTAGGTAGCTAACCAACCAGGTTCAATGTTAGCTAGCTAACATTAGGCTATAGCTAGCCAGAAAAATGTCTGTTAAAATTAGAAACGTGTAATGTCTGAAAACGTAGCTAGCTAGACTATCTTATCATTCATGGTTGGACGTGTCTCCTGTCAGATGCCATCGTTGCCCTTTGTTTTAAGATGTAATCCGGAGACAGGTATTTTCTCCATCTCCTTAGCTATCATACTCAAATTCCACTGACTTCAGTCCTCCAGAAAGTGGTGAGCAACACTTATGCAGTTTTAATACAAGATACATGTTTTTTTTTTAAAAGCCGTGTTAGACAGGATTACCTAGACATACTGACCAGCTCAAATAGATAAAAGCATGCTATATGGCAGACCAATCCAAACGCATCTCTCGGCATGTCCAGCCCACTCATCTCAGCCAATCATGGCTAGTGGGAAGGTTGCTCACAGTTTCTTTGGCTAAACCAACTAGGCTCGTAAATTAACAATTGTATTAGCATTTACAGATGGCATACATGTTTGTTATTAAGGCACATGAAAGTTCACAAGTTCGAAAAGGCATTTCTGGCAAAAAAAAAGCATTTTGATCAAATATATTTTTTTTAGCGTTCAAACAACTCTCCTGTGAAATAGTGACCCACGACATATGCATAGTTTCCTGAAACGGATCACATTTGAGCTGTTCTTGCCATAATATGGACTTGGTCTTTTACCAAATAGTTCTATCTTCTGTATACACCCCTACCTTGTCACAACACAACTGATTGGTTCAAATGCATTAAGGAAAGAAATTCCACAAATTAACATCTGTTAATTGAAATGCATTCCAGACTACCTTATGAAGCTGCTTGAAAGAATGCCAAGAGTGTGCAAAGCTGTCAAAGGCAAAGGGTGGCTACTTTGAACAATCTCAAATATATTTGGATTCGTTTAACACTTTTTTGGTTACTACATGATTCCATGTGATATTTCATAGTTTTGATGTCTTCACTATTATTCTACAATGTAGAAAATAGTAAAAAATAAAGAAAACCCTTTAATGAGTAAGTGTGTCCAAACTTTTGACTGGTACTGTATACTTCCATTCATTTTTTCAACAAGTACCAGGGGACATTCAGATGAGGCCTGTAGGCGTCCTAGAGCATAACAACTGACATGTACGTCTCACCTTCCCATAGAGTCATCATAATAGTTTATAGGCCAAACCGTTCGGACCCTACATACAATTTTGTGAGAAGACCAATTTGTGGGATGTCCATGGTCTGACAGACACCGCATCCGATGTAAAAACAAACATCTCTAGCTTAAACTGACAGATTTGCATTTTTTGTATTATGCTAATTATATTTCCGCAGGGGCACAGACATCAACCTTGGGGGGTGAAGAAGATATTTTTAGCTAGCCAGCCAGCTATTGCTAGCCAGGATAGGCAGCTATAGCTAGCCAGCCAGCTATTGCTAGCCAGGATAGCCAGCTATAGCTAGCCAGCCAGCTATTGCTAGCCAGGATAGCCAGCTATAGCTAGCCAGCCAGCTATTGCTAGCCAGGATAGCCAGCTATAGCTAGCCAGCCAGCTATTGCTAGCCAGGATAGCCAGCTATAGCTAGCCAGCCAGCTATAGCTAGCCAGGATAGCCAGCTATAGCTAGCCAGGATAGCCAGCTATTGCTAGCCAGGATAGCCAGCTATTGCTAGCCAGGATAGCCAGCTATAGCTAGCCAGGATAGCCAACTATCGCTAGCCAGGATAGCCAACTATCGCTAGCCAGGATAGCCAACTATCGCTAGCCAGGATAATTGAGGCCACATGCTGCACTTTCTCCGCCACCCCATTCAGTTAAAACAACAGTTGTAGCCTACTCCTTCTCATTTTTGCTAAACTTTTAATTCCGTTATTTTATTCCATCATGCATTGCATTAAGTGAACCGTCACTCCACTTGCTACGCATTAAGCATCTTTGCCGCTTTGATTGGCCAACATAAACAACAAGCTACACATTTACGGTGTGCAAGTCATAAAACTATGACATTTGTCGTTTTCTTAAATTATTCATTTTAAAATGTCATGGTATATCCCTGTATGTAACATTAATATTTTAATTTAGAAAAAACATTTTCGGTGTTAAAATAGGTCAATCATAATTATATATTCTTTATTCTGCAAAAATGAACACACACAAGTATTCGAATACTAACGTCCGTTCGGCTATTCGAATAACCGTGCACATCCCTATCATACAGACTGCCCAGTGTCTCTCTCTCTCACCACTCTCTTTGCAGAGGACGAAGAGGAACTCTGCAGCGCTCTGCTTCACGCCCATGTCCACGTGGGTCATGAGGCGCACCAGCTTGTTCCTAACGGTGGACCCTATCTCCGGCCTGACCTTGACCTCCTTCAGCGGGGGCAGCACCTGGAGACAAATACAGCCAATGGGGGCAGAGCCACAGTGAAAATTAACACTGTAGTACACTAGACTAGTGAACTGAGTGATCAGGCCAGCTAATGATCCATCTGCCACTGCTGGAGGATATGTTAGAAGAAAAGTAATCTAGACAGATTTTATAAGATATGTGAAATAAATACACAGAACAAAAATATAAATGCAACAATTTCACTGAGCTACAGTTCATATAAGGATATCAGTTAATTGAAATAAATTCATTAGGCCCTAATCTATGGATTTCACATGACTGGGAATACAGATATGCATCTGTTGGTCACATATACAGTGCCTTGCGAAAGTATTCGGCCCCCTTGAACTTTGCGACCTTTTGCCACATTTCAGGCTTCAAACATAAAGATATAAAACTGTATTTTTTGTGAAGAATCAACAACAAGTGGGACACAATCATGAAGTGGAACAACATTTATTGGATATTTCAAACTTTTTTAACAAATCAAAAACTGAAAAATTGGGCGTGCAAAATTATTCAGCCCCCTTAAGTTAATACTTTGTAGCGCCACCTTTTGCTGCGATTACAGCTGTAAGTCGCTTGGGGTATGTCTCTATCAGTTTTGCACATCGAGAGACTGACATTTTTCCCATTCCTCCTTGCAAAACAGCTCGAGCTCAGTGAGGTTGGATGGAGAGCATTTGTGAACAGCAGTTTTCAGTTATTTCCACAGATTCTCGATTGGATTCAGGTCTGGACTTTGTCTTGGTCATTCTAACACCTGGATATGTTTATTTTTGAACCATTCCATTGTAGATTTTGCTTTATGTTTTGGATCATTGTCTTGTTGGAAGACAAATCTCCGTCCCAGTCTCAGGTCTTTTGCAGACTCCATCAGGTTCTTCCAGAATGGTCCTGTATTTGGCTCCATCCATCTTCCCATCAATTTTAACCATCTTCCCTGTCCCTGCTGAAGAAAAGCAGGCCCAAACCATGATGCTGCCACCACCATGTTTGACAGTGGGGATGGTGTGTTCAGCTGTGTTGCTTTTACGCCAAACATAACGTTTTGCATTGTTGCCAAAAAGTTCAATTTTGGTTTCATCTGACCAGAGCACCTTCTTCCACATGTTTGGTGTGTCTCCCAGGTGGCTTGTGGCAAACTTTAAACGACACTTTTTATGGATATCTTTAAGAAATGGCTTTCTTCTTGCCACTCTTCCATAAAGGCCAGATTTGTGCAATATACAACTGATTGTTGTCCTATGGACAGAGTCTCCCACCTCAGCTGTAGATCTCTGCAGTTCATCCAGAGTGATCATGGGCCTCTTGGCTGCATCTCTGATCAGTCTTCTCCTTGTATGAGCTGAAAGTTTAGAGGGACGGCCAGGTCTTGGTAGATTTGCAGTGGTCTGATACTCCTTCCATTTCAATATTATCGCTTGCACAGTGCTCCTTGGGATGTTTAAAGCTTGGGAAATATTTTTGTATCCAAATCCGGCTTTAAACTTCTTCACAACAGTATCTCGGACCTGCCTGGTGTGTTCCTTGTTCTTCATGATGCTCTCTGCGCTTTTAACGGACCTCTGAGACTATCACAGTGCAGGTGCATTTATACGGAGACTTGATTACACACAGGTGGATTGTATTTATCATCATTAGTCATTTAGGTCAACATTGGATCATTCAGAGATCCTCACTGAACTTCTGGAGAGAGTTTGCTGCACTGAAAGTAAAGGGGCTGAATAATTTTGCACGCCCAATTTTTCAGTTTTTGATTTGTTCAAAAAGTTTGAAATATCCAATAAATGTCGTTCCACTTCATGATTGTGTCCCACTTGTTGTTGATTCTTCACAAAAAAATACAGTTTTATATCTTTATGTTTGAAGCCTGAAATGTGGCAAAAGGTCGCAAAGTTCAAGGGGGCCGAATACTTTTGCAAGGCACTGTACCTTTTTAAAAAAGGTATGGACATGGATCAGGAAACCAGTCAGTATCTGGTGTGACCAACATTTGCCTCATGCAGCACGACACATCTCTTTCGCATAGAGTTGATCAGTCTGTTGATTGTGGTCCATGGAATGTTGTCACATTTCTCTTCAAAGGCTGTGCGAAATTGCTGGATATTGGAGGGAACTGGAACACGATGTCATACACGTCGATCCAGAGCATCCCAAACAGGCTCAATGGGTGATATGTCTGATGAATATGCAGGCCATGGAAGAACTAGGACATTTACAGTTTCCAGGAATTATGTACAGATCCTTGTGACATGGGGCTGTGCATTATCATACTGAAATACTGTATGAGGTGATGGCAGTAGATGAATGGCACGACAATGGCCTCGGGATCTTGTATCACAGTGCATTCAATTTGCCATTGATAAAATGCAATTGTGTTCATTGTCCATAGCTTATGCCTGCCCATACCATAACCCCACCTCCACAATGGGGCGCTCTCTGTTCACAATATTGATATCAGCAAACAGCTCGCCCACATGACACCAAACACACTGTCTACCATCTGCCCGGTACAGTTGAAAACGGGATTCATCCAAGAAAAGCACACTTCACCAGCATGCCAGTGGCCATTGAAGGTGAGCATTTGCCCACTGAAGTCAGTTACGATGCCAAACTACAGTCAGGTCAAGACCCTGGTGAGGACAACAAGCAGACAGATGAGCTTCCCTGAGACAGTTTCTGAAAGTTTGTGCAGAAATTATTCGGTTGTGCAAACCCACTTTTTAATCAGCTGTCCGGGTGGCTGGTCTCAGACGATCCCGCAGGTGAAGAAGCCGGATGTGGAGGTCCTGGCCTGGCTTGGTTATACGTGGTCTGCGGATGGGAGGTTGGACGTACTGCCAAATTCTATAAAACCGCTATTCCCAAACTGGGGTATGCGCAATGCCGTCGGGGGTATGCCAAATAAAAATGTGATTCACATTTTCAAATAGTCCATTTAGATTTTCCAACGGGCCTATACATTTAAGTGATGTTTTTTTTTTCTCGAGCAGCCACGTTTCACTGCCAAAAATAAAATGAAACCATATAGTGTTCAGGGAAATAACAACAATGTCAAATACAGGTAGCCTAGTCAAATAATTAACATCCAATCACAGTAACCGTTACTCTCTCGCTGGAAATCCCCTAACTGCAAGTTTGTAGCCAAACGGAGCTGCTGCTCATTCCGTTTGCTCGAAAATAGATAAATGGTTAAAAAAAAAGTAAGGCCCGCGTCCATAGAGACACATACCAGCTCTACTGGTAGTACTGCTACTACCAGCAGTACTACACCTGTCGACGACACAAGTTGTTTTGCTTCCACGAGCACATCCAATGCTAGCATCAGTAATTCTACATTTGTTGCTAGCCTAGCTAGCATGGACACTGACAGTTGTGAATCTGATGCAGCTGAAGAGCTACTGCCCCCTTACCCGGGAAAGCACCAAACAGACAGACGTTGGACCATCGAAGAGGCGCAAATATGATGAGAACTACATTGATTTGGGGTTCACTTATATTGGGAGTAGTGCCTTGCCTCAGCCACAGTGTGTTATATGTGCAAAAGTACTATCTCACAACTCAATGACACCTTCACTCTTGCACAGACATTTAGAAGCAAAACATGCCAATTTGAAAAATGAGCCACGAGTTTGAGTGAGAATTAAGACGACTATCGAGTAGTAAGACATGTATAAAAGCAACACATACCATTAATAAGAAGGGGCTAGAAGCATCTTTTTGGTTAGCTACTGAGTGGCTATGACAGGCAAGCCCCATACTATTGTGCTGCCGCGAATATGGCTGGGACAATGCTGGGGGAAAAGGCACAAAAAAAACTATACAGACAATGACTTCATCAAACAACACTGTTTCACAGCACATCAGTGACATGGCAGGAGATGTTTTAAAACAATTACTGCTTTGCATACAAGCCAGTGAATTCTATGCGTTACAGCTGGATGAGTCAACAGACGTGGCGGGCCTGGCACAGCTCCTGGTACAGTTGAAGTCATACATTTAAGCTCAGTTTTTCACAATTCCTGACATTTAATCCTAAAAATACCCTGTCTTAGGTCAGTTAGGTCAGTTAGGATCACCACTTTATTTTAAGAATGTGAAATGTCAGAAAAATAGAAGAGAATTATTTATTTCAGCTTTTATATCACTTTTATATCACATTCCCAGTGGGTCAGAAGTTTACACACACTCAATTAGTATTTGGTAGCATTGCCTTTAAATTGTTTAACTTGGGCCAAATGTTTTGGGTAGCCTTCCACAATAAGTTGGGTGAATTTTGTTCCATTCCTCCTGACAGAGCTGATGTAACTGAGTCAGGTTTGTAGGTCTCCTTGCTCCAGCTTTAACTTCCTGACTGATGTCTTGAGATGTTGCTTCAATATATCCACATCATTTTCTATTTTGTGAAGTGTACCAGTTCCTCTTGCAGCAAAGCTCCCCCACAACATGATGCTGCCACCCCTGTGCTTCAAGGTTGGAATGGTGTTCTGCGGCTTGCAAGTCTCCCCCTTTTTCCTCAAAACATAACGATGGTCATTATGGCCAAACAGTTCTATTTTTGTTTCATCAGACCAGAGGACATTTCTCCAAAAAGTACAATCTTTGTCCCCATGTGCAGTTGCAAACCGTACTCTGGCTTTTTTATGGTGGTTTTGGAACAGTGGCTTTACTGTGGATATAGATACTTTTGTACCCGTTCCCTCCAGTATCTTCACAAGGTCCTTTGCTGTTGTTCTGGGATTGATTTGCACTTTTTGCACCAACGTACGTTCATCTCTAGGAGACAGAGCGTGTCTCCTTCCTGAGCGGTATGACGGCTGCGTGGTCCTATGGTGTTTATACTTGCGTTCTATTGTTTGTACAGATGAACGTGGTACCTTCAGGCGTTAGGAAATTGCTACCAAGGATGAACCTGACTTGTGGAGGTCTACAATTTCTTTTCTGAGGTCTTGGCTGATTTCTTTTGATTTTCCCATGATGTCAAGCAAAGAGGCACTAAGTTTGAAGGTAGGTCTTGAAATACATCCACAGGTACACCTCCAATTGACTCAAATGATGTCAATTAGCCTATCAGAAGCTTTTAAAGCCATGACATTTTCTGAAATGTTCCAAGCTGTTTAAAGGCAGTCAACTTAGTGTATGTAAACTTCTGACCCACTGGAATTGTGATACAGTGAATTATAAGTGAAATAATCTGTCTGTAAACAATTGTTGGAAAAATTACTTGTGTCATGCACAAAGTAGATGTTCTTACCGACTTGCCAAAACGATAGTTTGTTAACAAGAAATATGTGGAGTGGTAGAAAAACTTGTTTTAATGACTCCAACCTAAGTGTATGTAAACCTCCGACTTCAACTGTACCTATGTGAGAGTGGATTCTCAGCCCCCACTAGCATGAAAACTAAATACAGGCACAGACTGTGTGTGGAAAATGATTTAAGGCTGAGACTCTCTCCAGTACAACATTGCAGAGTTATGTGCACCCTTTCAAGTACACTTCTGGGATCTTTTATTTCAGCTCATGAAACATGGAACCAACACTTTACATGTTGCATTTAGATGTTTGTTCTGTATATATGTATTTCACACTGATTAAGTAGTTTCACTAATTTTGAAGATCTTAATTTTGCAGCACTTTTTATGTATAAGAATAGGATAGATTAGAACATGCCCTTAAAGTGTATGTTCAAGCTCAAGCCCCCTCTAGCTCCAGCACACTACCTGTGTCTTGATGTATCTGCGGATCTCCCTGTGGTACCTGGAACCCTCGGTCAGCAGGCTGAGCACTGGGGTCAGCCCCTCTTTGTAGTTGGCACCCTGCTTGGAATGAGACACACATGAGGCGAGTGACGACAGGCATGCCCACAGAGGCACTGTAGCAGTTGGTTTGTGGACCATTAGCAAAATAACTATTCAGGAATGTATTAGTAATTCAATTTCTATGTTGTGTGGACAGCTTCTAATAGGATGGCCAGGATTTACGCATCATTTCATTGGCTTGTTCAGTAGAGACTGACGTTACTACATAAACAGCCATATGAATTTCTGAATGGCCTCTAACAGTTAGATAGTCAGTTCCTTAAATGGCGGGTGAGAAGTCACTGGTGGACAGCATCATTGAGGTTAATTCTACTTTGGCTTGAAACATTGTTTTATTTAACTTGTTGGTCAAGAGGAAATGCAAAAGTGTTGGCATGGTTTGTAATAGCAGCCACGGAGATCAAGCAATCATTTTTAAGAAAGATGCAGAATCGGCAAGTCTTGGTTTGTAGATAAGTGATTCTGTGCAGTCCAATATCTCAAACACACACAATGGGGTGAATCCTAACTTCCACTGAAGTCAAATTTTCACTTACACGTGCATTGATATCAGCGAGAGACATTTAAGTTATTTAACAGACGCCCTTTTCCAGAGCGGCTTACAGGAGCAATTAGGGTTAAGTGATTTGCACAAGGGCACAGACAGATTTTTACCAAGTCAGCTCGGGAATTTGAACCAGCAACCTTTCGGTTACTGGCCCAATGCTCTTAACCGCTAGGCTACCTGCCGCCTCAGTGAAAATGTAAGTGATTTTAAGTAAACATTTGACTTAAGTGGAAGGATTCGCCCAATGTCTCTGGTCCACTAGTTCTTACCTTGTCTATCCTCTTCTCCATAAAGTCCAGTAGCACCTGCATAGCGTCCATGTTTTTCCCCCTGTACTCCTCCTGGCCCCCCTGGACCGGCAAGTCAATCAGCACATCCAGACATGACACTGGCAGGTTACTCAGCAGGTTGATGGCATGGCTGGAGGAGAAGAAGGAAGACATGAGGAGAAAGGACAGTGGTTAAGTCATTGGTTATAGCATGTAGGAAGGATTAACAAATAATAAATATGGTTTCGTTCTTAAGAATAGGCTACATGCATATCATTGTTTTCTACCAATCATGAGACTTTTTAAAGACTACTTGTTTGTTAAAAGCACTTTCGTCTAGCATGAAGATACGTTGGGTAGTTATCCCTCTTATTGTTGTGTTTGTGTCAAGACCACAAGGCATTCCATCAGTCTAAACAGACAAGGACCTAAAGTCAACTTTGGATTTTGGACAATGGGCTAACCCCGTGACCAGAGGGACACAACAACATAATCCATAGGACCACAGGGAGCATTATCAATCACTTTTACATGACACATTCTTTACATTCTCGCATGTCCTTCAAAAGAAAGCTTTGTAGTTAATTCGCATCAATGAGATGTCCAGAAAAGACATACTGCCGTATGGCTTCTAAAAACAGTCTTGGCTTAAAGTTTTAACTTTCTCATGAGCTGGATGCTGTCACTGTTGATTAGAGAGTGATTATTGGATGGTGATTAATTAGCACAAACCAAACGATGAATGTGTACTTTCAGAATGCAGTTTTGCCCTGTTGTGTGGAGAGCAGTGAGGAGAAGGGTTGCCAACCTGTGTGCTTCCTCTGTTTTGTCCTCTGTCTGAGTCTTAAGCATCAATAGATGGCGCATGATGGCGGTGACAAGGCGGAGCTGGTGGTCACCACCCTATCAAATGAAGGATGGAAATCAAATCAAATTTTATTGGTCACATACACATATTTAGCAGACGTTATTGCGGGTGAAGCAAAATGCTTGTGTATCTAACAATTCACAAAAATACACAAATCTAAAAGTAGAAGAATGGAATTAAGAAATATATAAATATTAGGACGAGCAATGTCGGAGTGGCATTGACTAAATACAGTAGAATAGAATACAGTATCAAATCAAAGTTTATTTGTCACGTGCGCAGAATACAACATTTCACCTTACAGTGAAATGCTTACTTACAGACTCGAACCAATAGTGCAAAAAAAGGTATTAGGTGAACAATAGGTAAGTAAATAAATAAAATGAGTAAAAAGACAGGCTATATTCAGTAGCGAGGCTATAAAAGTTGCGAGGCTACATACAGACACCGGTTAGTCAGGCTGATTGAGGTAATATGTACATGAATGTATAGTTAAAGGGACTATGCATATATGATAAACAGAGAGTAGCAGGTTAGGGGGGTGTGTGAGTAAAGCAGTTTGTAAACATTATTAAAGTGGCCAGTGATTAATTGTCTATGTACACTGCTCAAAAAAATAAAGGGAACACTTAAACAACACAATGTTACTCCAAGTCAATCACACTTCTGTAAAATCAAACTGTCCACTTAGGAAGCAACACTGATTGACAATACATTTCACATGCTGCTGTGCAAATGGAATAGACAACAGGTGGAAATTATAGGCAATTAGCAAGACACCCCCAATAAAGGAGTGGTTCTGCAGGTGGTGACCACAGACCACTTCTCAGTTCCTATACTTCCTGGCTGATGTTTTGGTCACTTTTGAATGCTGGCGGTGCTTTCACTCTAGTGGTAGCACGAGACGGAGTCTACAACCCACACAGGTGGCTCAGGTAGTGCAGCTCATCCAGGATGGCACATCAATGCGAGCTGTGGCAAGAATGTTTGCTGTGTCTGTCAGCGTAGTGTCCAGAGCATGGAGGCGCTACCAGGAGACAGGCCAGTACATCAGGAGACGTGGAGGAGGCCGTAGGAGGGCAACAACCCAGCAGCAGGACCGCTACCTCCGCCTTTGTGCAAGGAGGGGCAGGAGGAGCACTGCCAGAGCCCTGCAAAATGACCTCCAGCAGGCCACAAATGTGCATGTGTCTGCTCAAACGGTCAGAAACAGACTCCATGAGGGTGGTATGAGGGCCCGACATCCACAGGTGGGGGTTGTGCTTACAGCCCAACACCGTGCAGGACATTTGGCATTTGCCAGAGAACACCAAGATTGGCAAATTCGCCACTGGCGCCCTGTGCTCTTCACAGATGAAAGCAGGTTCACACTGAGCACATGTGACAGACGTGACAGAGTATGGAGACGTCGTGGATAACGTTCTGCTGCCTGCAACATCCTCCAGCATGACCGGTTTGGCGGTGGGCCAGTCATGGTGTGGGGTGGCATTTCTTTGGGGTGCCGCACAGCCCTCCATGTGCTCGCCAGAGGTAGCCTGACTGCCATTAGGTACCGAGATGAGATCCTCAGACCCCTTGTGAGACCATATGCTGGTGTGGTTGGCCCTGGGTTCCTCCTAATGCAAGACAATGCTAGACCTCATGTGGCTGGAGTGTGTCAGCAGTTCCTGCAAGAGGAAGGCATTGATGCTATGGACTGGCCGCCCGTTCCCCAGACCTGAATCCAATTGAGCACATCTGGGACATCATGTCTCGCTCTATCCACCAACGCCCCGTTGCACCACAGACTGTCCAGGAGTTGGCGGATGCTTTAGTCCTAGTCTGGGAAGAGATCCCTCAGGAGACCATCCGCCACCTCATCAGGAGCATGCCCAGGCGTTGTAGGGAGGTCATACAGGCACGTGGAGGCCACACACACTACTGAGCCTCATTTTGACTTGTTTTAAGGACATTGCATCAAAGTTGGAACAGCCTGTAGTGTGGTTTTCTACTTTAATTTTGAATGTGACTCCAAATCCAGACCTCCATGGGTTGATAAATTTGATTTCCATTGATCATTTTTGTGTGATTTTGTTCAACATTCAACTATGTAAAGAAAAAAGTATTTAATAAGAATATTTAATTCATTCAGATCTAGGATGTGTTATTTTAGTGTTCCCTTTATTTTTTTGAGCAGTGTATATAGGGCAGTAGCCTCTAATGGTTGAGCAGCCGGGTGGTACCCAGCTAGTGATGGCTATTTAACAGTTTGATGGCCTTGACATAAAGGCTGTTTTTCAGTCTCTCGGCCCCAGCTTTGATGCACCTGTACTGACCTCGCCTTCTGAATGATAACAGGGTGAACAGGCTGTGGATCGGGTGGTTGATGTCCTTGATGATCTTTTTGGCATTCCTGTGACGTTGGGTGCTGTAGGTGTCCTGGAGTGCAGGCAGTGTGCCCCCAGTTATGCGTTCGGTAGACCGTACCACCCTCTGGAGAGCCCTGCAGTTGCGGGTAGTGCAGTTGCCGTACCAGGTGGTGAAACAGCCCAACAGGATACTCTCAATTGTGCATCTGTAAAAGTTTCTGAGGGTCTTAGTGGCCAAGCCAAATTTGCTCAGCCTCCTGAGGTTAAAGAGGCGCTGTTGCGCCTTCTTCACCACATTGTCTGTGTGGGTCAGTGATGTGTATGCCGAGGAACTTGAAGCTTTCCACCTTCTCCACTGCGGTCATGTCGATGTGGATAGGGGAGTGCTCCCTCTGCTGTTTCCTGAACTCCACCATCAGCTCATTAGTTTTGTTGACGTTGAGAGAGAGGTTATATGGCCCCACTTTGCCAGCTCCCTCACCTCCTACCTGTAGACTGTCTCGTCATTGTTGGTAATCAGGCCTACTACTGTTGTGTCGTCTGCAAACTTGATGATTGAGTTGGAGGCGTGCCTGGCCACACAGTCATGGGTGAACAGGGAGTACAGGATGGGGCTGAGCACGCACACTTGTGGGGCCCCTGTGTTGAGGATCAGCAAAGTGAAGGTGTTGTTTCCTACCTTCGCCACCTGGGAGAGGCCCGTCAGGAAGTCCAGGACCCAGTTACACAGGGCGGGGTTCATACCCAGGGCCCCGAGCTTAATGATGAGCTTGGAGGGTACTATGGTGTTGAAGGGTGAGCTATAGTCAATGAACAGCATTCTGATATAGGTATTCCTCTTGTCCAGATGGGATATGGCAGTGTGCAGTGCAATGGCAATTGCATCGTCTGTGGATCTATTGGGGCGGTAAACAAATTGAAGTGGGTCTAGGGTGTCAGGTTAGGTAGATAGGTGATATGATCCTTGACTAGCCTCTCAAAGCACATCATGATGACAGAAGTGAGTGCCTTGGGGCGATAGTCATTTAGTTCAGTTACCTTTGCTTTCTTGGGTGGAGGAACAATGGTGGACATCTTGAAGCAAGTGGAGACAGCAGACTGGGATAGGGAGTGATCGAATATGTCCGTAAACCCACCAGCCAGCTGGTCTGCGCATGCTCTGAGGACGCGGCTAGGGTTGCCGTCTGGGCCGGCAGCCTTTGCCAGGGTTAACACGCTTAAATGTCTTACATTGGCCACATACAACAGACTGATCCTTATGGAAGCATTTCATTGCTTCAAACAAAAGGAGGGGAGGGTCTAAGCAGGTAAGAAGGATAAAATTAGCTATGGATGAACCGGAAAGGGGAGGAGGTCATGTAAAAAAGAAAACATAGGACGATATTGGTCATAGCTCATAACCTGTATCATTTAGGTAACATTTATTATGCCAATACAGGGGTAAAATGTTGTTGTTTTTTAAATTAAAAAACATGAACAGAGAGAGCGAGAGAAAGGAGAAAGGGAGGGACTGTAACTATGGAGAGATTGAGGAAAGATGAGAGGAATTAGGGATTTCCGGACGTGGAAGTCAGACCTAAGAGCTGTGAGTCACTGAGCACAGGCTTTCCATTCCATGCAAATGACCATGTGGGATTGACTCATGAGATGAACAAAGGGCTCATCTGATCAACGCCACAGATTATCCTTTATATTGACCATATACTCAAGTGGCCGCTTTGACAATGAAAAGAAATGGAAGTTAGTCGGGAGGCAAGATCAGGTGGGGCCATTCTAGCCAATGAGAGGGCAGATACGTGTGTGAACAACAGGTACACATTTTTTCTCAATGTTGCCGGGATGTCACGTGTTCCTACTTATATCAGTACACTCGTAACAACCTAGGCGTTACAAGATTTCTATTCGATTAATAAGCCATACGATTATTTCACTAACTCCCCCTGGCTAATCAAGAAAGCTGTAAAGGTGCCAAAGGAGCTTAAGCGAGGTCAGATAGCTGATAAACCTCTTATTGCTGCACAGGCTTAGTTAGGGCTTTCTATTTAAGGGATGTCACTGAATAAAGGCAAGTGTCTTGCTGTTAAACTATCTGTAAATAATATCCTTCAACCAAAGCATGCAAAGTTTGGTGACTTCAATGCTGAATTCAAAATATGCAAGGAGATGTGTCCATCCACAGCCAGTGAGATGTAAAGAATTTATGTTTATGCAGTAACTCTAAATGCTGTGTGATGCTGTGACACTATAGGCTGTGCTCATGGCTGCAGCGTCTAGCCCTCTTTGAGCTCTGAATAATAACAATAATAATAATAAATGCCATTTAGCAGATGCTTTTATCCAAAGTGACTTACAGTCGTGTGCATACCTTCAACTGAGCCATACAGGACCATGTGACTGCCATGTTACAAGTACAGCATACATATCCTCTTTAAAAATGAAAAAAACTCCAAAAGGAGTTTTATTCTGTAACAGACAGAGGGTGTAACAGTGTAACTCACCTCATCGCTAGTGTCAGACAGCGTAAGGTTGAACAAGGCTTTCAGGGCCTCCATGGCCCTCTCGTTGTCTTCAGCAGGGATAGGCAAGGCCTGGAGGCCTGGATGGGCCACCTCGTAGGGGCCCACCCAGCGTAGGTCCAGGGTACGCTCCAGCACCTCTGTGAGGAGCCCCACGGCATGCAGCTCCCTCTGGAGCCCCCCTCGGACGTCTGGCCGCAGAGCCGAGAGCAGGAAGAGCAGGCGCAGGGAGAACAGGCCCACCTCGTGACACCCGGCACGGGCGGCGTGCAGGCGGGCACACAGACCACGTGCCAGCTGCACGTCGGCACCCACCTGCTGTGCCGCCACGCTGTTAAACACCACGTTACACAGGCACTTAAGGGCCTCCACCACCACCCTCTCTTCCTCCTCTGTCTGGGCATCCTCTTGCAGACTGTCACCTCCCTCCTCTCCCGCCTGCAGCCGAGCCAGCCCGGCCAGGACCAGCATGCCCTCCCGGGTGCCCACAGGGCCCAGGACCCGCTTGTCCCGGGACAGGATGCGAAGGGTCTCCAGGCAGGTGCTCTGGCAGCAGGACCCAACCTGCCTCCCCAGCACAGTCAGCAGACCCTGACACAGCCTCTGCACAGTGAGAGAAGGTTGGTTCATCATAAAACACACAGGGGGCAGAAGCATTATCTAGGCTATAAGTAAAAGTGAAGCACCAGACAAGGCAGAGTATTTACTGTTTACTTACACTTCGTAGGTCCTCCTCTTTTGGGTCAAAGGTGAATGTGCGACTATTCTGAAAAAGACAGTATACATTAGTCTTGCTGAAACAAACTCAGTGTTCCCGGCAGTTCTCCCTCGCTGTGTACCATGTGAGTTACGTCAGCAAGGTTAAGTACTAATGAGAGAAAAGTCAAATGAATATGCTAAATGTGCTTTGTCACCTTCATCTGTGCATGATTCTCAGAAATGTTATCTAGAAGTAATTTGTTTCTATGATACAGTAAATAGCTTGCGCAGAAAGATTATACGCATGACTACATTAGATAGGATATACGAGTGTGGTGCAAAGTATATCGTCATTAGGCTCTAGGTTATCAGTAACCGCGGCTAACGACGTTAGCTAGCAAACTTACCTAGCTAGCTAGCTCAAGTTACAGCAGGAAGTGCAGCAATAGCTATCACCAAATGGGAGCTAGCTAGAATTGTTCATTATATACGCATGCTGTCATTGTATGCTTAGCTAGCTACAGTACATGATTAGAAAGTTATACCATACAATGTTTGGCCACAACACTAGCTAACGTTAGCTAGCTAGCAACCCAGCTAGCCAGGATGAAAATATGCTTCCTACAACACAGCAATATGTTTTAAACTCGTTGATTCCTTTCAAAATGAAAGGGGAAATGCAAGTTCTAGATAGACATAGTTTTAGTACTAATTTTAGCAGCTATGATTATGTAAACGTTTTTAGATGGCTGGCGAGCTAGCTAATAACTTTGTTTTGGTTGACGTCAAATCGAGGAGAATTACACCCACCTCTACGTTGTACTGGTGCAAAAGCCTTTTAATTTCCTCTTCATTGTTAGTCTCGAGCTTTGACAGGATACTGTTTAAATCCATTCTTAAAATATTTCGATGACAATTCAAGATTTGTAACGTTATAGAGTACGTTTCTGAATAATTTGCAGCACCCTATTTTTTTTATTTTTTTTGTATTCGTCTGGCATTCAGTTACATACAGAAGGCTACATACACCCTTCTTCCTTGTTTCAACTTTCACCGGTTAACGTCACGATCTCATCGAAACCGTGCGAGCACAGCGTGCAAGGTCGGTGATCCGCCTATAGTCCCCCACAGTAGACTCGTTATAATACCTATACAACCTAGCATTCAAACAGAATTGGTTCCAATCGTCTTTCCAACATAATTTGTTTTCCCACATACTTTATTTGAAGTATTTGTAAAATTAATTATGTGTTTAGTGTAGGCTTACCTTGGCGTTACGTTTTGCTAACGGTTTAATTCTCTCTCAGACAAGGTAAGGTTTACCTATAATATATACGCCTCAATTTACTCTTAAAAATCCAAAATGCTAATTTGCAACAGAGAAAACCTCAGCAAGACTACAAATGCCAGCAGGAAGCTCCTGCGCTTCATATTTTATTTAACTAGGTAAGTCAGTTAAGAACAAATTATTATTTACAATGACGCCTGCCAAAAGGCCTCCTGTGGGGACGGGTATTACAAATAAAATTATAGGAAGTGAGGCCTAAGAGAGTTTTATAAATAACCATCAACCAGTGGGTCCTGCGATAGGTATACAGAGATGACCAGTTTACAGAGTATAGAGTGCAGTGAAGTGTCCTACAAGGAGCATTGGTGGCAAATCTGATGGCCGAATGGTATCAAATCAAATTACATTTATTTATATAGCCCTTCGTACATCAGCTGATATCTCAAAGTGCTGTACAGAAACCCAGCCTAAAACCCCAAACAGCAAGCAATGCAGGTGTAGAAGCACGGTGGCTAGGAAAAACTCCCTAGAAAGGCCAAAACCTAGGAAGAAACCTAGAGAGAACCAGGCTATGTGGGGTGGCCAGTCCTCTTCTGGCTGTGCCGGGTGGAGATTATAACAGAACATGTCCAAAATGTTCAAATGTTCATAGATGACCAGCATGGTCAAATAATAATAATCACAGGCAGAACAGTTGAAACTGGAGCAGCAGCACGGCCAGGTGGACTGGGGACAGCAAGGAGTCATCATGTCAGGTAGTCCCGAGGCATTGAGAGAATGAGAGAGAGCATACTTAAATTCACACAGGAAACCGGATAGGACAGGAGAAGTACTCCAGATATAACAAACTGACCCTAGCCCCCCGACACATAAACTACTGCAGTATAAATACTGGAGGCTGAGACAGGAGGGGTCAGGAGACACATCTAGCACATCTAAAGAACATCTAGCCGCTCGAGAGCACCCTTACCTGCCAAACTATAAATGACGTCTCTGTAATCTAGCATGGGTAGGATGGTCATCTGAATCAGGATTAGATTGGCAGCTGGGGTGAAAGAGGAGCAATTACCTTAGAGGAAGCCAAGTCTAGATTTAACCTTAGCCTGTAGCTTTGATATGTGCTGAGAGAAGGACAGTGTACCGTCTAGCCATACTCCCAAGTACTTGTATGAGGTGACTACCTCAAGCTCTAAACCCTCAGCGGTAGTATTCACACTGGTGGGGAGAGGGGCATTCTTCTTACCAAACCACATGACCTTTGTTTTTGAGGTGTTCAGAACAAGGTTAAGGACAGAGAAAGATTGTTGGAGACATCTCTAGCTGACACTGTCATCTACCATTCATCAGTGTGATCAGAGACCTATTCTCAGTTCAAATATTATTAGAAATATTATTAGTTAATCATTCTATTCACTGGCAATGGATCAGCGTTCTCATCATGCCTCCTGGCAGTACTTGTTTCCAGGGAAGCCAATGGTCCAAAAATACTCCATAGTTCATACACACACACACACACTAGGCTCCCAGAATAGGTTATATTACATACATGTTTTGCGCAAAGCAGCCAACTAAAGTAATGTAGTTAACTTCATCATGGGCGCAGTGGGAATTATATGTATATAATTTCTTACCCCTTACTTGCTGAAAGCCCCAGTTATCCCTGCCTGTACCTGACATTGTTGAAAAACAAGTGAACAATGAATAAAGATCATACACAAACAATAGGCTCCTAGAATAGGTCATATTACATACAAGATTTGCTCAAAGCGGACAACTAAAGTTATGAGAGAGAGAGAGAGCAAGCAGCTAACGATAGCCATCACTTCCAGCAGATCTCCTTGCTGAGGGTGGTGTTGATCATGCACTGCTTCTCGTGGGGTGAGCCTGATGTTCCGCATTTCACACCCCATGTCTAAAACACAGGCTCGATGTGCTGTAGTTTCACAACTGGATGCTTGTGCTCAGATCACACTGGCACAGGATGTCCATGCCCCGGATGGCCTGAGGGACTCCTGTTGGACTGAAAAGCAAAGAGACATTTGGATTAGTGGTGTTTTTTTCCAATGCCGTTTCTGGACAGAAAATGTCATCTTTATCAGAACACAAATCCATCTTGGGCAATTGTTTGTTCTTGTTTTCCAATCAGCTACTTCACTGATGAGTGGGTCTTGCAGGTTTACAAGTGCACAGCAAGTCTGCACCGGCACATTACTATCACAACGCTTGTAAATGGAGAAATGTTCACAGTGACTTGTGCAGACATCAAGCTCTGGATCAAGAAGCCTTTGTCTGTGATACCATGTATCCAAACATGATCTTCTCAAACCCCTACTTCTGGACAATGGCTTTGTCCGACACAGATCCTGGATACAGATCGCTGCAGTATGTTACAACCACATTAGTTGCAACTCTGAGGGGTAGCGTGAAGGAGTGCATTGAACGATACATAGAGTAGGATTGCTTCTGCAGATCCATCTGACTTGGAGTAGAAACTTCTATGTCAGTACAGTCAATGACCCCCCTGCAGTTTCTGCTGGGCCCATGAAAATATGCAGTCAAGCACATTTGGTTAATCTCCTGACATGGAACAGTCTTCATGATGCTAATGAAAAAATGCTTGTGGATCACATGAATGAAAGTGATGCTAATATTTCTGACAGTGCTTGCACTATAATGGAATAGTTGAGAAGGTGCAAGTTGGTATAGCTGTGACACAGCTTCATAAGTGTCATAAACACTTGATCCTGGGGGGGCGGCAGGGTAGCCTAGTGGTTAGAGCGTTGGACTAGTAACCGAAAGGTTGCAAGTTCGAATCCCCGAGCTGTACAAATCTGCCCCTGAACAAGGCAGATAACCCACTAGGCCGTCATTGAAAATAAGAATTTGTTCTTAACTGACTTGCCTAGTAAAATAAAGGTAAAAAAAAAAATCCTCAAGTGACAGCACCTCAACCCTCCACTCCGTGGCTTGGTTGGGTTGTGTATCGGAGGACGCATGACTTTCAACCTTCGTCTCTCCCGAGCCCGTACGGGAGTTGTAGCGATGAGACAAGATAGTAGCTACTAACAATTGGATACCACGAAATTGGGGGGATTTTTAAATTTTTTTTAAGGTAAGACCCAAGTGCAGATTGTGTGAAGTAACCATGTTTATTATAACAACAGGGATGTGTGTGCGAACGGCAGGCAAGGGTCGAAGATCCAGAATAGAGGCCAAGGTACCGGACAGCAGGCATTCTCAGGTCAGGGACAGGCAAAGTTCAGTAATACAGATGTGGAGTAAAGGTACAGGACGGCAGGCTGGCTCAGGGACAGGCAGAGTGGTCAGGCGGGTGAGTACAGAGTCAGTACAAGCAAGGGTCAAAAACCAGGAGGACGAGAGAAAAAAAGAGGCTGGGAAAAGACAGGCGCTGACAGAACAAACGCTGGTAAACTTGACAAACAAGGCAAACTGGCACAGACAGACAGAAAACACAGGCATAAATACCCAGAGGATAAGTGGGGAAGATGGGCGACACCTGGAGGGGGTGTTGATTTGGTTATATAAATTGATCTATAATAGCGCTTTGGTCCGCAATGCTTTATGCTAGAAACAAGCTCTATAATAATAGATGTGACTCCAATGGATATTGGGATATCATTGTTTAATTTCTTTGACATTGAGGCTGACTTTGCTTGGGAAATAATCTAATTCTGTCACTATCAAATTGATTAAGCTATTAACTTTCTGTGCAATAGAAGATGTTTAAAACCAGATAGCTTTTAGGGAAACACTCTTGACCTTCTCTTGGGTTAAGCCACGGAAGAAGAGTAGCCAGCAGTTAAAGCTTACATTTTTCTGCATCTGTAAGACTATTCTGTATGGAGTGGAAAGCTAGGTTTAACTTTTGAAAGTACCATGCTCAGATTCCTAATGATGTCTCAAATGTAATTATATTCAAATAGGGATAGTTTCATTGCAAACAAGACACACTGACACAGGCCTATCACTCTGTCCATTCCTAGTCTGTAATTTCACTATTTTGTGTGATATTAAAAAAAGATTCAGATAATAAGTAAAATTACGTAGAATTGCATGAAATTTTATCAGACCTGCAAATATGATGATAGATTCATGCAATGCTTTTACTATGAAGGAGATCTTTTCACCCCTACTCTTGTCCAAGGTGGTCTGCGAACCCACAACCTTCTGGCCTGCAGCCCTGTGCGCTACCAAAATTCCCACATTGCCATGTAATTCTTACAGGACGAAGAACAGTTTCTAAAACTGCATATCTAAGGCTCTGGTCTCTCCAAGAAGTGAGGGTAAACGGTAGACATGTTCTCTGCTAACCACTGTTTTAATTATTATTTTGGGTGTAGGGGAGGGCCACTTGTTTCGTTTTTTTAAGTGTTCAGGGATAGTTTAGGTCAAATATATTTTGCTGAAGGGAGTGCCATCTATTTTCATTTCAGAGATCCGATTTTATCCATGTAACACTTATTTAAAAAAACTTTCACTCCCATAGCTTTTGCCGAAGCTGCAGTTATTCTTCCCTAGGTCCACACAAAATCATAAAACACAACAAGTAACAAAACACTGATGCGCTGGTAGAAATTGAAAATACAACGATATACAAACAATACAACTAGAGAATCATTTGTGTAGATTGTGTGTGTTCGAGTGTGAGTGTATGTGTGTGTTTCATTTCACAGTCCATATTGTGCATTCGATGTTGTTTTATAAAAAAAAGGTAATTTTTCTGTTTGCTTAAGTAATTGGAGATGGAAGGGAGTTCCAAGCGATCATGTCGCTGTATAAAACTGTACGTTGCAGTGAATTTGTTTTGGACTTGGACTGTGAAGAGACCCCTGGTGGCATATCTTGTGGGGTATGTATGTTTGTCTGAGCTGTATGTTATTTGATTATCTAGTCAATCTGGAATTTCCATCACAGTAATATTTCTCATAACTCGAAGAGAAGCAGTTAATCTCTTGTCAACCCTCAACCAGTGAAGACTAGCATGCATATTGTTGATTTTTGTTCCATATGTCAAATAAAATACAAGTATAGTTGTCACATGCTTCGTAAACAGCAGGTGTAGACTAACAGGGAAATGCTTACTTACGGACACTTCCCAATAATAAATAGACAATGAGCAACGATAGCTTGGCTATATACAATACGTGGGATACCAGTACCGAGTTGATGTGCAGGGGTATAGGGTAATTGAGGTAGATACAGTACATATAGGTAGGGGTAAAGTGACTAGGCTACCGGATAGATAATAGACAGTAGCAGCAGCATATGTGATGAGTGTGATAGTGTGTGTGTGTGTGGCAAATGTGTGCCTGTTTGTATGTGTTATGTGTTGGAGTGTCAGTGTAAGTACACTACATGGCTAAAAGTATGTGGACACCTTCTCATCGAACATCTCATTCCAAAATCATGGGTATTAATATGGAGTTGGTCCCCCTTTGCTGCTATAACAGCCTCCACTGCTGCTATAACAGCCTCCACTCTGTTGGGAAGGCTTTCCACTAGATGTTGGAACATTGCTGCGGGGACTTCCATTCAGCTACAAGAGCATTAATGAGGTCAGCAGTGCTTCATTGGTAAATCAGAGGGGCCGGAACAAAAAAAGTGAGCAGGGTGACCTGGGGAGCTCTGAGGTAGCGGAACATATATGGAATAAAATCACCTTTTTAATAAAGTATTGCATGTATATCATCACATTTGTGTAGTGGCATAGAGCAGTTGAGTAGAGGCACTTACAAATGTTGAACACATCGGACATTTTTGGGGGGGGGCATAGGGTCCAGAAAATGTTTGGCCTTCTATGAACGAATTTCATGCAATTCTACATAATTTTACATGACTCGAGACTTGGGCATAATCTTTTTTAATGCCTTGTTCAAAACAACTGGGAACTTGGAGCTGGGAATTCTCCGACTTCAGAGTGTTCAAGACAACTGGGAAATCAGGAAAAAATTCGCTCCGACTGGGAAAATTTGTTTTGAAAGGTCATCCAACTCTGATTTCGAAGTGGGAACTGAAGTTCACTGACGTCATGATTCGACCTTGTTTATTTTCCGAGTTCCCAGTTGTCTTGAAAGCACCATAATCCCTAAAAAATGATGGAAATGACAGGCCCTCCCCCCCACCAAATATTTTGGTAGCCTACAGCTGACATATTAGTCTTCTCTTTTCAAAAGGAGACATTTGCTTTCCAACCTGTGTTTTCCCGCAATTGTAAGCTATTTTAAACATTGCGAAAGGCCAGTTTTGTCTGCATGCTGTTTGTTCACTGACAGATTTATCGCAAGTTCCCGACTGGAGTGGGCTACACTCCACAGCTAGGCTATTTTTAAAATAAGCTATTTATCCTCTGTGGAAAAATAACCCTCTGTGACAGGATAATTAACTAAGAGGCAACTCGAATGAATTTTGATCGCGTTTGTTAGAATTTTTACATTGCAAAAGGTAACAATTATTTTTCATGCCATGAGAGGTACCAGCAGGATCTGGCTCAAATTAAGCACTGGAGATCGGCACGGATGTTGGGCGATCAGGCCTGGTTCGCAGTCTGCATTCCAATTCATCCCAAAGGTGTTCAATGGGGTTGAGGGGAGGGTTCTGTGCAGACTAGTCAAGTTCTTACACACCGATAGCGACAAACCATTTCTGAATGAATCTCGCTTTGTGCAGAGGGGCATTGTCATGCTGAAAGGAAAGGGCCTTCCCAAACTTGCCACAAAGTTGGAAGCACAGAATCGTATTGAATGTTATTGTATGCTGTAGTGTTAAGATTTCCCTCCACTGGAACTAAGTTGCCTAGCCCGAACCATGAAAAAACTGCCACAGATTGTTATTCCTCCTCCACCAAACTTTACAGTTGGCACTATACATTCAGACAGGTAGCGTTATCCTGGCAGCCACCAAACCCAGAAACACACTTCATGAAGCTCCCGACAAACAGTTTTTGTGCTGATGTTGCTTCCAGAGGCAGTTTGGAACCCAGGCGATTTTTACACACTGCGCTCTTCAGCACTCAGCCGTCCTGTTCTTTGAGCTTGTGTGGCCTACCGCTTTGCAGCTGAGCCATTGCTCCTGTACGTTTCCACTTCACAATAACAGCACTTACAGTTGCCCGGGGCAGCTCTAGCTGGGCAGAAATTTGACTAAATTACTTGTTGGAAAGGTTGCATCCTATGACGGTGCCACGTTGAAAGTCACTGAGCTCTTCAGTAAGGCCATTCTATTGCCAATGGAGATGCCTATGGGGATTGCATGGCTGTGTGCTCGATTTAGTACACCTGTCAGCATCGGGTGTGGCTGAAATAGTCAAATCCACAAATTTGAAGGTGTTATGTAGTGTATGTGTGAGTGTGTGGGTAGAGTCCGGTGTGTGTGCATAGAGTGCAAAATGGGTCAATGCCAGGTAGCTATTTGTTTATGTGCAGGGGTACGATGGTAATTGACGTAGTTATGTGCATATACAGTCCATTCATTAAGTACTCAGACCCCTTGACTTTTTCCACATTTTGTTAAGTTACAGCCTTATTCTGAAATTGATTGAATAGTTTTTCCCCCCTCATTAATCTACACAAAATACCCCATAATGACAAAGCAAAAACAGGTTTATCAAAATGTTTGCACATAAACAAAGAATTATGGAAAAATTACATTTACATAAGTATTCAGACCCTTTACTCAGTACTTTTTTGTAGCACCTTTGGCAGGTTGGATGTGGAGTGTCGCTGCACAGCTATTTTCAGGTCTCTCTAGAGATGTTCGATCAGGTTCAAGTCCGGGCTCTGGCTGGGCCACTCAAGGACATTCAGAGACTTGTCCCAAATCCACTCCTGCGTTGTCTTGGCTGTGTGCTTAGGGTTGTTGTCGATGGTGTCAGGTTTCCTCCAGACGTGACACTTGGCATTCAGGCCAAATAGTTCAATCTTGGTTTCATCAAATCAAATCAAATGTTATTTGTCACAGAATACAACAGGTGTAGACCTTAAAGTGAAATGCTTACTTACAAGCAATTAACCAACAATGCAGTTTTAAGAGAAATATGTGTTAAGTAAAAAATACATAAGTAAAAAAAATAATATATATATATATCCCTGACCAGAGTATCTTGTTTCTCATGGTCCTTTAGGATCCTTTTGGCAAACTCCAAGCAGGCTGTCAGTGCCTTTTACTGAGGAGTGGCTTCTGTCTGGCCACTCTACCATAAAGGCCTGATTGGTGGAGTGCTGCAGAGACGGTTGTCCTTCTGGAAGGTTCTCCCATCTCCGTAGAGGAAATCTGGAGCTCTGTCAGAGTGACCATTGGGTTTTTAGTTACCTCCCAGACCAAGGCCCTTCTCCCCCAATTGCTCAGTTTGGCCGGGTGGCCAGCTCTAGGAAGAATCTTGGTGGTTCCAAACATTCAATGCTGCCAACGTTTTTTGTGCCTCGACACAATCCTGTCTCGGAGCTCTACTGACTATTCCTTCTACCTCATGGCTTGGTTTTTGCTCTAACCTGCACTGTCAACTGTGGGACCTTATACAGACAGGTGTGTGCCTTTCCAAATCATGTCCAATCAATTGAATTTACCACAGGTGGACTCCAATCAAGTTGTAGAAACATCTCAAGGATGATCAATGGAAACAGGATGCACCTGAGATAAATTTCGAGTCTCATAGCAAAGGGTCTGAATACTTATGTAAATAAGGTATTTATTTTAAAAATGTTGTCTAAATTTGCAATAGGATAGATAATACACAGTAGCAACGTATGTGATGAGTCAAAAGGTTAAGTGCACAGGGGCTGTTCAGGGTCCAGTAGCAGAGAGAACAGTATGACCTGGGTGGTTGGAGTCTTTGACCATTTATACTTCCACTGCCTGGTTTAGAAGTCCTGGATGACAGGTAGCTCGACCCCAGTGATATACTGCGCCGTACCACTACCCTCTGTAGCGCTTGCAGTCGGATGCCAAGCAGTTGCCATACCAAGTGGTAATGCAGCCAGTCAAGATGCTCTCAATTGTGCATCTGTATTACTTTTTAAGCGTCTGAGGGCTCATGACAAATAGTCTCAGCCTCCTGAGGGGGAAGAGGTGTTGTCGTGCCTTCTTCACGACTGTGTTGGTAAATATGGACTATGTTAATTCCTCATGTTGACACAGAGGAGCTTAAAGCTCTTGACCCTCTCCACTACAGCTGTCGATGTGGATGGAGGCGTACTCGGCCCTCCATTTTCTGTAGTCCACAATCAGCTCCTTTGTCTTGCTGACGTCGTCATTGGTGATCAGGCCTACCACATCGTGTCATCAGCAAACTTAATGATGGTATTGGGGTTGTGTGCAGCCACACAGTCGTGTGTGAACAGGGAGTACAGATGGGGACTAAGTACGCACCCCTGAGGGGCCCCTATGTTGATGGTCAGCGTGGCAGATGTGTTGTTGTCTACCCTCACCACCTGGGGGTGGCCCGTCAAGAAGTCCAGGATCTAGGTACAGAGAGAGGTATTCAGTCCTAGGGTCCTGAGCTTAGAGGGAACAACATTCTCACATAGCTATTCATCTTATTCAGGTGGAAAAGGGCAGTGTGGAGTGCAATAGAGATTGCATCACCTGTGGATCTTTTGGGGCGGTATGCAAATTGGAGTGGGTCCAGGGTGTCTGGGATTATGGTGTTTTGGTAATTTTGGTATTTTATTAGGATCCTCATTAGGGCGGCAGGTAGCTTAGTGGTTAGAGCGTTGGACTAGTAACCAAAAGGTTGCAAGATCGAATCCCCGAGCTGACAAGGTAAAAATCTGTTGTTCTGCCCCTGAACAAGGCAGATAACCCACTGTTCCTAGGCCGTCATTGAAAATAAGAATTTGTTCTTAACTGACTTGCCTAGTTAAATAAAGATACAATTAAAACACTTGCTGTTGCAAAAGCAGCAGCTACTCTTCCTGGGGTCCACATGAAACAGAACATCAATAGACAAGGACAGAATTACATAACATTTTTTAAAAGGCACACGTAGCCTACATATCAATGCATACACACAAGCTATCTAGGTCATGCTGTGAGCCATGACCAGCCTTTCAAAATATGTCATGGCTACAGATGTGAGTACTACGGGGTGATAGTCATTTAGACAGGTTACCTTGACGTTCTTGGGCACAGGGACTATGGGGGTCTGCTTGAAACATGATATTATTACAGACAGGGTCAGGGAGAGGTTGAAAATGTGAATGTTAACCTATTTAAAAAGGTCTTTCTCATCGGCTATGGACAGCGAGATCACAAAGTCATCCGGAACAGCTGGTGCTCTCATGCATGGTTCAGTGTTGCTTGCCTTGACGCGAGTATAGAAGGCATTTACCTCTTCTGGTTGGCTCGCATCACTGGGAAACTCGCGGCTGGGCTTCCCTTTGTAATCCGTGATAGTTTGCAAGCACTACCACATCCGGCATGCATCAGAGCCGGCATAGTAGGATTCGATCATATTATGTTTGTTTGCCTGTCCGAGGTCAAAGTGGGATTTCTTTTAAGCAGCTGGATTTGTGTCCCGCTCCTTGAAAGTGGCAGCTCTAGCCTTTAGCTCAGTGAGGATGTTGCCTGTAATCCATGGATTCTGGTTGGGATATGTACAGTGGTAAGAACAAGTATTTGATACATTGCCTATTTTGCAGGTTTTCCTACTTACAAAGCATGTAAAGGTCTGTAATTTATATCATAGGTACACTTCAACTGTGAGACGGAATCTAAAACAAAAATCCAGAAAATCACATTGTATGATTTTTAAGTAATTAATTTGCATTTTATTAATTAATTAATTACTCAAAAATCATACAATGTGATTTTCTGGATTTTTGTTTTAGATTCCGTCTCTCACAGTTGAAGTGTACATATGATAAAAATTACATGTACCTATGATAAGAATTACATGCTTTGTAAGTAGGAAAACCTGCAAAATCGGCAGTGTATCAAATACTTGTTCTCCCCACTGTGTCACACCCTGACCATAGTTTGCTTTGTATGTTCTTTGTTTTGTTTGGTCAGGGTGTGATCTGAGTGGGCATTCTATGTTGGATGTCTTGTTTGTCTGTTTCTGTGTTTGGGCCTGATATGGTTCTCAATCAGAGGCAGGTGTTAGTCATTGTCTCTGATTGGGAGCCATATTTAGGTAGCCTGTTTTGTGTTGGGTTTTGTGGGTGATTGTTCCTGTCTTTGTTACACCAGATAGGGCTGTTTTTGGTTTTTCACGTTTCTTGTTTTTGTATATTGTTCTATTTTCATCTTTATTAAAGATGTATCTAAATAACCACGCTGCATTTTGGTCCGCCTCTCCTTCAACAGAAGAATCCCGTGACACACTGTACTGTGGGGACAACTTTGTCAATCAACTTATTAATGAAGCCGGTGACTGATGTGGTAAACTCTTCAAATGTATTGGATGAATCCCAGAACATATTCCTGTCTTTTCTAGCGAAACAGTCCTGTAGCTTATCAGTTGCTTCATTGGACCACTTCTGTATCGAGCACGTCACTGGTACTACTTGTTTGAGTTTTTGCTTGTAAACAGGAATCAGAAGGATAGAGTTATGGTCAGATTTGCCAAAGGGAGGGCGAGGTAGACCCTTGTATGCGTTTCTGTGTTTGGAATAAAGGTGATCAAGAGTTTTGTCGCCTCTAGTTGCACAGGGGACATGCTTGTAAAAAATGAGGTACTAACAGATTTCAGTGTCCCTGCATTAAAATCACCGACCACCAGAAGTGCCGCTTCTGGATGTGTATTTTTGTTGTTTACTTATGGCTGTGTATAGCTCGTTGGGTGCTGTCTTAGTGCCAGCATCGGTTTGTAGTGATACATAGACAGCTACGAAAATATATAGATGAAAACTCTCTTGGTAGATAGTATGATCTGCAGCTTATCATGAGGTATTCTAACTCAGGCGAGCAAACACTTGAGTCTTCCTTAACATTAGAAATTGGGCACCAGCTGCTGTTAACAAGGAGACATACCCCTCCTCCGTTAGTCTTACCCAAGGCTGCTGTCCGGACTAGACAATACATTGAGAAACCCTCAAGATACAGTTGAAGTCGGAAGTTTACAAACACCTTAGCCAAATACATTTAAACTCAGTTTTTCACAATTCCTGACATTTAATCCTAGTAAAATTCCCTGTCTTAGATCAGTTAGGATCACCACTTTATTTTAAAGTGTCAGAATGTCAGAATGTCAGAATAATAGTAGAGAGAATTATTTATTTCAGCTTTATCAGTTCTGCCCACAAATTCTCTATAGGATTGAGATCAGTGCTTTGTGATGGCCACTCCAATACCTTGACTTTGTTGTCCTTAAACCATTTTGCCACGACAAGAAATTTGTGGAGTGGTTGAAAAATGAGTATTAATGATTACAACATAAGTGTATGTAAACTTACAACTTCAACTGTATATATTGTCCATGTTCAGCCAAGACTCAGAGAAACAGAATATTACAGTTCTTCATGTCCCGTTGATAGGATAGTCTAGAACGGAGTACATCCAGTTTGTTCTCCAGTGACTGCACATTCGCCAACAGAACAGAGGGCAATGACAGTCTATTTGTTCGCCGACATAATCTTGTTAGGAGGCCGCCTTGCCTGCCTCTTCTTCGCAGCCGCTTCCTCTTTCAAGTCCCTTAGGATCTTAATGGATTGTGTTTAGCCGGTAACAAGTTGAAATTTGGAGGAATATATGTGTTGAAATCATAGGTCAGAGGAATCCCTCATTCTTTCATTTTCATGAGAACCTGCGAGCTGACGACTTGTTGAAGTAGAAATCTTCATCCAAATCGAGGTTAGTGATATCTGTTCTGATGTCCAGAAACCAGTCATAGGAAATGATGTCGGAGACATTATATACAATTGGTCAGGAGCACGTAAAATGGCCGCTATCCACTGCAATGCCAAAAAAACTCACACACAAAATAGCAGAACATCTTTTAATAACAAACATACCCCTCCCCATCTTCACAACAACTTTGTCAATATGACTTGACCATGATAATTGACCATCCAATGTTATACCTAGGAGATTAGCTTCCTCAACAGAGTTGGTTCTTAGGAAACTATGCAGTGTTTTGTTTTTTTTATTTATTATTTCTTACATTGTTACCCCAGGAAATCTTAAGTCTTATCACATACAGCCGGGAAGAACTATTGGATATAAGAGCAACGTCAATTTACCAACATTACGACCAGGAATATGACTTTCCCGAAGCAGATCTTCTATTTGGACCACCACCCAGGACAATGGATCTAATCCCAGCAGCTGACCGAAACAACGATGACGCAGAAGGGGCAGACGGAGCGGTCTTCTGGTCAGGCTTCGTAAACTGGCACATCGCTCACCACTCCCGAGCATACTACTCGCCAATGTCCCGTCTGTTGACAACAAGGTAGATGAAATTCGAGCAAGGGTTGTCTTCCAGAGAGACATCAGAGATTGTTACATTCTCTGTTTCAAGGAAACAATGTTCTCTCGGGATATGTTGTTGGAATCGGTCCACCCACCGGGTTTCTCCACGCCGACAGAGATAAATACCTCTCTGGGAAGAGGAAGGGCAGGGGTGTATGCTTTATGAATAACAACTCATGGTGTGATCATAACAACACACAGGAACTCAAGTTATTCTGCTCACCCCCCCCCCCCCCCCCCACACACACATTTATTGTAGCTGGGGATTTAAACAAAGCTAATTTGAGATCAATGTTACTTAAATTTGATCAGCATGTTGATTGCACGACACGCAGTGCTAATGCTCTCGACCACTGCTAAAAACTGAAAGCGCAATCCACCGCATTTAATAATGGAAAGAGGTCTGGTGATATGGCTGAATATTAACACTGTAGTTATTCCTTCCGCAAGGCAATCAAACAAGTGAAATGCCGGTATAGGGACAAGGTGGAGTCACAATTCAACGGCTCAGAAACAAGCCATATGTGGCAGGGTCTACAGGAAATCACGGACTACAGAAACAAAAACATTGAATGTCACGGATACCGATGTCACTCTTCCAGATAAACTAAACACCTTCTTTGCCCAATTTGAGGATAATACAGTGCCATCTTCATGGCCTGCTAACAAAGACTGTGCCCCCTCCCCCCCCCACTCCTTCTCTGTGGCTGACGTGAGTAAAACATTTAAACATGTTAACCCTCGCAGGGCTGCTGGCTCTAAAGGCATCCCTAGCCACCTCTTCAGAGCATGCACAGACCAGCTGGGTGGTGTGTTTACGAACATAGTCAATCGCTTCCTATCCCAGTCTGCTGTCCCCATATGCTTCAAGGTGGCTACCATTGTTCCTGTACCCAAGAAGGCAAAGATAACTGAACTAAATGACTACCGCCTCATAGCACTCACATCTGTCATCATGAAGTGCTTTGAGAGGCTAGTCAAGGATCATATCACTGCCACCTTACCGGCCACCCTAGACCCACTTCAGTTTGCATACCGCCCCAACAAGTCCACAGATGACGCAATCGCCATCACACTACACACTGCCCTATCCCACCTGGACAAAAATAATACCTATGTAAGTGTGATAAAATGCTGAGTTCGTTGTCTAAGTCAGGCGCAGGACACAGGTTTGAGAAAACACAAAAGTCTTTATTCAAAATATTCAAAACCGGAATATCTCCAACAAGGAAACATAACTTATAGAGAAAACCCTCCAACACACACGGTAACACAAAACAATCACGGACAAAACAGAAAGGTAGATGAGAGGGTAAATAAGGAACATAATAAGGGAATAGAAATCAGGTGTGCGTAATCAAGACAAAACAAAAGGAAAAAGGAAACATGGATCGGTGATGACTAGAAAGCCGGTGACGCCAAACGCCCCCCGAACAAGGAGAGGAGCCGACCTCAGCCGAAGTCGTGACAGTACCCCCCCCTTGACGCATGGCTCCAGCAGCGCGCCGACACCGGCCTCGGGGACGACCCGGGGGATGGGTCTAGGATGTCCTCCGCCGCTCCTCAGCATCGCTCCTCCGGGCCGTACCCCTCCCACTCCACGAGGTACTGAAGGCCCGACTCCTTGAGTCCATGATGGCTCGGGGCCCCCTCGATGTCCAGAGGGGGTGGAGGAACCTCCCGCACCTTAGACTGCTGAAGCGGACCAGCCACCACCGGCCTGAGGAGAGACACATGGAACGATGGGTTCCATTTTGGTGGTCAGTCCAAATGAGGAAAGGGTGTCTAGCCCTTTCAAGCCAATGCCTCCACGCCTTCAGGGCTCCGACAACAGCCAACAACTCCCTATCCCCCACGTCATAGTTTCGCTCCGCCGGGCTGAGCTTCTTCGAAAAGAAAGCACAGGGGCGGAGTTTTAGTGGAGTTCCCGACTGCTGAGATAGCACAGCTCCTATTCCAGCCTCGGACGCGTCCACCTCAACTATGAACGCTAAGGAGGGATCCGGATGCGCCAGCACGGGAGCCGTAGTAAACAGAGCCTTCAGGTGACCAAAAGCCCTGTCCGCCTCAGCTGACCACTGCAATCGCGCCGGTCCCCCCTTCAGCAAGGAGGTAATGGGAGCCGCTACCTGCCCAAAACCCCGGATAAACCTCCGGTAGTAGTTGGCAAACCTTATACAATGCACACAATGCAGATAGCCCGGTTAGCCAATGTGCGGGAACACTGGTTGGTCGGCCCAATTGAGGTAGTATGTACATGAATGTATAGTTAAAGTGACTATGCATATATGATAAACAGAGAGTAGCAGCAGCGTAAAAATAGGGTTTTGGGGGGGGCACACAAATTGTCCGGGTAGCCATTTGATTACCTGTTTAGGAGTCTTATGGCTTGGGGGTTAAAACTGTTGAGAAACATTTTTATCCTAGACTTGGCACTCCGGTACCGCTTGCCATGCGGTAGTAGAGAGAACAGTCTATGACTGGGGTGGCTGGTGTCTTTGACAATTTTTAGGGCATTCCTCTGACACCGCCTGGTGTAGAGGTCCTGGATGGCAGGTTGCTTAGAACCAGTGATGTACTGGGCCGAGCAATTGCCGCCCGGGCAGTGATGCTCTCGATGTTGCAGATGTAGAACCTTTTGAGGATCTCGGGACCCATGCCAAATCTTTTGAGTTTCCTGAGAGGGAATAGGCTTTGTTGTGCCCTCTTCATGACTATCTTGGTGTGTTTGGACCATTCTAGTTTGTTGTTGATGTGGACACCTAGGAACTTGAAGCTCTCAACCTGCTCCACTACAGCCCCGTCGATGAGAATTGGGGCGTGCTCGGTCCTCCTTTTCCTGTAATCCACAATTATCTCCTTAGTCTTGGTTACATTGAGGGATAGGTTGTTATTCTGGCACCACAAGGCCAGGTCTCTGACCTCCTCCCTATAGGCTGTCGCGTCGTTGTCTGTGATCAGGCTTACCACTGTTGTGTCGTCTGCAAACTTAATGATGGTTTTGGACCCACTGGGAATGTGATAAAAGAAATAAAAGCTGAAGTAAATCATTCTCTCTACTATTATTCTGACATTTCACATTCTTAAAATAAAGTGGGGAACCTAACTGACCTAAGACAGGGAATTTTTACTAGGAATAAATGTCAGGATTTGTGAAAAACTGAGTTTAAATGTATTTGGCTATATGTAAACTTCCGACTTCAACTGTATATCGTATTGAGACCCAATCACTGGACACTTCCAAAAGGCTTTAAATATAAGGTCAGGTGTCTTTTACAAAAATACATTTTTTTCATGATTATTGTAGTCATTAATAGTCCCTATTATCATTTTTCACCTTTTTTAGTTTGTTGTAATTCTCCATTTAAGAAAACAACACCTTCCTACAATGACACCACATTCAGGAACTGTCTTTGTTTTCTTGGTAGGAAAACAATGATGCAAAGCTAAATAAATATAAACACCCCATTTGTATCTATTTGTCCATGTTTCATGTTGTTAGTCTGTATGTCCCACTCGTGAGCTAAATTATAGAGAAAATTAACACAATCTAAACTATTTAATTTATGCTAGCTCAATCTTGCTCACTAACAGAACTATGGCTAATTTAGGCTCCACATTTCCACTTTGTTAGGTTCCCCCACTGAGGTATAATAAGAACTAGAGATTTCCTCCAAGATGGCAGACCTTTGTTTTCGACATAATTTACTCAAATTGGCATACGCCGTTTTGTGGTTGCTGCCATCTTTCTTACTGTGATTAATCTGCCTGCACACTAGCTCTCAGTGTGCATTGGACAGACAGCAGTATCTTGCTAATGTGCTCTGGGAACTCTGTCAGAACATGTGGACAGATTAACAAGCCAACCAGCACTTCCCCTGGCTAGCTGAGGTCATGACTTCATGAATTTAAAATGTTAATATCTTCGTCTGTGAGTGATAGAAGAAGAAAAAAGTTGGCCTCTGTGACAATAAGTTGAATAATTCAATGGATGTTTTGTACACAAAGTTGATGACTAAAGTGTTACTAGGAATTATCCAATTTGACTTCTCTATGGGGTTGTCAATGGGAATTGTCTTTCTCGGACGTGATTCAGTTAAACTGCAGTACAGAATCAATACTGTAGGTGCAGTCAAAACTGTGCTTCCAGACTGGAACCCTGGCCCCATGGGTTCCACCCATTATCTTACATCAGATAGTGTGTTGATTCCGCCTGCCCTGATCTGTCTCATGTCTCACAAAGTAATGGGAGAGATCAAAAGTAGTCCGGCTACAATGGGCTGCCATAGCATTCTGAAAATATAACCTAGGTGACATTGTCTGCTGAACCTCATTTCTGCCTCAAAGCTGTCCGAATTAATCTACACTAAAAAAAGACATATGTCAATAATGTTGATGTTTTTTTTGGTGAGGAAGCCTTAGTTGCCCCATTTCACATCTAGCTAAGGATGCTGCTACATGCTTCTACATCTGCATTGCTTACTATTTGGGGTTTTAGGCTGGGTTTCTGTATAACACTTTGTGACAGCTGCTGATGTAGAAAGGGCTTTATAAATTAATTTGCTTGCTTGATTGAACACTTTATTTGATTTGATTGTTGGGCTTCAATTAGCAGTATTATTGAGGTTTGTCAGGATTTGGCCAGGGTTGTTCCGGTTTTGGTCACTAGATGCCCCCATTGTGCTTTTTGACCCTTTTGTTTTCCCTTGTTCCCAGTTATTATTTGCACCTGTGCCTCGTTTCCCTTGATTGTATTTAAACCCTTAGTTTTCCTCAGTTCTTTGCTCTGTGTTTGAATGTTGGCACCCAGCCCCAGTGATGCTGTGAACATGTGTTGCGCCAGTTGGACTCTCTTGTGGTACTCTGTTTTTGTTCTTGTTCTTGTTTATTTATTTTTGATTATCTTTTGAGGCTTTTTTCTGCTGTACCTACCATCTTGTGGATTTACCTTTTTGACTTGGAGGATTACCTTTGTTCTCTTGGAATTACTTTTGACGTTGTGGATTTATATTTTTGCCTGAACTTTTAGTTGTTTTACTTAAAACACAGTCTCATGTACTGCTGTGTCTGCCTCATCTTCTGGGTTCTGTCGACTATTTGTGGCTCAGTTTGCTAAGTGACTGTTTCTCACACCGGAGACCCGGGTTTGTAACCGGGTCCTGATAAGGTTGGGCACAGAAAGCTAGTACAAATCTGTCCAGCAGCTGAGCCAATCGCTGAAATCATCTTTGACTGAAACAATCCTGCTCACCAACCAGCAACCTTGCAAAAGTATTCATCCCCCTTGGTGTTTTACAACCTGTAATGTAAATTGATTTTTAATTTGGATTTCATGTAATGGACATACACAAAATGGTCCACATTGGTGAAGTGAATTATAAAAAAAGCTTGTTTAAAAAATGTCATAAAAAGAAAAAACAGAAAAGTGGTGCGTGCTTATGTATTCACCCCCTTAGCTATGAAGCCCCTAAATAAGATCTGGTTTGACCAATTACCTTCAGAAGTCACATAATTAGTTATATAAAGTCCACCTGTGTGCAAGTGTCACATGATCTGTCACATGATCTCAGTATATATACACCTGTTCTGAAAGGCACTAAGCAAGGGGAACCACCAAGCAAGCTGCACCATGAAGACCAAGGAACTCTCCAAACAGGCCAGGGACAAAGTTGTGGAGAAGTAAAGATCAGGGTTGGGTTATAAAACTATATCTGAAACTTTGAACATCCCACGGAGCAACTATAAATCCTTTATTAAAAAATTGAAAGAATTTGGCACCACAACCAACCTGCCAAGAGAGGGCCGCCCACCAAAACTCACAGATCAGGCAAGGAGGGCATTAATCAAAGAGGCAACAAAGAGACCAAAGATAACCCTGAAGGAGCTGCAACGCTACACAGCAGAGATTGGATTATTTATCCATAGGACACCACTTTAAGCCGTACACTCCGCACAGCTGGGCTTTTCGGAAGAGTGGCCAGAAAAAAAGCCATTGCTTCTATAAAAAAAATAAGCAACATGTTTGGTGTTCGCCAAAAGGCATGTGGGAGACTCCCCAAACTCCCCCAAAATATGGAAGAAAGTACTCTGGTCAGATGAGACTAAAATTGAGCTTTTTGGCCATCAAGGAAAATGCTGTCTGGCACAAACCCAACACCTCTCATCACCCCGAGAACACCATCCCCACAGTGAAGCATGGTGGTGGCAGCATCATGCTGTGGGGATGTTTTTCATTGGCAGGGACTGGGAAACCGGTCATAATTGAAGGAATAATGGATGAAGCTATATACAGGGAAATTATTGAGGGAAACCTGTTTCAGTCTCCCAGAGATTTGAGATTCACCTTCCAACAGGACAATGACCTCTAAGCATACTGCTAAAGCAACAGTCGAGTGGTTTAAGGAGAAACATTTAAATGTATTGGAGTGGCCTAGTCAAAGCCCAGACATCAATCCAATTGAGAATTTTTGGTGTGACTTACAGATTGCTGTATACCAGCGGAACCCATCCAACTTGAAGGAGCTCGAGCAGTTTTGCCTTAAAGAATGGGCAAAATGGTCAGAGACTAAAACGTGAGCTTGTTTTGCCCAGTTTTCTTTATTTTTATTTTTTAATTTTGTTCACGCCTACATAAAATGATTATTATTCATTTTTTTTTATTTTAAAGCATTGTAAACTTTTTCTTTTTGGTCCAGTGGAAGGTCGGTCTGTGGTCGGTCTGTGAGTGGTTGCATTTCTCCACCCCTATCTCTTGACTGTTTACAGGAACAATGGTGAGGTGTTTGCTCTGTCCCTGTACGAAATAGATTGCCCTTTAACCTTTGTAGCCTTCTGCCTGGTGTGTTTAACTTGTCTAAAGTATGGTATCTTTAAAGCTATTTTTTTAATGTATTATTTGTATTTTTTCTAGTTGAGTATATTATTTAGATTGCTGTGTGTGTGTGTGTGTGTGTGTGTAAAACTTAATAAACAGAGTTTTCAAAAGAATGGGCAAAAATCCCGGTGGCTAGATGTACCAAGCTTATAGAGACATACCCCAAGAAACTTGCTGCTGTAATTGCTGCAAAAGGTGTTTCTACAAAGTATTGACCTTGGGAGGGTGAATAGTTATGCACGCTCAAGTTTTCTGTTTTTTTGTCTTATTTCTTGTTTGTGTCACAATAAAACATATTTTGCATCTTCAAAGTGGTAGGCATGTTGTGTAAGTAAAATGATACAAACCCCACAAAAATCTATTTTAATTCCAGGTTGTAAGGCAAAACAATAGGAAAAATTCCAAGTAGGGTGAATACTTTCGCAATTCACTGTACCCATTGAAGGCTGCACACACAATGCTGAATCTTTCAACAGAAGCTAGTAAGCTACTGTAGCTAGTAGTGCTAATGCTTACTTTATTAGGTGTTTTCATGGAGCAGCTGTTCTTCTTCCACGAGTCATTGCAGTAGCCTGTGTTCAGCTGGCCCAACGATACAATCGCGGAGAAACATACTGATCCATGGACTTACGATGTCCGAAAGGCACTGCATAGTGGGAGGAATGACCCATTTGTCAACTTGTGCACACTTTCTCTGTCCTTCATGTCAGAATGCTGCTGCAGGCTCTTTGGGAATCTTGACCAACCAGATTCACGGAAATCGCAGGTTGCGCAGACGTGGCAAAATGCACAAAGCTCAAGGCACTCTTTCCACTTTCCTCCGGTCTTTATTTAGCAAGCGTGAATGATAACACATCAACTGACAGACACTTATGTAAATGTAGCCACCTACACACCTAAACATTATTGATCTGATTACACACCTGATTCAAATGATCAAAGCTTGATTATTAGTTGATTATTTGAATCAGCTACGTAGTTGTGCTTGTGCAAAACCCCAACATGTCCACCACTTGGGGTCCCCAGGTTCGAGTTTGGGAAACGCTGCTATAGGTCCTTAGCCGAGTCAGCAGTCCAATCAAACAACTCAGGAAGGTCCTGAAAGATACAGGTGCTTGACTAGTGGGGAGTTGCAGTTGGGTCCAAAAGCAGCTGGTCAGTGGTAGAACAGGACAAGCAGGGTTGTCTTAGATTGACTCAGAATGGACAACTCTGTGGGAACAGTAGGAATATAATAACAATATTGAGTTAGATGTCAACTGGGCTGCCCAAACCACTTGTTACACAGCACAAGACATTTAAAATGGCATGTTGTTAAGCTATTTCATCAAGCTTATAAACAGGAGTCACACAGTATAAGGAGGCAAAAGGTCTACATGCTGGAACCCAAGCTAATAGCACACGGTTTTTGTACCTGATGACTTGTTAACGCCTTCCTTGTGTGTGTGTGAATGGATGACAGTGTGTCAATGTGTGTGAATTAGTGCATGTAGTGTTTCTGACCAATATCCCATCATTATGCAGTTTTACATATTCATAAGCTTGATCAAGTTGTCACAGGTTTACTTTCATACTTTAAAACATTTTCTTCATAATAATGATCAGATTATCTTGAAACATCATCATAACATGGCCTGTGCACTATTACACAATTAAACCCTCATGTTATTATAGTCAGATTAATGATCTTTATAGTATAACTTTGCCCTTTTTTTAACTGGTAACATTGCCCAGCCTGTCAACCTAATGGTGCAACACAATAGAGAGAGAGGGAGGGAACTGACAGTAATCATACACGGAATGCATGCATTGACTAGGAAACAAATGTAGCTAAGGATTCACAACAAATGACTTGACTAGCTAGCAATGGAACAGAAAACAGCTAGCTGAATTTCTAACATTTTCAATAAGATAAGGTTACAATTTCTTACGCCACACCAGTTGGGAAAGAGTGCTCTGTCTTGCCAAAGCATCAATTGCTTTGTTTAGTCCCTGAAAGAAAACATATTGAAAAATATGATTTGCAACACTTCTCATTAGCTGGCTAGCCAGATCACCAATTCAGAATATTAAAACTGAGTGGTTCTTCAAAATGGACAAATTCCTGAATTAACAAAGCTAACGATCGTCTGCTAGCTAACGGTAGTGTCCAACGTTAGCTAGCTACAGAGCCTTCAGAAAGTATTCGCACCCCTTGACTTTTTCCACATTTTGTTGTGTTTTCTACAGAAAATACTCTGTAATGTCAAAGTGGAAGACAAATTCTAACATTTGTAAAAAATAAAAAATAAATAATGGAAATAAACCCCTAATATATTGGTTACATAAGTATTCAACCCCCTGAGTCAATACAATACAGCGATTCCAGCTGAGAGTCTTTCTGGGTAAGTCTCTAAGAGATTTCCACACCTGGATTGTGCAACATTTGCCCATTTATTATTTTCTAAATTCTTCAAGCTCTGTCAAATTACTTGTTGATCATTGCTAGACAACCATTTTCAGGTCTTGCCATAGATTTTAAAGCAGATTTATGTCAAAACTTTAACTCAGAAACATTCACTGTCTTCTTGGTAAACAACTTGAGTGTAGATTTGGCCTTGTGTTTTAGGTTATTGTCCTGCTGAAAGATGAATTTGTCTTCCAGTGTCTGGTGGAAGCACACTGAACCAGGTTTTCCTCTAGGATTTTGCCTGTGCTTAGCTACATTCCATTTCTTTCTTATCCTGAAAATCTAATCAGTTCTTAATGATTATGAAAACACCCATAACATGATGCAGCCACCACTATGCTTGATAACATGGTGAGTGGTTGTCAGTAATGTGTTTCTTTATTTATTTAACTTTATTTATCTAGGCAAGTCAGTTAAGAACATGTTCTTATTTACATTGACGGCCTACCCCGGCCAAACCCGGACGACATTGGACCAATTGTGCGGCGCCCTATGGGACTCCCAATCACGGCCGGATGTGATACAGCCTGGATTTGAACCAGGGTCTGGCTGCGCCACTAGGAACCCTAATTTGTAGCCAATTTGTTTGTGAGAAAATGTGAATGTGATCAAATGTGGTTTATATTCAAACTTGGGCTGACTAGAGTACCTAGACTTTTTCAATCCAAAGTGATTAACTGGAATTTAGCAATAAACAAAATAGCATACACAGACTGTGAGTTATTTTTTCATTAGACCTACAGTTGCATAGGGCAGGAGTGGCTTACACAATGCAAACCTGCATAAAGCAAGCTCAGCCCTGTGTTTTATTGACCAATCATGTTGCTTTCTCTGTGTCTGTGTATAGGAAACCCCCCTAGTACTTAAAAATATAATTCATATGAACAAATACAAGGTTGGTGCAGTTTGACAGGGTTTTCATCCTCCCCAAGGCCAGGAGTTTTTCTATGAGTTTTTGTAAAACCATGTGACCTGACTAGAAAAACACTGGTCCCATCATAGCCCATAATACACCTTTTTACAAAATATGAATCACGTCAAACCCTATAAGTTCCAGAGTTTTACCTGGTTAGGTTACCAGATCAGAAAAAACTACAGGCCCCAGAATGTTGTTTTGTGGGTGGTATAAGGTGCTTTAGTAACAAAACGGATGGCACTGTGATAAACTGCATCCAGTTTGCTGAGTAGAGTGTTAGAAGCTATCTTGTAGATGACATCGCCAAAGTCGAGGATCGGTAGGATAGTCAGTTTTACTAGGGTAAGTTTGGCGGCGTGAGTGAAGGAGGCTTTGTTGCGGAATAGAAAGCCGACTCTAGATTTGATTTTAGATTGGAGATGTTTGATATGAGTCTGGAAGGAGAGTTTACAGTCTAGCCAGACACCTAGGTACTTTTGATGTCCACATATTGTAGGTCGGAACCATCCAGGGTGGTGATGCTAGTCGGGCGTGCGGGTGCAGGCAGTGAACGGTTGAAAAGTATGCATTTGGTTTTACTAGCGTTTAAGAGCAGTTGGAGGCCACGGAAGGAGTGTTGTATGGCATTGAAGCTCATTTGGAGGTTAGATAGCACAGTGTCCAAGGACGGGCCGGAAGTATACATAATGGTGTCGTCTGCGTAGAGGTGGATCAGGGAATCGCCCGCAGCAAGAGCAACATCATTGATATATACAGAGAAAAGAGTCGGCCCGAGAATTGAACCCTGTGGCACCCCCATAGAGACTGCCAGAGGACCGGACAGCATGCCCTCCGATTTGACACACTGAACTCTGTCTGCAAAGTAGTTGGTGAACCAGGCAAGGCAGTCATCAGAAAAACCGAGGCTACTGAGTCTGCCGATAAGAATATGGTGATTGGCAGAGTCGAAAGCCTTGGCAAGGTCGATGAAGACGGCTGCACAGTACTGTCTTTTATCGATGGCGGTTATGATATCGTTTCGTACCTTGAGCGTGGCTGAGGTGCACCCGTGGCCGGCTCGGAAACCAGATTGCACAGCGGAGAAGGTACGGTGGGATTCGAGATGGTCAGTGACCTGTTTGTTGACTTGGCTTTCGAAGACCTTAGATAGGCAGGGCAGGATGGATATAGGTCTGTAACAGTTTGGGTCCAGGGTGTCTCCCCCTTTGAAGAGGGGGATGACTGCGGCAGCTTTCCAATCCTTGGGGATCTCAGACGATATGAAAGAAAGGTTGAACAGGCTGGTAATAGGGGTTGCGACAATGTCGGCGGATAGTTTCAGAAATAGAGGGTCCAGATTGTCAAGCCCAGCTGATTTGTACGGGTCCAGGTTTTGCTGCTCTTTCAGAACATCTGCTATCTGGATTTGGGTAAAGGAGAACCTGGAGAGGCTTGGGCGAGTAGCTGCGGGGGGGGGGGGGGGAGCTGTTGGCCAAGGTTGGAGTAGCCAGTAGGAAGGCATGGCCAGCCGTTGAGAAATGCTTGTTGAAGTTTTCGATAATCATGGATTTATCGGTGGTGACCGTGTTACCTAGCCTGAGTGCAGTGGGCAGCTGGGAGGAGGTGCTCTTGTTCTCCATGGACTTCACAGTGTCCCAGAACTTTTTGGAGTTAGAGCTACAGGATGCAAATTTCTGCCTGAAGAAGCTGGCCTTTGCTTTCCTGACTGACTGCATGTATTGGTTCCTGACTTCCCTGAACAGTTGCATATCGCGGGGACTATTCGATGCTATTGCAGTCCGCCACAGGATGTTTTTGTGCTGGTCGAGGGCAGTCAGGTCTGGAGTGAACCAAGGGCTATATCTGTTCTTAGTTCTGCATTTTTTGAACGGAGCATGCTTATCTAAAATGGTGAGGAAGTTACTTTTAAAGAATGACCAGGCATCCTCAACTGACGGGATGAGGTCAATATCCTTCCAGGATACCCGGGCCAGGTCGATTAGAAAGGCACAGAAGTGTTTTAGGGAGCGTTTGACAGTGATGAGGGGTGGTCGTTTGACTGCGGATCCGTAGCGGATACAGGCAATGAGGCAGTGATCGCTGAGATCCTGGTTGAAGACAGCGGAGGTGTATTTGGAGGGCCAGTTGGTCAGGATGACGTCTATGAGGGTTCCCTTGTTTACAGATTTAGGGTTGTACCTGGTGGGTTCCTTGATGATTTGTGTGAGATTGAGGGAGAATCATTCCAAGCACTGGAAACTGAATTCAATCCCCATTCTGGAACTGGAAATATAGATTCTCACAGCTCTAATGTCTACATTAAATCTTGAATTTGGAATTACAATTTTCAAAATGAACTAATCCCTGACGGGACAAAAGGGGAAGGGATATTAGATATGGTGGGCATAGGCCAAGTGGGTATGATATTATACTTCTGATGCTCCTCTGCATTCTGACACTTCCCAAATGGTCTAAGCTGGTATCAAGTGTTTTTGATCAGGCTTATAGTCTTTCAGGACTGTGTAGTTTTCCTGTGTTCTTTGCATTTGTATCCTTTGTATCAAACGAGCCTACAGCATGCAAAGCCTTGGTTGTGAACTTTTATGGTGTGCTGGAAAATGGGCTCACAGCACAGGGGATCTGCGTTCAAATAAATAAAAGAAACCTTGAAAGGGTTAGAGGTCAAAGGTTAAGGGACAGAGGTGCGATGACCCCAGCAGGATCTGCTCTCTATAGAAATGTAATTATTTCCGCAGTGTCCCTCTCACTTCTCGCCCAGCCCCCACTGTGTTCCCAGTCTTCCCACTGCTAGCAAGTGATTGGAGTAAAAATCAGCTCAGAGGATTTGAAAAGATTTGGGCTCCTTTGTTGACATCAAACTCAAAATGGAGGTGGGGCAATCTGCAATTTCTACATCCAATTTTGGACTTATAAATTAATGATATGTACCCCTTGATTTTTGAAGAATATAACTTATAAATGCGTCATTATCGCAGTTTAACTGTCATACATCATTAGAACACAAAATATAATCTTGTTTTACGCCAAAGTTAAAGTAAATATAAACCAACACTAAATAGCCTCAAAACATGGTTAAAACTATAATTGTAATATCATGCATGGTCAGTCTTTGCATCCATAGATATGTTTATGAATTTGAGAGTAATTACATTTCTCCAGCCCCATCCCTCAGCTTTTTACCGAAACATGGGCGTGGAGAACGCTTTGTTATTGTTTCAACTGCTGATTTCCACTTTAAGGCAGGGGCAGTTGTGCAATGACATGCTACACCAAATATTGAACCAAGAGCTACTATGTGGTGATACTTTCACGCAAGCCAAACTGCAAGTAAATTAAGATGTGTGGTGTCATTGCATTGTAATACTGAACACTCCTCTGAAAATGTATTGATCAACATTTCCAAAGCACGATCAGTGTATCATCAATATCAAGAAATAATAGCAACATTTTTGTCAGTCAGACAAGTTAGTTTGGAGAACTCCAGTGGAAAGAAACTAGCCTGGCCAAAACTATGATGTTGAACAAGGTTTCTAGGCTATACACAAACAGACTGCAGAACAGTGACATGTTTATAACCAATGGTATGTGTTTGAGAGAAGAGAAGAATGAAGAAATAAGAACACGGTCCACATTTTGATTGGGGTTTTCAAAATGATTTATGTGGCAGCAAATAATTCCACATACATATCAGTTTAAACTGGAACAGTTGTCACCACAGAAGTTGTCGAGTGCTTTTATTTACAGAAAAAAAGTGACTAGAGTTCATATATGTTACACTTTGATATTTGTTCCTTTTTATTCCTACCCATAGGGTAATAGGTCCACAGTAGCTTTGAGTGCATTATGAAACACACAAACCTAGGTTAATGTTTCCTTCACTATCCATACAAAAATGAACAAAATACCAACCGTAACACAGAAAACCAAACAAAAAAAGAACACCATGTTACAAAGTTACAGAAAATACATCTATAGTATCTCCTCCTCCTCTCACAAATACAGCAACAGAGCTTGTGACAAAGCACACAAATAATCTGGCTGAGGCACAGCACTCCAGCGGTGAAACAATAAGGCAATCCATCCTGGGTTGTATTCATTAGCCACCAAACTAAAGAAAACAGACTGAAATAGGGAATGACAACCTGAACCCAATAAGAAATACTATATTCATTTTCCGTTGCAAAATGTATTGCTCTGTTGTGCCGTAATGAATACGACCCTGGTTCTGCAGCAGGCTGAAGCTTGTCTTCTGAACAGCATCTGAGAGGCCTGCTCTGAGCCCACACAGGCAATGCGGTGGTGCTGACCAAGTGAAAACAGCGTACGTCGTTAAGAGGCCATACTGACGTCAGCCACAGTGGACAACGTTAACAGAGTTACATTGGTTGCGTACATTAGTGGCTGAGTACAGGGAGGGAGGGGTGATGAGTGTTTTTTGACTTGGTACAGATGTAGGATCTTAATTTGATACATTTCTCACTGCAGAAAAATAATCCTCCAGCATTTTTGTAGGGTTTGAAACATTTTTTGTTAAGGCAAATCATTTTGAAGTGGAAATGACAAATTCTAGAAGCCTTTTAAAACCTTTTAATACACTACAAATTTGCATTTACTACTGTGCAGGATATTTCCTGCAACAACAGGGTGATAAAACTAAGATCCTACATCTGTTGGTCGACTGCAGGGATGGGTGTTCATCGATTGCAAAGGCACAGCTGTGTAGGCCACACTGCACACTTCCATATGTGAGATTATTCCGACTGCCTCCGTTTGCACTGCCATTTTCTGCAAACAGCTCCACCATTGAGATGATTGCTGCCCTGAACAGACTAGGCCTACACCACAATATTCTGATTGTGTAATGTGAGAAGAAGTCCTGAATCTTAGCTTGGTTATCTGTGCTGTGGCCTGTGGCTCAGGTAACCCAGTGTTGCTACTCTGCAGCCTCTCTCCCCTACCATTACACTGATACTCCTGATTAGGTGCCTCTGGGTCGTGTTGGGGAAAGGCAGTGGGACGTTTGCATCCATAGGCTTGGCAGGCAGGCTGCATGGGGATGACTGTGCCCAGGGGAGCTCCTCTCTCTGAGGGCTGAATTGAAAGCCTACTTGGCCCAGCCTGTAGTGGCCTCTCCGTTGATGTAGGCGAAACCGGGAAAGTGTTGAGAGTGTTCATACTCAGAGTTCCTGCGAGGGGCCAGGGGGGAGTACATGTCTCCAGAGGCGGCGTAGCGGGAGGAGTGTATAGGGGGACTGGTGTAACAGCTGTTGGCCGGTGAGACATCAGCCCACCGGGGGGTCACAGGCGTAGGGTGCAGCCGAGGAGTACCTCCCATCAAGCAGGGCTCCATCCGTGACATCTGGCTGTTGAGTGGGTACTGCCAAACAGAAGAGAATCTTGGGTGTTAGGTTCATGGTATTATACTGTATGTAACATGTACAGTGAGGGGGAAAAGTATTTGATCCCCTGCTGATTTTGAACGTTTGCCCACTGACAAAGAAATGATCGGTCTATCATTTTAATGGTAGGTTTATTTGAACAGTGAGAGACAGAATAACAAAACAAAATACCAGAAAACGCATGTCAAAAATGTTATAAATTGATTTGCATTTTAATGAGGGAAATAAGTATTTGACCCCCTCTTAATCAGAAAGATTTCTGGCTCCCAGGTGTCTTTTATACAGGTAACGAGCTGAGATTAGGAGCACACTCTTAAAGGGAGTGCTCCTAATCTCAGTTTGTTACCTGTATAAAAGACACCTGTCCACAGAAGCAATCAATCAATCAGATTCCAAACTCTCCACCATGGCCAAGACCAAAGAGCTCTCCAAGGATGTCAGGGACACGATTGTAGACCTACACAAGGCTGGAATGGGCTACAAGACCATCACCAAGCAGCTTGGTGAGAAGGTGACAACAGTTGGTGCGATTATTCGCAAATGGAAAAAACACAAAATAACTGTCAATCTCCCTCGGCCTGGGGCTCCATGCAAGATCTCACCTCGTGGAGTTGCAATGATCATGAGAACGGTGAGGAATCAGCCCAGAACTACACGGGAGGATCTTGTCAATGATCGCAAGGTAGCTGGGACCATAGTCACCAAGAAAACAATTGGTAACACACTACGCCATGAAGGACTGAAATCCTGCAGCGCCCGCAAGGTCCCCCTGCTCAAGAAAGCACATATACATGCCCATCTGAAGTTTGCCAATGAACATCTGAATGATTCAGAGGACAACTGGGTGAAAGTGTTGTGGTCGGATGAGACCAAAATGGAGTTCTTTGGCATCAACTCAACTCGCCGTGTTTGGAGGAGGAGGAATGCTGCCTATGACCCCAAGAACACCATCCCCACCGTCAAACATGGAGGTGGAAACATTATGCTTTGGGGGTGTTTTTCTGCTAAGGGGACAGGACAACTTCACCGCATCAAAGGGACGATGGACGGGGCCATGTACCGTCAAATCTTGGGTGAGAACCTCCTTCCCTCAGCCAGGGCATTGAAAATGGGTCGTGGATTGGTATTCCAGCATGACAATGACCCAAAACACACAGCCAAGGCAACAAAGGAGTGGCTCAAGAAGAAGCACATGAAGGTCCTGGATTGGCCTAGCCAGTCTCCAGACCTTAATCCCATAGAAAATCTGTGGAGGGAGCTGAAGGTTCGAGTTGCCAAATGTCAGCCTCGAAACCTTAATGACTTGGAGAAGATCTGCAAAGAGGAGAGGGACAAAATCCCTCCTGAGATGTGTGCAAACCTGGTGGCCAACTACAAGAAACGTCTGACCTCTGTGATTGCCAACAAGGATTTTGCCACCAAGTACTAAGTCATGTTTTGCAGAGGGGTCAAATACTTATTTCCCTCATTAAAATGCAAATCAATTTATAACATTTTTGACATGCGTTTTTCTAGATTTTTTTGTTGTTATTCTGTCTCTCACTATTCTAATAAACCTACTATTAAAATTATAGACTGATAATTTCTTTGTCAGTGGGCAAACGTACAAAATCAGCAGGGGATCAAATACTTTTTCCCCTCACTGTATGTATCATATCTAGGGCTGGGTTTTTCCCTGAACACATGACCTGACCGAAGAAACCCCCTGCCCCTAATGAGGCTATAGCTGGACTCCAGAGTTTTTCCTGGTCACGTAATATTACTGGGGAAAACTACTGGCCCTTATGTAATAAATGATATGTAACATAACACAAATCTTTGATTTCTCTGTAACACTATGAGGTTTATAATTCATAATGAACATCAACAGTAGAACCCCTATGCACACCAAAACGTTGTAAATGATGGACATAAATAAGTCACTTCCTGAAACTGAGATGAGCGTTGGACTAGGATAAGTGGTCAGCCGGTAGTATTTTCGTTGCCCAGGGTGACTGACGACTAACAGCGCGGACAGAATCAGCTCCTCTTACAAAATATTTGGGACTGGTCAAGAAATCCAACAAAGTGTCCCATTTGTGTCTTCTCCTTCCCTTCCTCTTGAGAGATCCTCTCAGACACACTCAGACAAAGCGCACACATTGTGCCCGATTTAAGTTCAGAGCAGGGAGCACAAAAGTGGAAGTAAAAGTCTTTCCTCTTTATCCCACTAAATATAAACACACAGGCAACAGTCGGTTTGATTATGAGGGATGGTGGAACGGAAAAAGGCTGTCATCACGGGTCAGGGTGGCTCAGCGACCTCTTGTTCATGCTGAAAAGAGACCATTGAATAACAATATTTTAATAAATACCCCCCCGGCCTGGTCTATGGGGTCTATGGCCACTGGCTCAGAGAGGTGAAGAGACTATTTAGTGGTGGGAGGGGGAGGCAGAGAACAGAGACCCGGGCCACTGGCTAGACCACCTTTCACTGTCTGCTGCTTCCGCTGGTGTGGAGTACAGTAGAGGAGAGGGCAGGGGCGGCAGGTTCGAATCGCCAAGCCGACTTGGTGAAAAATCTGTTGATGTGCCTTCGAGCAAGGCACTTAACCCCAATTGCTTCTGTAAAGGTGTCAGCATTCTTTAGTTTGCCATGGCGAACCAAACAAGTGTGCTTGCATAATCCCTTAAAAGACCATTGGAAAACGATAAAAAAAGCGGCAATAGTACTGTTTGTCTATTTTGAGACACCGTAGCCAGTATACACTTCTTCGAAATAGTCCAAATTAATCTAAGATAACTCAAGAAATCTGTCATTAATTATGACGTTTCTGCAGAGGAGATCTTAGTCACGCAATTTTACATCTAAGTAAGATGTTTGGTGCAGTATTTCCCAATGAAATAATTTGCATGAAAACGAGTCGTCGCTTGTTGAATGACAACAAAGACTTTATTGAAGAATCCCTATTGTTGACCAATCACCGACGAAGGGGCGTAGACTTCGGCTACCACTTCTTGTGTGCCTGAACAGCCAAAAAAACGTTACCTATGTCCAAAACTAACAGAAATGTCACAAAATGTTTTCATAATATATGCATGAACTCTTCCGAACTGTTTGGGCTTGGAACCATGCGGACGGACGCCTTAAGTCGCTCTGGATAAGAGAGGAGAGGGGGATTCAGACTACTGACGATCATCTGATCTCCTCCCACTACAAAGACGGAGGAGGCTGGAGGACCCTTGACAGGAAATTACCATCAGAAGGGTCAACTCACACCACTCGCTGCTATGGCTAAAGGCATCAGTATGCTTCAGTTCGGCTAGTGCCTAGTTGAAAACGGCTAGCAGAACTGAGCAAGCGTGCTCTCATAATCCCTTAAAAGACATTCGCTGGAAATATGAGAGAAAAGTGGCAATAGTACTGTTTGACCATATTGAGATGCCATAACCACTTCCTCAAAATAGTCAGAATTAATCTAAAATAACTCAAGAAATTGGACCAACATTTTTACGTTTTTTTGCCGAAGAGTTCTTAGTCGCACAGTTGTACATCTAACTAAGAGGTTTGGTGCAGTATTTCTCAAAGAAACAATGTGCATGAAAATGAGTCGTCTCTCATTGAAGGACAACAAAGACTTTATTGAAGAATCCCTACTGTTGACCAATCACCGATGAAGGGGTGTAGACTTTGGCTACCGACTTCGGTTTGCCTCTAGAAAAAAATGTGTGTGCCCGAACATCCGAAAAAACCTTCACTGAAGTCCAAAATGAACAAAAACTCACAAACTGTCATTATAATATATGCACAAACTCTTCCGAACTGTTTCAGCTAGGAAGCATGCGGACGCCATAACAGTGAATGAGCTCCACCGACACCGACACCACCACAAGGCTGCTGCACCCTCCTCCTCTCGCCTGCTCTTGTTCTTGTTGGATTCCTCTCTCTCTCTCCTTTCACACTCACTCTTGTATACCCCCGGCATGCCATGCTATAGAGTGTGTTTTGCATACTAACGAGCCCTGTTCTCATTTACACATCCTGTTCATATTAACATTCCTCTCTGATTTACCGCCTTGTGTAAAATTCAACCTTACAAAAGCTAGGATAGAATTGACGCCTCGCCTACAACCCAACCAGGAATATCACATCTATATTACATAGGGATGTGAATAGATATCAGAGGGAGGTCTTTAGTGGCACGTTGAAGAAAAATAAACAAGTATGCCTTCTGCGTCATTCTGCCTGATTCAATGTCACATATGTCAGTGGGTCTAGCGCCTCTGTAATGATGTACTATGGTTATTAGGTGATTTCACAGCTTTTCTCTGTCAAATAACCCAGCAGACTGTCTAATTTTTCTCTTTGTAATGGATTTGATACAGTGTTTGACTGGCTTTCTTCCCTCTCTGCTCTGACGTCAATGAGATACAATGGAGTCTACTCCAGGACCCAAGCCAAGAACAACTATTGTCACCAACAAAGTCTTGCAGGTGTGGTGAACTGTGTGAAAAGTTGGAATTGTTGACTCTGTGGCTAAATTTCAGTATTATAAAACAGGCCAGAAAGATATATGTTGGATGACAAAGGGTCTAAAAGTGTTGAGCAAATATAAAGTCAATCTCGGCAACCAGAACCAAATGTTGTGTGTGCTCTGAGAGGCTAATATCAAGCTAATGTAAGCTAATGCTTTTCGACTGGATGTGCGTAGTCCAGTATAAAGTTACAGAATTTTCTCCACTGTGATTCCATCCAGTATACACCGTTAGCAGATTCTCAGGTGAATGCAGATGATATGGTCTGAATTGTAATTTGGGAGTCCAAGTTTGGACTGACCTGTGCAGAAGTGCGGTGGTAGGCGGGATAATGGAGGGGGGCAGGAATGCCCGGTTCATGGGCCAGACTGGGGTACTGGCTCTGGATGGAGTGGGGGTGCTGGTTGGAGTAGCTTCCGTAGTTATAGCTCCCAGTGAACCTGGAGAGTGCGCACAAAAACAGGTCAACATCATGTATTCAATGTAGTACTTTAAATGTTTCCCATACATTTGTTTGTAAGAAATCAGATAACCCCTCTATGAGAGCTCATAACCACCCTATGAGAGCTCATAACCACCCTATGAGAGCTCATAACCACCCTATGAGAGCTCATAACCCCTCTATGGCAGCTCATAACCCCCCTATGAGAGCTCACTACCCCTCTATGACAACTCATAACCCCTCTATGGCAGCTCATAACCACCCTATGAGAGCTCATAACCCCTCTATGACAACTCATAACCCCTCTATGGCAGCTCATAACCACCCTATGAGAGCTCACTACCCCTCTATGACAACTCATAATCCCTCTATGACAGCTCACCCGTGCTCATCCCGGTGTGCGTAGACTGGCAGTCGATGGGCGGAGGAGGGAGGGGGCACTGGGGCACCACTGCGCATGCAAGGCTGCTGCTGTCCGCCCTCAGAAGGGGTGCCGCTTGACGTTGTCACTGTGTACGTAAGGGACCAGGTATATGACTGAACAGCTCCTGGCACACACACGTAACACATACACACACAGAAACAAAGGGATTGGCACAGAGGAATCTACCTTGCCGTGACCCTTAGAAACCAACCCAATGCATGAGCACAGGCAGAATATGCCCATTCTAATAAATAATTTAATTCAACTGCTATGTATTAATGAATTAATCTGACATTATGTACTTTGTTGGACATAATCGTAACATTACCTACAGAACATGACCACAGACATGTGGGATTGCTTCTATGGTATTGTAGCTCCAGTCTAGTATTAGCTCAATATCCAAGCAACACTCCTCACTAACAGATTCCCTCCCCAGTACCCCAGTGTTGCTGTCTGTCTCTCTCACCTGTGGTGGCTGTGGCCCCTGTGTACTCTGGGGACTGGGCAGCAGCGGGGGAGCTGGCGGCTGGGACCCCCACTGAGGTGACAGACTTGGCCGGGGAGAAAGGCCCTGGGGACGTGGATGTGGGCGTGGTCTCCGTCAGCATCATCTCTTCCTCTTGCTCAGCTATAAGAAGGGGTCAGAGGTCAATAAACTATTCGAGAGACAGCAGGTTCTTATGTCCTCAAGAGTCAGTGTACTTCATACAGCATTCAATATCAGTACTGTCAAAATACATGTCGTTTTTTGTTGTTGTTGTTAAAATGCATTTCTCGTTGTTTTTGTAGCAGCAGCAATACTGGTCATTCCCAAAGTCCTATACAGAAGTATTAGTAATATTATTATTAGTAGTAATAGTAGGAGTAAAAGGTAAAAGTAGTAGAAATTGTAGTACTAGTAATTGTGATTGTAGTAATACTAATAGTTGCAGTGGCAATGCAGTGCTGTAGTAGTAGTAGTAGTATTGGAAGCAGTTAGTAGTTATTGACAGAGTGGGGGTCTGACCTGTGTTGCCCTCTGCCTTCATGGACCTCATGAGCTCATTAGCCCTCTCCTGGCAGTGCAGGGACTCCAGTAGGTACAGCACATAGTCATCAAACATCAGGTGGATCAGGTGGAACGAGCCTACACACAGGCAGACAGAGAGAGAGGTGAGATTAAAGTTTCTTTATATTGACATACGCACCTTAACAAAGCTAGTTTCAAGGGCACATTTAACTTATTCGCTTTTATCATCTAGAAGGCGGAGACAGTACAGATGCATCAAAGCTTGGACCGAGAGACTGATTAACAGCTTCTATCTCCAGGCCATCAGGCTGTTAAACAGTCGCCACTGGCCGGCCTCTGACAAGTACACTACCGTGAACTTTTGTTACTGTTACTAGCCAGCTACCACCTGGTACTCTACCCTGTACCTTAGAGACTGCTTTGCCCTATGTACAGTACGGAGGTTTACATACACCTGAGCCAAATAATTTAAACTTTTTAATAATTTAAACTTTTTCACAATTCCTGATATTTAATCCTAGTAAAAATTCCGTTTTAGGTCAGTTAGGATCACCACTTTATTTTAAGAATGTGAAATGTCTGAATAATAGTAGAGATAATGATTTATTTCAGCTTTTATTTCTTTCATTACATTCCCAGTGGGTCAGAAGTTTACATACACTCAATTAGTATTTGGTAGCATTGCCTTTAAATTGTTTAACTTGGGTCAAACGTTTCGGGTTGCCTTCCACAAGCTTCCCACAATAAGTTGGGTGAATTTTGGCCCATTCCTCCGGACAGAGCTGGTGTAACTGAGTCAGGTTTGTAGGCCTCCTAGCTTACACACACGTTTTCGGTTCTGCCCACAAATTCTCTATGGGATTGAGATCAGGGCTTTGACTTTGTTGTCCTTAATCCATTTTGCCACAACTTTGGAAGTATGCTTGTGGTCATTGTCCATTTGGAAGACCCATTTGTGACCAAGCTTCCAATTCCTGACTGATGTCTTGAGATGTTGCTTCAATATACCCACATCATTTTCCATCCTCATAATGCCATCTATTTTGTGAAGTGCACCAGTCCCTTCTGCAACAAACCACCCCCACAATATGATGCTGCCACCCCCGTGCTTCACCCCCGTGGTTGGGATGGTATTCTTTGGCTTGCAAGCCTCCCCCTTTTTCCTCCAAACATAACGATGATCATTATGGCCAAACAGTTATATTTTTGTTTCATCAGACCAGAGGATATTTCTCCAGAAAGTACGATCTTTGTCCCTTATGTGCAGTTGCAAACCATAGTCTGGCTTTTTTTATGGCGGTTTTGGAGCAGTGGCTTCTTCCTTGCTGATTGGCCTTTCAGGTTATGTTGATATAGGACTCATTTTACTGTGGATATAGATACTTTTGTACCGGTTTCCTCCAGCATCTTCACAAGGTCCTTTGCTGTTGTTCTGGGATTGATTTGCACTTTTTGCACCAAAGTACGTTCATCTCTAGGAGACAGAACTCATTTCCTTCCTGAGCGGTATGACGGCTGCTTAATTTTCCTGGAATTTTCCAAGCTGTTTAAAGGTACAGTCAACTTAGCGTATGTGAACTTCTGACCCACTGGAATTGTGATACAGAGGATTATAAGTGAAATAATCTGTCTGTAAACAATTGTTGGAAAAAATGACTTGTGTCATGCACAAAGTAGATGTCCTAACCGACTTGCCAAAACTATAGTTTGTTAACAAGAAATATGTGGAGTGGTTGAAAAACGAGTGTTAATGACTCCAAGCTAAGTGTATGTAAACTTCCGACTTCAACTGTATATAGAGTCATTGAACACTGGTCACTTGAATACTGTTTTACCCACTTTATATGTATATACTGTATTCTAGTCATGGTTCATCCTATATAACTACTGCTGAACACACCTTTGCTCTGACCTTTCGGGCAGGCTTCGCAAATCTGCGGTACACCATTGATTATTATAGCATGTGAGGGAGTAGAACAACTGGGCAGTCATTGTTATCAAAAGAGACGGGGGGCTGTTTCTTGTTTCCTGGTACAAAGTCACTGCCCCAAATATGACAGCTGACCCCTGGGTCTGGTATGGGAGATGACTGAGACTGTCGCTGGGGAAGGAAAGGAGCGTGACACAATTGTGACATTGTGCTGGTGACTCCAGCCATCGTGCGCATAATAAACACCAGCAGCTATTCGCGGAATGGAGTAATGCAATACTGCTTGGTCATAAAATTGAAAAGATAGGCAAACACATTTGGGGGGGGGGGGTAGCCATTGTTAATTAACTGTTTTTGCACAGAGAGCTGTTTTATCAAAACACTGCAACCAGCTGTGGCTTTGATATTTACAGACAGGCCTGAAGGGGAGAGGAGAGGGAAGGGGAGTCATTTTTTAAACATTTTACAGCCCCTATATATTTCAGTGCCTTGGTCATGCACCGCTAGCTAGTAAAGTAAAGGCTAGGGGTGCCATGCCAACAAGGCTGCCATCTTACGACCACGCTTTCCCCCTGTTTTGGATTGGGAAAACAATCGAAGGGGATTCTCTGCTGAGTCTGGGCACAACTTTTCTTATTATCATTTCCCAAAAATGGGGTGAGGGGCTTAAACTACTTTTGGACCTATGTGCATACTAGCATATTCATATCTCAGTTCAGCACGTTTTGGGACAATGCCCTGGGTAATCTGTTTGCGTTCTTCAAAGTCTTTTCTAGACAACTACTGTCTGACACTAGTGACACCAGCAACATGCTCCATTAACATTACATAACCCCCCTATAACAAACTTGTTTTCCTGTGTCGGCTAATACATGCCCCAGCCCAATGCTAGATCCAACCACTCACCAAAGCTAGGCGCACTGTGGAGGGTCATATCCCGGATGACTCGTGTCCCGAAGCACGACCACATAAGCAGGAACTGCTGGGCCACCTTCTTCAGGCACCCAGGCCTCTTCCCTGCCACCTAAAGGGGACATTTCCATGAGAAAAGAAGGGGAAGGGTTGGGGAGGGAGAGAATTAACCCCTGGGATCGTATTGGGGCTTAACCCTCAGGAACGAAAAACATGTCAACAAGTTAACTATTTAATTTGCCCCTGGGGACAGACCTTCCCATTGAACCATTGTCTGGGGAGTCCAGGACGTTGCCATGGCAACAACATTTTACAAGCCCATATCTGGAGCATAATGGCCGCAAATGGGAGCCATGAAGACATCATTAACTAGGAGAGTGGCTCTGCATCAGCATGGAGAAACGGATGTCATTCAAATGCATAGTTTCTTTTTAAAGGGTCATAATCCTTACTGATTTGCTGTATAAATATACTTCAACAATAAAATAACACATCGTCGTCCAGAATGGCCTTGGTAAATGTAACACATACGTCACTGTGGAAATTTTTAGGGGGACAATTGAAGAGGTTATTTCTATACTTTCCACTTACAAACAGCATACGCCATGCTGTAGCAATAGTAGAAAGCACATGCCTCAAGAGGATGTCTGGATGTTTTCTGATGATATATCCTAGATCTTAACAGGGCATAAAAAAATATGTTTTTGTGGAAATATGAAGTCATGAGTTCTTTAACTGACCTTGACAACACAGCGGTCCACCATGGAGTCCAGCCACTCTATGTAGCCCTCTATAGGAGACTGCTCCTCCAAAAGACGGTCAAACTCCTGGTACACTGAGAGAGGAAGGAGACGAGAGCTGCATCTAGCCACAGTTTGTCAACACATAGCAACAGATAGCAATTTGGATCAAATGAAGAAGTGGAAAAATTGTAGTGTGTGGACCTAAATAACCATTACTTAAATCAATCAAACTACCAAAACCAGCAGCATATACAGTATGTCTTGTATGTGGCTATGTATCTTATTTGTTGCTATTGTGCATAATTTCTCTCTGTCTAATAGAACAGAATGAGAGTTTTTTATGCAACACCAGCCAATCTGTGACCTGTGACCCTATCACGGCCATTTCAGAGGGATACTGCTGAAATGAATTTGAGTTGCTCCACGGGGTGTTTCAGAGCAGAGTCAACTTGCTTAACCTTTCAGCCTCCATCATTACGGCTTGACTTTCCTGGCCGTGGGAATGATTGTCCAATGGGTGACATCTACTGTGTGTTATTGGCAGTTGTGGGTGTGTGGGAATGAAGTGCATTTCTCTCCTACAATGCATGAAGGAGAGCAAGCTATTTAAGTAAAGTGTATTGGAGCTCAAGAGGGTTGTTTAGAATGTGGCTTCTAGACTTTGGGACTAAACGTAACTTAATGTGAATGCTGTTACTGGGATTGTGTGTATGTGTGTGTGTGTGTGTTGGTGCACATAAGTCTGTGTCTGCGTCCCTACGTGTGTGCTTGTCTTGCCCTTACAGTGGATGATGAGCCGCCGTTGCTCCTCCCGTGTGTCCTCCATGGTGTAAAGTGTCTGCTTGGTGATGCTGTTCAGGTCCACGTTCCTCCAGTCCTCCATCATCTGAAAGGTGATGTCTGCACTGTGGATCACCGTCCGCGACGCCTTCCCAGAGACGCATCAAAACACACATTATTAGATAGTGCATTATTAGATAGTGATACACACTGCATATATCTTTATCAGTCATATCATCATGTGGATTTCATTACATTGATACAGGGATATAGCTACCTGACATAGATGGTTCAAAGATGTCTGCCGCTTGAGAACCTGAGAAAATCTTCTAGATACTGTGGATGAAATGGAGAGGAAATATGAACTGTTGTGCTTTATACAGAATACCATTTAGCTATCGGAACCAGTATTCTAAAATCGGCGCTTTCTTCTTATTCTAAGACTCAGTATATCATCATTGTTGTCATAATAGGAGTAAGAGTAACAATGTTATTTTTCAATGCAGACACCTACATTCGAACTTGATATTCCTCAGGTTTTCAGGCAGGTCGTGAAGTGCTACTTTAAGCCACTCATCCAGCTGTTTGGCAAACTTCCGGATAACCTGGGTCAAACTGGATCAACACACATAGAGTACATCTAAATTACATCACAAATAACGAGGCAAAACGAGAGCTTGGGACTATAAGGCTCTATCTGCAGTTTTGCCAAAAAAATTGTCATTGACATAGCCTTGTTCTGTTCAATGTTCTTTACCCATATACTCTAAATACCCCAATTCATGTTGTTAAGTTAAAAATAATATCAAAATTGCTGACACCATTCAAACCAATGAGGGTTCAGAACTTTAAAGCCAATTGTCTCAGAATCACATTTAGGCAGATAGAACCTTATAGTCCCAACCCACTGGGCACAGATGTCATTTCAACATCTATTCCACATTGGGTCAACGTAATTGTATAACGTGGAAACAACATTGATTCAACCAGTGTGTGCCCAGTGGGAAGCTCTCAAAATGGCAAGTTTGCCAAGCCAGTCTTTTAAACAAACAATATACAGGTCAAAGTATGTTTAAAACTGTGTGGATCTCATGGACTGTCAGTCTTTGCATTCATAGATCGGTCTATGAATTTGAAATGTTGGGCTGAAACACAGGATTGTAGTATTACTCATCCCTGGGGAGTGGATAGGAGCGACAGTGCACACTCATTCACCTATCAGGCAGTGCTTGAAGGACTGTGGGCATGAGAACCCCAGAGATTGCCTTATAGAGGATGGAGTCACAGACGCCCACAATGTTGACCACAGTGGAGGAGCCCAGGACAGGGAGCATGTGCGGGGGCATGCCCTGCCAAAAGTGCAGCAGGAAGCTCTGGACCTGGAGACACCCAAGAGAGGAGGGTTATTGTCTTAACATCACATACAATACAACTAAAGAGACTAGAGAGACTTAAACAATATTGATGAACAATATTGTGAATTCAAGTTACAGTGCCTTGCGAAAGTATTCGGCCCCCTTGAACTTTGCGACCTTTTGCCACATTTCAGGCTTCAAACATAAATATATAAAACTGTATTTTTTGTGAAGAATCAACAACAAGTGGGACACAATCATGAAGTGGAACGACATTTATTGGATATTTCTAACTTTTTTAACAACTCAAAAACTGAAAAATTGGGTGTGCAAAATTATTCAGCCCCTTTACTTTCAGTGCAGCAAACTCTCTCCAGAAGTTCAGTGAGGATCTCTGAATGATCCAATGTTGACCTAAATGACTAATGATGATAAATACAATCCACCTGTGTGTAATCAAGTCTCCGTATAAATGCACCTGCACTGTGATAGTCTCAGAGGTCCGTCAAAAGCGCAGAGAGCATCATGAAGAACAAGGAACACACCAGGCAGGTCCGAGATACTGTTGTGAAGAAGTTTAAAGCCGGATTTGGATACAAAAAGATTTCCCAAGCTTTAAACATCCCAAGGAGCACTGTGCAAGCGATAATATTGAAATGGAAGGAGTATCAGACCACTGCAAATCTACCAAGACCTGGCCGTCCCTCTAAACTTTCAGCTCATACAAGGAGAAGACTGATCAGAGATGCAGCCAAGAGGCCCACTCTGGATGAACTGCAGAGATCTACAGCTGAGGTGGGAGACTCTGTCCATAGGACAACAATCAGTTGTATATTGCACAAATCTGGCCTTTATGGAAGAGTGGCAAGAAGAAAGCCATTTCTTAAAGATATCCATAAAAAGTGTTGTTTAAAGTTTGCCACAAGCCACCTGGGAGACACACCAAACATGTGGAAGTAGGTGCTCTGGTCAGATGAAACCAAAATTGAGCTTTTTGGCAACACTGCAAAATGTTATGTTTGGCGTAAAAGCAACACAGCTCATCACTCTGAACACACCATCCCCACTGTCAAACATGGTGGTGGCAGCATCATGGTTTGGGCCTGCTTTTCTTCAGCAGGGACAGGGTTGATGGTTAAAATTGATGGGAAGATGGATGGAGCCAAATACAGGACCATTCTGGAAGAAAACCTGATGGAGACTGCAAAAGACCTGAGACTGGGACGGAGATTTGTCTTCCAACAAGACAATGATCCAAAACATAAAGCAAAATCTACAATGGAATGGTTCAAAAATAAACATATCCAGGTGTTAGAATGGCCAAGTCAAAGTCCAGACCTGAATCCAATCGAGAATCTGTGGAAAGAACTGAAAACTGCTGTTCACAAATGCTCTCCATCCAACCTCACTGAGCTCGAGCTGTTTTGCAAGGAGGAATGGGAAAAAATGTCAGTCTCTCGATGTGCAAAACTGATAGAGACATACCCCAAGCGACTTACAGCTGTAATCGCAGCAAAAGGTGGCGCTACAAAGTATTAACTTAAGGGGGCTGAATAATTTTGCACGCCCAATTTTTCAGTTTTTGATTTGTTAAAAAAGTTTGAAATATCCAATAAATGTTGTTCCACTTCATGATTGTGTCCCACTTGTTGTTGATTCTTCACAAAAAAATACAGTTTTATATCTTTATGTTTGAAGCCTGAAATGTGGCAAAAGGTCGCAAAGTTCAAGGGGGCCGAATACTTTCGCAAGGCACTGTAGAAGCAGTTTCTTGTGAAAGACTTGTAGCATAAACATTTGATCAAGGGTTATGAGATTAGATCATGAAAATGGGAGGTTTTAATTTGGAAGCTCATAATGTTTTATTTTTTTGGACCAATTTCAAAAAGAGAATAAAAAAAGTCCACAAAAAAAGAACCACAAAGGCCTGTTCCATTTAATGGGACTGGTAAATAAAGGGGCATCGTTTATTTTATTTATTTATTTCACCTTTATTTAACCAGGTAGGCTAGTTGAGAACAAGTTCTCATTTACAACTGCGACCTGGCCAAGATAAAGCAAAGCAGTGCAACACAAACAACAACACAGAGTTAAACATGGAGTAAACAAACATACAGTCAATAATACAATTGAAAAAGTCTATATACAGTGTGTGCAAATGAGGTAGGATAAGGGAGGTAAGGCAATAAATAGGCCATAGTGGCAAAATAATTACAATATCAGTCATTAAACACTGGAGTGACAGATGTGCAGAAGATGAGTGTGCAAGTAGAGATAACAGAAACAGTATGGGGATGACGTAGTTGGTAATCTTTGAGCTGCTCTGACAGCTGGTGCTTAAAGCTAGTGAGCTATATTCCTCAGTTCGTTCCAGTCATTGGCTGCAGAGAACTGGAAGGAAAGGCAGCCGAAAGAGGAATTGGCTTTGGGGGTGACCAGTGAAATATACCTGCTGGAGCGCGTGCTACGGGTGGGTGCTGCTATGGTGACCAGTGAGCTGAGATAAGGCGGGGCTTTACCTTTTATTTTTTATTGTTTATTGTTTATTTTACTAGGCAAGTCAGTGAAGAACAAATTCTTATTTTCAATGACGGCCTAGGAACAGTGGGTTAACTGCCTGTTCAAGGGCAGAACGACAGATTTGTACCTTGTCAGCTCAGGGGTTTGAACTTGGAACCTTCCGGTTACTAGCCCAACGCTCTAACCACTAGGCTACCCTACCCTACCTAGCAAAGACTTATAGATGACTTGGAGCCAGTGGGTTTGACGCCGAATATGAAGCGAGGGCCAGCCAACGAGAGCATACAGATCGCAGTGATAGGTAGTATACAGTATGGGGCTTTGGTGACAAAACGGATGGCACTGTGATAGACTGCATCCAATTTATTGAGTAGAGTGCTGGAGGCTATTTTGTAAATGACATCGCCGAAGTCAAGGATCGGTAGGATAGTCAGTTTTACGAGGGTGCGTTTGGCAGCATGAGTGAAGGAGGCTTTGTTGTGAAATAGGAAGCCGATTCTAACTTTGGATTGGAGATGTTTAATGTGAGTCTGGAAGGAGAGATTACAGTCTAACCAGACACATAGGTATTTGTAGTTGTCCACATATTCTAAGTCAGAACCGTCCAGAGTAGTGATGCTGGATGGGCGGGCAGGTGTGGGCAGCGATCGGTTGAAGAACATGCATTTAGTTTTACTTGCATTTAAGAGCAGTTGGAGGCCAAGGAAGGAGAGTTGTATGGCATTGAATCTCGTCTGGAGGTTAGTTAACACAGTGTCCAGAGAATGGCCAGCAGTAAACAGAATGGTGTCGTCTGCGTAGAGGTGGATCAGAGAATCACCAGCAGCAAGAGGGACATCATTGATGTATACAGAGAAAAGAGTCTGCCCGAGGATTGAACCCTGTGGCACCGCCATAGAGACTGCAAGAGGTCCGGACAACAGGCCCTCCGATTTGACACACTGAACTCTGTCTGAGAAGTAGTTGATATCTGTTCCTGGTTCTACATTTTTTGAATGGGGCGTGCTTATTTAAGATGGAAGGCACTTTTAACGAATAACCAGGCATCCTCTACTGACGGAATGAGGTCAATATCCTTCCAGGATACCCGGGCCAGGTTGATTAGAAAGGCCTGCTAGCTGAAGTGTTTTAGGGAGCGTTTGACAGTGATGAGGGGTGGTCGTTTGACTGCAGACCCATTACGGACACAGGCAATGAGGCAGTGATCGCTGAGATTCTCATTGAAGGCAGCAGAGGTTTATTTGGAGGGCAGGTTGGTTAGGATGATATCTATGAGGTTGCCCGTGTTTACAGATTTGGGTTTGTACCTGGTAGGTTCATTGATAATTTGTGTGAAATTGAGAGCATCAAGCTTAGATTGTAGGATGGCCGGGTTGTTAAGCATGTCCCAGTTTAGGTCACCTAACAGCACAAGCTCTGAAGATAGATGGGGGGCAATCAATTCACATATGGTGTCTAGGGCAACAGAGGAACAGAGGAGGAGTAGGATAAGGGTATGGCTAAAGGCTATAAGAACTGGCCGTCTAGTACGTTTGGAACAGAGAGTAGAAGGAGCAGGTTTCTGGGCGTGATAGAATAGATTCAAGGCATAATGTACAGACAAAGGTATGCTAGGATGTGAATACAGTTGAGGTAAAACTATGCATTGAGTGACGATGAGAGAGATATTGAGATGGACAGATATGAAAAGTGGCTTGCCTCGTCAAAGTTTGCGCGTATTACTGTATCCAGTATCCTCTGGCAGTGAGTTCTGTACATCATGATGAACGTTGACACCTGTAGGAAAATGCAGAGAGCACTGAGTACACAGTGCATTCGGAAAGTATTCAGACCCCTTGACTTTTTCCACATTTTGTTACGTAACAACCTTATTCAAAAATGTATTAAATCGTTTTTTCCCTCATCAATCTACACACAATACCTCATAATGACAAAGCAAACACAGGTTTTTAGAAATGTTTGCAAATGTATAAACATTTTTTAACTGAAATTACATATAGATAAGTATTCAGACCCTTTACTCAGTACTTTGTTGAAGCACTTTTGGCAGCGATTACAGCCTTGAGTCTTCTTGGGTATGATGCTACAGGCTTGGCACACCTGTATTTGGGGAGTTTCCCCCATTCTTCTCTACAGATTCTCTCGAGCTCTATCAGGTTGGATGGGGAGCATCGATGCACAGCTATTTTCAGGTTTATCCAGAGATGTTCAAACAGGTTCAAGTCCGGGGCTCTGGCAGGGCCACTCAAGGACATTCAGAGACTTGTCCTGAAGCCACTCCTGTGTTGTATTGGCTGTGTGCTTAGGGTCGTTGCCCTGTTGGAAGGTGAACCTTCGCCTCAGTCTGAGGTTCTGAACACTCTGGAGCAGGTTTTCATCAAGGATCTCTCTGTACTTTTCTCCAGTCATCTTTCCCTTGATCCTGACTAGTATCCCAGTCCCTGCCGCTGAAACACATCCCCACAGCATGATGCTGCCACCACCATGCTTCACCGTAGGGATGGTGCCAAGTTTCCTCCAGATGTAACATTTGGCATTCAGGCCAAAGAGTTCAATCTTCGTTTCGTCACTCCAGAGAGTTTTGTTTCTCACGGTCTGAGAGTGCTTTAAGTGCCTTTTGGCAAACTCTAAGCGGGCTTTCATGTGTCTTCTTCCATCTGGCCACTCTACCATAAAGGCCTGAGTGGTGGAGTGCTGCCGAGATGGTTGTCTTTCTGGAAGGTTCTCCCATCTCCCAGCTCTGTTAGAGTGAACATCGTGTTCTTCGTCACCTCCCTGACCAAGGTCTTTCTCCCCCGATTGCTCAGTTTGGCCGGGGGGCAAGCTCTCAGAAGAGTCTTGGTGGTTTCAAATTTCTTCCATTTAAGAATGATGGAGACCACTGTGTTCTTGGGGACCTTCAATGCCACAGAAATGTTTTGATACCCTTCCCCAGATCTGTGTCGGAGCTCTACGGACAATTCCTTTGAACCTCATGGCTTGGTTTTTGCTTTGACATGCATTGTCAACTGTGGGACCATATACAGACAGGTGTGTGCCTTTCCAAATCATGTCCAATCAATTGAATTTACCACAGGAGGACTCCAATCAAGTTGTAGAAGCATCTCAAGGATGATCAATAGATTCAGGATGCACCTGAGCTCAATTTCGAGACACATAGCAAAGAGTCTGAATACTTATGTAAATAAGGTATTTATTTTAAAAATGTTGTCTAAATGTTTTTGCTTTGTCATTATGAGGTATTGTGTGTAGATTGAGGGGGGGGGGGGAATTATTTAATCAATTTTAGAATAAGTCAGTAACGTAATAAAATGTGAAAAAGTCAAGAGGCTTGAATGCTTTCTTAATGTACTCTAAATGCATGACAATAACGTGGTCCAAGTCGGTAACACACTTCTACTTATCAAAGGGACATACTGTTTCTTAGTGACTTTCTTAGTGAATGACCAGGATGCTGCTTCAGTTAGGATATATTCTAATCGGGGAACTGGATTCAACTACAATATTTATACGGCAGCTAGTGTTTTCAAGTGATATAATACACGAAGGGATTGATACAAAAAACAAGACAATAAATCCCTTCCAAGAGCCTCAGCAGCAATAAATACCTGCAACAGGTCCCACGCCAAAACTATGTTACATAAAACCAGCTTTAGAGATCAGCAACTCACAAACCATTGAAAATGATGACCCCCTCTTTTAAAAGCAGGACAGCTAGAGCTTGTCCTTTGTCCCGCACTGGATCTTATTATCTCCCCACAAGATTAAGAGTTAGTGAGAAGCCAGAAACATATAAATCCTCAAGGTCCTTCTTCTCTTAACCCAGACTCAGTGAAGGTCCGGGGCAGATAAAAGGAGAGTGCCAGAGGGTGCGAGAGGGACGAAAGAGGAGGGGTTGTGGGACGTTTTAGAGTCCTGTTTACCTTCTCTTCTGACAGACTGGCGGGCAGATTTAGGTCTTTGACATTTGGAAAGTCTGGCAGGAGCGTCCCCAGTTTGGAGCGTGGTGAATACGCCACTGTTTGCTTGGTGACCTCCTTCTTGCCAGTCTCGTTCACCCACGCCGCCCCCTTCTTGGAATACATCACATCGTAGTACTGGGAACTCTCCTTCACAGCGATGCCATAGTAGTGGTACCTTTAGGGAATAGTTGTTAGAGATGTGTATAAATGGAAAATAAAGTTTTCACAGTCATCTTTTCTTGCTGTGGATTTATTTGACCAACATTTCCACTAAAGAGCCTTAATCTGGGTGTGAGGGTGTGGCATGTCATCATAGGATTTTGAGGGGTTGCATCCTCAAATAGTGAAGAGTACTGGCTTGAAGAATCCTTAAAAGCAGGCTCTCACTCTTCACTATCTCCATCCAACTATCATTCTCTGATACTGAGTATTTTTTAATTGAAAGGTTGAGTTTTTAACTTTCGTCATACAAAACAATGGTGTTTCTCTTGAATTAATGAAAAAAATACGAAAACCAATGTGCACAAAGAAGGACATGACAGCTCATGCATTGAGGAATTTTGATCATAAAAGTAGACAAGAACGTTGACTTACTTTGACTGTCCCCTGGTCCCCAGTCTTCTTGTGGTTAGTTGTGGAAACTGTTGTCTAATAATCTGTTAGAATCAGAGAATTTTGAAGTGTATCAATTATTTTTCCTCTGTGAGATTCTTCATGCTTTTTGATGTGTATATCCTCCATGTAAAGCACCTATTAAAAATGCATTATCACTCTTGACAGGATATCACACTGTAGATGTAAAATAAGAGATACACTAAAAGGACAGCTCAAGAAAAAAGTCCACAATTTCCTCAGCTAGCGGCTGAAGTAACAACCCCATCCAGAATTATTAATATTCTTGTACAGCTCAAAGAATGACAGGAAAATCCATATTGAACATATCAATGAATCAAGTAAAAGTATCTCAAATGTTTTGGGTTAGTATCTGTTTAATGAGGTCTGTTCTAGATGTGAAGAGCTGTGAAGTTCCCAGAGCCTTAACAACAGGGAGGTCTGTATTGGAGAAAAAGGCTTTGGGAACCATATTATTTTTTTACATGTTCAGGGGTATTATTTTTTATATATATTAAAAACCTCTACAAAATCTCTCCCCTCCCCCTCTTTCTTTTTGTCCATGAGATTGGCTCCTTGGTTCAGCTCCTGGTGCAGAAACTTTAGCAAACAGTGGAGCTTTCCATTGTGTGGGGTGAAAAAAGAGGCCAAGCTGTGAAGTTTCTGTCAGGCCCCGCTTGATAAATGAGCAGACAGGGAGGCAGCCCAGGCCCTTGCTCGTTTTTTTGTCCCAAATCAATGAAGCCTTCCTAAAGGACACCCCACACTGCTCCAGCCACTGATCTAACATTCCGCAACATCTCACCCTTCCAGATTTCCTTTAATTACACATTAATCCAGGCCCCTTCTCTTTTTCAATATCCTCCGACAGGAGCTGGGGAGGGATGGGGTGGGGGAGTGGGATGAGGATGGGGTTGGGGGTCAGGGTCCGGGTGTTCGGGGTGGCTGGGAGTAGGTGGGTAAACGGGCGTCTCTGGGTTTCGGGAACAGAGGCGAGCATGTTTACTCTAGCTGTGTAATCAGTCCAGTGGTTTTCAGAGGAACCATCAGTGGGCTGTTCCGTTGGCTCTCAATAACTACAGTACTTTCGGAAAGTATTCAGACCCCTTGACTTTTTCCACATTTTGTTAGGTTAGGTTGTTATTATAAAATGCATTAAATTGTTTTTCCCCCCTCAATATCTACACACAATACCTAATAACAACAAAGCAAAAACAGGTTTTAAGAAATTGTTGCTAAATTATATATATTAAAAAAACTGAAATATTACATTTACTTAACTATTCCGACCCTTTACTCAGTACTTTGTTGAAGCACCTTTGGCAGCGATTACAGCCTCGAGTCTTCTTGGGTATGACGCTACAAGCTTGGCACACGTGTGTGTATTTGGGGAGTTTCTCCCATTCTTCTCTGCAGATCCTCTCAAGCTCTGTCAGGGTGGATGGGGAGCGTTGCTGCACAGCTATTTTCAGATCTCTCCAGAGATGTTTGATCGAGTTTAAGTCCGGGCTCTGGCAGGGCCACTCAGAGACTTGTCCTGAAGCCACTCCTGCGTTGTCTTGGCTGTGTGCTTAGGGTCGTTGTCCTGTTGGAAGGTTTCCTCCAGATGTTACGCTTGGCATACAGGCCAAAGAGTTCAATCTTGGTTTCATCAGACAAGATAATCTCGTTTCACATGTTCTGAGAGTCTTTAGTTGCATTTTGGCAAACTCCAAGTGGGCTGTCATGTGCCTTTTACTAAGGCGTGGCTTCCATCTGGCCACTATACCATAAAGGCCTGATTGGTGGAGTGCTGCAGAGATGGCTGTCCTTCTGGAATGTTCTCCCATCTCCACAGAGGAACTCTGGAGCTCTGTCAGAGTGACCATCGGGTTCTTGGTCACCTCCCTGACCAAGGCCCTTCTCCCCCGATTGCTCTGTTTGGCCAGGTGGCCAGCTCTAGGAAGAGTCTTGGTATTTCCAAACTTCTTCCATTTAAGAATGATGGAAGCCACTGTGTTTTTGGGGACCTTCAATGCTGCAGACATTTTTTGGTACCCTTCCCCAGATCTGTGCCTCGACACAATCCTATCTCGGAGCTCTACGGACAATTCCTTTGACCTCATGGCTTGGTTTTTGCTCTGACATGCACTGTCAACTGTGGGACCTTATATATACAGGTGTTTGCCTTTCCAAATCATGTCCAATCAATTGAATTTAGCACAGGTGGACTCCATTCAAGTTGTAGAAACATCTCAAGGATGACCAATGGAAACAGGATGCATCTGAGCTCAATTTTCAGTCTCATAGCAAAGGGTCTGAAAACGTATGTAAATGTGGTATTTTAGTTTTTAGTTTTTAATAAATTAGCAACAATGTCTAAAAAACTAGTTTTTGTTTTGTCATTATGGGATATTGTGTGTAGATTTTTGAGGATTTTTATTTATTGAATCTATTTTAGAATAAGGCTGTAACGTAACAAAATGTGGAAAAAGTCAAGGGGTCTGAATACTTCCCGAAGGCACTGTACACGTCGATATTACTTTGCAAATATACCGTTACAAGCCATGAGACTGATTTACATACACAATCAGTAAGCATGCTATTCAATGCTATTTATTTCCCTCTTCGTGTTTTACTATTGTCTATGAAGAAGATAGTTCTGAAAGATGGTAACCTTCCTACGCAGGTATAGCCTACTGCACCAATGGGGCAATTTCACTTTCTCTTTCTGTGTAGTATTATGTTCACAACATTAGTTTGGGCTAAACCAAGCAGGCCCTCCTAAATTCACTGTTAAACTGGTCAGTGACGGGTCAGAGTGCTGTGTCCTACCTTCCCAAAGCTGGCGGCGTTGACAGGCTGTGTGTCGTGCTTCTCACAGAAGTCCAGGTAGTGCATGTAGAGAGCACTGCGGGGGATACAAACCCCTTCTGCAATCTCATAGTTCTCCTCCAGCCTGTAGGTGAAAAGCAGACCTGTCAGTCAATCCCCCCCGAATACCATGGACTTCTTACTGACCTCAAAGACATCTTTAGTCTGGCATCTACCGTATTTACCGGCATCCAAATAAAGTGTCACCCAGTTTACTCTTCAGTCAAGGGAAGGTGGACCATATTAGATGAATAATCTAACCTAAATTAGGAGCTACTTTGCGAAATTACATGTGGATTTATTTTTTTAACATCTGGGAAAGACGGAACTACAACCATCATTTCAAAGCATAATATCTCTACTGTATAGCATAAATACTCTACTGTATAACATAATATATCCACTGTATAGCATAAATACTCTACTGTATAACATAATATCTCTACTGTATAGCATAATATCTCTACTGGATAGCATAATATCTCTACTGTATAGCATATATACTCTACTGTATAGCATAAATACTCTACTGTATAACATAATATATCCACTGTATAGCATAATATCTCTACTGTATAGCATATATACTCTACTGTATAGCATAAATAATCTACTGTATAACATAATATCTCTACTGTATAGCATAAATACTCTACTGTATAACATAATATATCCACTGTATAGCATAATATCTCTACTGTATAGCATAATATCTCCACTGTATAGCATAATATCTCTACTGTATAGCATAATATCTCCACTGTATAGCATAATATCTCTACTGTATAGCATATATACTCTACTGTATAGCATATATACTCTACTGTATAGCATAATATCTCTACTGTATAGCATAATATCTCTACTGTATAGCATAAATACTCTACTGTATAGCATACATACTCTACTGTATAGCATAATATCTCTACTGTATAGCATAATATCTGTACTGTATAGCATAAATACTTAACAAAACTAAGCATTAAAACATGCGTGAAGAGCTTCAAAGTGCTATAATACACTTATCGGCTGTGATCAATCACTCTTAGTAGCATACATGTAATACAATTCAGGATGATAAAAAAAGTTATTTTGAACTTCTCATGAACATAAAATTAACTGTGATGTTTGCTATTACTCATAAGTATCAAGAGGCTATGTACACCTGTATTTTAAGTGCAAAATAAAGCAACAACTATTATTTTATCTGTCCTATTACAGAGCAGCGTTAAATAAAAACATTTCACAGGAATACTCAATATTTTGACTCATCAACACCTCCCTCAAGCGATAAACCAAAACAAAAAGGAACATTTCAGGAGTGAGATCAAAATGGGAAATTCCCTCACTGCTGTTGAAATGTGAATAGCTGTGTAATCCCTGGGGATTTACAACGCTCCTCTATATTCCCATAGACCAGGGATATCTATCTAAATAAGAATCTATGTGTATGACAACAACACTATGAACGTTTGAACATCTTGAAGAACAATCTGGCCTTATTGGCCATGTACTCTTATAATCTCCATCTGGCACAGCAAGAAGAGGACTGGCCACCTCTCAAAGCCTGGTTCCTCTCTAGGTTTCTTCCTAGTGTTCTGCCTTTCTAGGGAGTTTTTCCTAGCCACCGTGCTTCTACATCTGCATTGCTTGCTGTTTGGGGTTTTAGGCTGGGTTTCTGTATGGCACCTTATGACATTTGCTGATGTAAAAAGGGCTTTATAAATACATTTGATTGATTGATTGATTGAACACTACACAAACCAACCCGCTTCAACTTCAGTGGCATGAAAATGACTGATAAACACATATTCACCACCCTTCAAAAAATTACATCTCCAACAAACAGACCGATCAAGTGTTTTCACCATTGTGTTTTCACCAGAAGGAATGAAATATCAGGTACAGACAACAAATAATTAAACGAAGGAGAATGTCTTGACATAGCCAGCTTACTGTTTTAATTGTGTCTAATGAATACTATTTCCTTCTGATCATAAAAGGTGCAACTACACAGGTCCTATGAATGCATGAAAATATTTCTATTTTTGTGAAAAAGCCATTATACTAATTAAATCATCCTTCCAGCCCAACAGCGGCATCCATGTCATATTGTAAATGTAAACTGTAAGCACCCTTACAATGCTCACCAAAGCTGATAAATTGATAGTTCGCTTCTTAAAAGGTGCTGTTTGATGTTACAATTATGTCCTTCATCTTTACATGATTACATTTTATAGGCCACTACATGAGAAGACTGTATACTGTATATATCCTCAAACATATTTTTGCAAACAATATAAGAACAAAATAGAGAAATGCACTTGTTAATGTGATCATCAAACAAAAAGCTAAATTGCAAATGCATCAAATAATACAAAATAAATGTGCAGAATAGTTCATGCGTGGAGAACATTGAATTAACATTACATCTCTAGAATTACAGCTTTAGGACAAAACAACATTATGCAAATCTGATTGGATTTTGTTGGACCAAGTTCCATACTTTCACCAAAAAGTAGATAATGAAATAAACAGGCCAGGAAAGAGGTGAATATACGAACACTTACCATTGTAGGGTAGCTGGTGTTGAATGTGGTTTAGATGCCCTGTTGTTTTCTTTCTCCTCATCTTTCACAGACAAAAAAGGAATGTGTCAACTATTTTCAACCATCACACCCCTTCAATTAAGTACCTAGCCAGCGCAATATAACATTTTATTAAATAACCAGTTGCTGTAAATGAAAATGGTCAAATTTAAAATGAAATCTAAACTGATCAAGGCCAGACAAAAGGTTGATGCAGTACACTATAACTAAAAAAGTGATCGTTTCTCTCTTTATCCAACTATTCTACTCTGCAACAATCACCAATATTATGATTATGATAATCAGTGGATTATCACGGACATTTGTTATTGACACGTTTTGTGAATAAATTTGTGTGCTTTATTTGAACAAATTCCAATCCTACAAGTGCACTGACTTTTGCCATATTTTAGGCATCTTATTATTGCGCACCTTTTTATAGCAAATATCAATTTAATCAATAGCATTCTTAATTAAGCTCCATGACAATAGATTATTTGAAGAGATATTTATCCATTGCTTTATGAGTTGGAGTAATAAATACAACATTAAAGCGTTATACAGTCACTGCTTACTTTCGTCATTGGACGTATTCCCCAGGGACGTGTGGCTGGAACACCGCTTGCTCTCGTTCTCGTTGAGGCATCTTTCAATCCAGCTCTCTAGAAAAAGGCAAGATGGCCCACAGATCAGGGGAAAGCCTACAGAAATGTACAATTGTAGGTTTCTTTCAGTAGCCCACGTGAAGATTCATTATTTATTAATTTGCGCTATGGCCCATCAAAATGTGGCAACAATTGGGTGTTCAGATTTGTCCAATATTTTGTTAGCCTACTCTATTGTCCCTAATCAATATCGGGCCTATTTCAAAATGTGGTTCACAAAAAAAGTTATCTCAATAAATCACAATCTAACAATCAGGTTTGTTTATCAAAAGTTGACTTTGCTTAAAGCTGCAGCTGCCTTTTTATACCTTAATTTTAAGTCACATTTTGCCAAATGCAAAAAAAGGCCAAAGACTCAGTCTAGCTCACGTCTAAACAGTGCACAACCAGTTGCATATCACTGCCTACACACACTCATTTGGTAACCTAATGTGACAGAGCAATTCGACTACAATCTATTGTTGGGGCCTAGCGCAGTTGTGCTTCTATTTGAAATGTTTTCACCAACACTGCAGGAATCATTCATTGTTCTTGAGGGGACTACAAGCGCGCACACTTGCCCAATTGAGTCCGCGCTCATTGCTAGAGCAGCCTCGCGACACAGAGGCCTTTGTCCCATTCTAATTTCTACTTAGAAATAGCTCAACTGGTGTCCTTTCTTGGGACAGAAACACTTCTAATATTTCTCGTAGTCCTGTAGATCCTGTTGCCCGCATGACAACAATCACCATAGTAGCAGTTGCCAGGTTTGACTGTTGGCAAGGCAACCTGTTCCATCCCATCAGAAGGGGTTGGAGAAGAGGTCAGGGAAATAGAAAAGTTAGAGACTCCGAACTAAAAGGATAAATTAACATTTGGTTGATGAGTGGCACGCGCTGTTACAATAAATAGCCTAAGACATGAGTTAGAATGGTTTATCTCATGAATAAAATCAAACGTGTAGGCTATGCCTAATTTATCTTTGATCTTTGCAATGCCCTCATATTCTATAGCCTTAGGCCAGGCATTCGTTTTTAATTGTAAGAACAGAACAGTATGATAAGGCTGCCTGACATTGTTTACAACGAGAACACGTGCTGTCATCAGGTCCATCAAGTTTAAAGGAATTATCAAATTAATAAACAAAAATAATCATTATTGTCATCATCATAATTATTTATAATAATATCACCATCATTACATCACATTACATCATTACAATTAATACCAGTACATTATTAGGCTGACGTGTAACATATTTAAATGTATTGTGCACTAGACTAGCTGATACTTTAAAATGTTTCCCCAATCATTGATGAAGTTAGTCCACTGAGGTGAAAATAATTCTCCATTGTAGCACTGGTCCTTGGGTTGTAATTGAATCATTTGCCATGAGCACAGATAAAGTAGAGCTCTAAATAATTGGATTAAATTCGATCAACGGGCTAAACGGATCTCTGATAATTTTATAGGCACACTCTTTCATGTTAACCAACTCCCCACCAGACAGCGAATTACCATAAACAGCAGGGGGAAAAACTCCCCGACGATTATAAAGTAAAGTAAATAAACGAGTCGAATAAAATTAAGTATGACGTTGGATTAAGAGCACAATTAGAAAAACGCATAGCTAAAGCCGCAACATTCATTCTAACTAATTATAGCCTACATCTGCATATTATGGCTGTTACTTATAATCGCCTTATTTTAACATTTTAAGAGCCCACTTTTCAGAAGAAGGCTATTTCTGTTACTTTCGCGATACAATACGTTTACCATAAATATTTAGTTTTTGATATTACATCGAATTTACTTTAGGCTGCTTCTCGGGTCATGCCGTGCGACTTTATCCTGCTGCGGGCGACTGCCCGCTTATTTCAGAAGTTGTTTACAAGAAGCAGGTGCATCGCAGGCTACAAGCGCCTCGAAGGCTTGGAAGATACTTTTTTCCCAAAGAAATTGAAAACTTTTAGGAATCCTGCTGTAAGTTGCTGAATGTAGTCTAATAGTTGACATTTCATTCATGCTCCTTAATCAACGTTTAGGCACAAAATAAATGGCCTAATGTCATTCCATAATCAAACCACCCCTAAAACCTGCTTTTTGTTGGTATATATTTGTCATGAGTTAATGGCACAAAACCACAATTTATCTTTTGTTGACGTCTTAAAGAAACTAAAATCTAACACATGGCTCTAAACTGGCTGTTTAGAAAGTCACAAATTCCCAGGGGCCCAGTGGCTATAGTGATCCACAACAGAAAGTGGTTCCCCATGCATCCTGATAAGGCAAGTCTGCAGTGTTGCCGGACAGGATGACCAACCTGTGGAATCCATATCAGGCTCCTCCAGCAGCCCACAATGCATCCTCTTCCCATCAACGGCACACTGGCTCCTCCAAGAAAATGGCTCTGTGCACGTCTCCCCCTCCTCAGTAGGTTTCCTCTTGTCTAGCTCCGTGTCTCCGTGACCACTGCCTATCCGTGGCAGGAGATGGTGAGGCTCTGGGCTCTGCCGAGAGAGGGGTGGTGTTGGTGGTGAGGGGAGGTGGTGGTGGGGGAGGGGGGGGGGGGGTGAGACTCCAGAAATCCAGCGGGGGGAAAGCCAGACCCGTCAAAATGTTTGCTGATGTTTCATGGGAAAGGGTCTGATTTTATAGGAGCCCTGATGGGGACATGTCATTGATAGGCTCAGAAGGCTGATGAATGGCCTCAAGTCAGATGGGGATGTGGCAAGGCTCACTGGAAGTCTTTTGTGGGGCTGCTTTGAATAAGAAAGGCTCCCTCCCCAAGAAAAAAAGAGGCTTAGATCTATGCAATCCTAGCACTGTGGCCTCCCCGTCTTCCATTATAGCATTTAATACGTTTTTATACCCCCCCACCCCGGTCCTACACACACACACAAACCCACCGCCTTCTCCACCCCTCTTATTTAAAGTCCGAGATCCCATGAACACTTGTTGGCCCGTTTCAGAACTTTTTTGATGTCTGTCTTCCTCCATTGGCCATGGGAACTGCAACATGACCATTGGAGCAAGTTTTTAGGAAACTACTTACAGAGAGTGCTACTATTTTATTTTTTTCCACACATTCCAATCACTTTCTTATTTCAAAACACCCTCTTTACTATGATGCCTTTATAAAAAAAAAAAATCACAATGTTGCCTAGTCTAAAATGGCACAAGTGCGAACTTTGTAGGGGGGGGGGGTAATTTCCCCCATCTCCCCCTCTCCTTGAGGCAACCTTATTTTAGTGTGCCTCGGAGGAGAGCACTGGCCACAAAGGGAGGAAGTTGGGAGGGCTCTGATGGAGTGCCTGTGAGCTGGAGAAGGGAAAGCTGTGATTAGAATATGAATAGAACCACAGGAGAAGGGATAGAGGGGGAGTGAGGAGAAAGGGGGATTATGGCTGAATTACTCCCCACCACACTGCTCTTCTTCAGAGTTGCCAGTGCACAGGCGTAGGGACACTGTCGATGTTGGTGCTCTTACCATGCGTCCAGGACAGTTGGGAAAGAACACGTGGTGTCCATGAGAGTACAGGTCATACATGAGACACTGACTGACATGCAGCACAACACTATACAGTGCATTCGGAAAGTATTCAGACCCCTCAACTTTTTCCACACTTTGTTACGTTACAGCCTTATTCTAAAATCAATTAATCTGCACACAATACCCCATAATGACAAAGCAAAAACAGTTTTCGAAAGTTTTGCTAATTTACAAACAACCAAAATTATGGAAATATCTAATTTACATAAGTATTCAGACCCTTTACTCAGTACTTTGTTGAAGGACCTTTGGCAGCAATTACAGCCTTGAGTCTTCTTGGGTATGACGCTACAAGCTTGGCACACCTGTATTTGGGGAGTTTCTCCCATTCTTCTCTGTAGATCCTCTCAAGCTCTGTCCGTTTGGAAGGGGAGCGTCGTTAGACAGCTATTTTCGGGTCTCTCCAGAGATGTTCAATCGGGTTCAAGTCCGGGCTCTGGCTGGGCCACTCAAGGAGACTTGTCCCGAAGCCACTCCTGGTTTGTCTTGGCTTTGTACTTAGGGTCATTGTTCTGTTGGAAGGGGGTCCTGAGCTGTCTGGAGCAGGTTTTCATCAAGGATCTCTGCACTTTGCTCCCTTCATCTTTCTCTCAATCCTGACTAGTCTCACAGTCCCTGTCACTGAAAAACATCCCCACGAAGAAAGACACTTATGACTCTAACCCAGTAATTTGTCACATTATTAGGATCTGGAAACAGATGAGGTATTTTCTTAACATACCCACTGTTTACATTGACAGCCCAATTTGCCTGAATCATGCTTTCCACCCTGCATTGGATGATGTGGTGTTTTCACAGTGGAGGGAGAGGGGCTCACAACAATCAGTAACTTATACATGGATGGTCATTTAGCTTCATTTCAACAATTACAGGGTAAGTTTAACATGGCAGCAACACATTTTTTCAAATACCTCAAAATCAGGAATTTCTTAAGGACACATATCCCACAGTATCGGATTAAGCCAAATAATCCTACATTAGATAGCCTGATCCCTGTCAAAACCCATTCAAAAGGGTCCGTCCCTAGACTGTATGATGTGCTACAGGCCCACATAGAGGTATCCACAGACCCTATTAAAAGGGCTTGGGATCAGGAACTTAGTTCAGAAATCTTAGATGAGGACTGGGTAGAAGCTCTCAGGAATATAAACCACAGTTCAGTGAATGCCAGACACAACCTTGTTCAGTTTAAGGTGATACACAGGTTACATTACTCAAAAGTTAAACTGCATAAAATATTCCCAGACACCTCACCACTGTGTGAGAGGTACAAGCAGGATGAGGGAACTTTTGAACCACTTATTTTGGACATGTCCTAAATTACATGCCTTCTGGGCTTTCATTTTTAATTACTTATCTAAAGCATTTGATAAAGTTATAGCCCCAGACCAATTGATCACTCTGTTTTGTACTTTTGATGGGAATAATCAGGAAGTGGAGTACAGCTGTCTCTCTTTGTACTCTATTAGCCAAAAGACTCATGTCACAACTAGCTCTGAAATTAGGTTATGGGATTTAGGGAATGTCATTTATATGGAACAGATTTGATACAATACCTCCAATAGAAGTCCAATGTTTTACAAAATATTGCAGCCAATACTGGATAAATGGTCTATTCCCCCTTCATAACTGGGTTGATGATCTGCTGCTACTCTGTGCTGTACTCCACTCAACACTTATTTGTGGTTTAATTACACTGCTTGTAATGACTATACGCTGTCTTCTTATAAAATGTACCACCTAATAGGATTTTGTTTATTTTTGTGTGTGAGTTAAAAATGGTTTTGTACTCTAAATTTGCCATCCAATTCAACACTACAATGAATGTCAATGTTTGTATCTCTGTCTTCTTTTTTTATTGGAAAATTCTAAATATACTAAATATATTATATGTGTTTAAACATCTCCACATGCTGCAACCACCATGCTTCACCGTAGAGATGGTGCCAGGTTTCCTCCAGACGTGACGCTTGGTATTCAGGCCAAAGAGTTTAATCTAGGTTTCATCAGACCAGAGAATCTTGCCTTTTGGTAAACTCTGTCATGTGCCTTTTACAGAGGATTGGCTTCCGTCTGGCCACTCTACCAGAAAGGCCTGATTGGTGGAGTGCTGCAGAGATGGTTGTCCTTCTGGACGGTTCCCCTATCTCCACAGTGGAACTCTGGAGCTCTGTCAGAGTGTCCATCGGGTTCTTGATCACCTCCCAGACCAAGGCCCTTCTCCCCCGATTGCTCAGTTTGGTTGGGCGGCCAGCTCTAGGAAGAGTCTCGGTGGTTCCAAACTTCTTCCATTTAAGAATTATGGAGGACACTGTGTTCTTGGGGACCTTCAATGCTGCAGAATCTTTTTGGTACCTTCCCCAGATCTGTGTCTCGACACAATCCTATCTCGGAGCTCTACGGACAATTCCTTCAACCTCATGGCTTGGTTTTTGCTCTGACATGCACTGTCAACTGTGAGACCTTATATACAGTAGACAGGTGTTTGCCTTTCCAAATCATGTCCAATCAATTGAATTTAGCACAGGTGAACTCCAATCAAGTTGTAGAAACATCTTAAGGATGATCAATGGAAACAGGATGCATCTAAACTCAATTTCGAGTCTCATAGCAAAGGGTTTGAATATGTATGTAAATAAGTTATTTCAGTTTTTAATTTTTGTGTACATTTGTAAAAAAAAATCCTCAAACCCTGTTTTTGCTTTGTCATTATGGGGTATTGTGTGCAGATTGATGAGGATATTTTTTTATTTAATCCATTTTAGAATAAGGCTGTAACGTAACGAAATGTGGAAAAAGTCAAGGGGTCTGAATACTTTCCGAATGCACTGTACAAATAGCTCTACAGAACACACAGATCAGGATGTTACAACACAATAGTATATGAAGCAAAACCGCTATGTATGTACAGACAATCTATGGGATCACAGATCTCCAAGTAATCCACAGGACAGTATAAGGACTATAGAAACCCATTGTCTAATCAATGTATGTACTTATAGTCTGCATTCAATCACAGCCATTGAGTGAGTTTCTGCTCGGTCAGCAGTCTGTTCTGATGTGAGAATAGGAACTGGATCCCCAATAAATCGTAAATAACCCATTAGCAATAAGTAACTCCTAATTAAGGTGTCTACAAGAGCCCGTACAAGGCTGCAGCATTGTCAGAACATCCTAGGA